>NW_027526407.1:145100235-145163235 GCF_048455015.1 Haemaphysalis longicornis
GTTGTCATAGTAGGGGTTTCTGCTTTTTGGATAAACAGCTCTCTCTCTCTCTCTCTCTCTCTCTCTCTCTCTCTCTCTCTCTCTCTCTCTCTCTCTCTCTCTCTCTCTCTCTCTCTCTCTCTCTCTCTCCGTTTCGTTAATAAGGTGTATTCGTTGCGCTTATGCACGGCGTTGCAACGAATAGTTAGTGTGTCTTCATAATCGCTGAGTAGAGTTGATAGCGTATAACGCACAGAGGATGAAAAGATAGCACGCTTTATACACTTGCGTATACGTGCAGGAAGTATAGCCTGCTACGTCTGCCAATATTTAGATCGTTCGATGTTATAAACTAGCGCAAATCAAAACAATTGAGCAGCGCCGACATTTTGTGCTGATGCGTGGTGCATGTAACGGTGCGTTTTTGTTGCTGAGTGCAGGCCCGAGTGCGATTCGCTGGCGCTGGGGATGCTTTTCTGATCGACGCGGGAACCAGGTGTCTCTTTTAAAGCAAAAACCTTCCATCTCTGTTTTCATGAAACGCGTGAGGAACAAAAAAATGGCCGCGTATCTGCTCCTTTCGTTGGAAATGTCGACAAAAGACGATAGTCCTTCGTCGACATTTGCCAAGTAAATGCCTTCCTTCGCTTTCCCGCTCACCTCTCATGGTGTTCCTCTTCTGTCGCGTTACTCGCAGTGTAAACATTACTGTAGAGGTTTGCTCGAGTCAATTTAAATTTACCGCGTTCCACTGGTCCAGGCCGGGTGCCTCAATGCCAGCGCTGCCGTACGGCGGAGACGCGCGTGAATCGAGGAGGAGGAATAACTTTATTGTTTGCCCAGGATGGGGTCAGGGTTGGGGTAGGCGAGACGCCCTACTTCAACGTTTATAGAACATGCTGCCGTACGCCACTTGCGTTCCAAGCGGAACGTGGACCTATCTGTAATGGAACGTTTCCTAACTGTTGCCGTTTGATTTTTGAAAATGCCGCCGGAAACTGCGGGCAACAGCAGGCGAGTGTTTTCCGCAGTTGATAGTATTTCATTTAGTATAGCAAAAACCCCGCATCTATGAATGTTTTAATGAAGGAACACTGCAGATATCATTTATGTATTTATTTTCTGCCTTATATTTGCGTAATATCCTGTTCTTGTTCAATAATGTTGACAAGTATGAACATTGACACCAGACTTCGACGTTTAGATTTGGCTGTGGGTATATAAGACTATTCCGTTGGTTAATTGGCGTATTCTTGGGAGGTTGTGGCCATTACTAGACCAGAAACTTAGATGGGCAGATGAAATCAAGAAGTTTGCGGAGATAAATTGGTCGCAGTTAGCACAGGACCGGGACAATTGGTAATTAATGGGTGAGGCCTTCGCCCTGCAGTGGGCGTAGATAGAATGATGATGATGATGATGATGACGGTTGCGGAGCTTCTGTTTCACTTTATCCGGGTCCTCGAACCGTTCGGAGTTCCTCTGGACAGGCAAGTAAGAGCCCAGAGGCTTCGACGCACAGCTACGGTGGCTGCAGTCGCTGCTATGGTCCTTAGACAGACTTTGTAGGGATCATACTGCGTCTTTCTTAAGAGACCATAGCGCAGCTTCTAGGGACCTTTCTTGAGACCATATTTACTGTCCCTAGGAACCGTACCGCAGCCATTAACAGCAATTCGTACTACAGCGTAGACGGGCTGTGAGCGATGCGAGGCATAGTCGTGCGTTCGCAGCGGAACAGGGGATCATTAGCTGTTCACCCGTCACGGAGGACAACGTCAGGGTGCGTTTGGGATAGCAATCTAGTAATCGAAACTGCGGGCGAACGTTCGTGTAACCCGTGCCCTGCACTCCTTTCCGCCGGGGTGAATGTTTTGAGAACACAAGCGTTCAGAAACGCAAGGCAGCCTTCAGGTTATCGGCGAACAGAATGGTTTGTCTTCTTACGATTTTTTTAACGCGAAGTTTTCCTCAGGGCGTAGACGGGGGGAGGGAGGTGATTAATGCGTGGGGAAGTAATTGAATGGAACGAGATGGGCGTCTCAAGCGATCCGCCAGCTTCGAGGCCGCGGCGCCCGAGCACAGCAGGAAGATGTAGGGGGGAAATCGGAGAGATTGGGGGAAAAGGCCTGTAATTAACAGCGGTGTAGTGCGGGGAAGCGATATGGTGGCAGATATTGGGGGGAAGCGCGGGCGCTTTGAAGATGCTGTGAATCCTGACAGTGCATACGCGTTTATTGGAAAATCTGATGATGAATGGAAGTTTATTGTAAATGAAATAGCACTTTGTACTATGATAGCGACGGTATTAGGGGCTATATAACGGAACTGTTCCACAGCTGCAATGGCACTGATACACCCCCATTTTCGAACACATCTTCAAACACGTTTTCAAACACCTCTTTTAATCTCACGTCCTGTTAAAAGTATGTTGCAGCACGGCTGAATGTCGTGGTTGCTAGCATTCCTTTTGGGGGGACACGTATAGCTGGTATATACCTGATTGAATTGATTGATTGAGGGTTTAACGCGCCGACGCAGTGCAGGCGATGAAACGCGCCGTAGTGGAGGGCTCCGGATTAATTTTGGCCACCTGGGGATCTTTAACCTGCGCCGAAATCTCGTACACACGAGCGTTTTTGCTTTTCGCCTACATCAGAAAAGCGGCCGCCGCGGTCGGGAATCGATTGATTGATTGATTGATTGATTGATTGATTGTGGGGTTTGACGCGCCGACGCAGCGCAGGCGGTGAGGCGCGCCGTAGTGGAGGGCTCCAGATTAATTTTGACCACCTGGGGATCTTTAACGTGCGCCGAAATCTCGTACACACGGGCGTTTTTGCTTTTCGCCTCCATCAGAAAAGCGGCCGCCGCGGCCGGGAATCGAACCCGCGACCTCGCGCTCAGCAGCGCAACGCCTTAGCCACTGAGCCACCGCGGCGGGTGCTGGTATGTATCTAACAATTGCGATTTCAGAAGTTCCAGGGCGCTTTCAGCAAAACTGTTTCGTGTTAAAATGGTTAAAGGGATACTGAAGCACGTTTTACAAAAAAAAAGAGCCTTTGCTCCCACTTTATTATTTTTCATACGGCGAACTCGAAAATCAAGTCAAAACTTGGCATAAACTATTACAAAGCACTTAATTTTGGCAAAAATGAATAACGGGTGCCTGGGGGCATTTGGCGAACCTCACCGCCGTTCGTGATTGGTCAAGTCTTCGTGACGTCGTCGTGAGGACCCTCGGAGGAGGCGGAGCACGAAACGCGTTCCCAGCGGGTCGTCGCGGTAGAAAACGCTGTATCTGCATTTGTTTAATTGATCCCACGATGGCCAGTCCGAGTAGTGAGTTTGTGGTACACCCGTACTGTTCGAGCCTATCGCCCGTGCACGAGCGGCGACGGCGACAAGTGCCGGCGACGATAACAACACTTCCGAGGAATACGTGTCCCAACCGGCAACGTTCACCCGCCTGGGAAACCGCTGAGTCGCCAAATCATCGGCCAACTGCCGAGTTGCCCGACCGCGCTGTCATACTACGCCGACGGCTACACAAACACGTCGGCCGATGGAAAGTCGCCGTAGTGTGACTGACTCGCCGACCGAAGAAGCCAACAAAATCGGTCACCCGACCGGTCGCCCGACGCGTCGCCGGGAATCGACCGAGAAGCGAAAACTGCTCTCCGACAACATGCGTGCGGCAATGAATGCGGCTCTATTTTGATAGTTTCTGGAGTGTGATAAACTCAGTAAGGTTCACGAAGCCCATGCAACTCAACACTAGCGCTAATGCAATCCGTATTTTGGCTTTCGACGCTTCGGCTGTGCTCTTCGGCGACGCCGCTACCCCGGAGCTGCAAGCTGTAAATGCGTGTGCGATCGGCTCGCCTGTAGAAAATGTAAGGTCAGTTTCGTGCAGAAGAAGAGTTACATAGGGTAATCTGGTTAATAAGGAATCAATATCGGCAAAGGTTTTTTAACGTGAAACGTAAAACCAAAGTACGGCAAGCACTATCCCCGCAGTGGGAAATCGCAGTCGCAGCCGCGCACACACATTTTTGCGAGCGCTTTCGCGAAGCAGCGGAGTTGATGGCGATAAGCTATTGTGGGGGCTTCGGGGAACCTTTCTGTGCAAGCGCTATTTAAGAAATTTCAGTTTACCAGCCAGGAATTCTGTAAACCAGCTAGTAAACACCGCAGCTAGTAAACACCGACGTATGATACGGAAGGATGGGCCTCCATCTATTACCTAGGCTATTTCGCAGCGTGTGGCCGTTTGTGCGGTGGCGTAGTGCTCTCGCGCGTCGCGCCCAAGCGCTGAACTTCGCGGGTTCAATTCCCGATAAAGTAAGTTTTTTTTTAAGCGGTTTTTTAAAGGGGTATGGTTTGTGTATGCAATTTGTGAATCGTTTTCTGCGCTGATTTTGAGAAGCAACTACCCTTGCGATGGAAAATTTCCTTCGAAACAGCGAGGGGCGTCTTGAGCCACAACAATTAATTTCCCTTTTCTTGCAACGTGTTTCTCGAAAATGCGGTACCATGGTGCAAAGTAAGGCCTTCTTTATTAGAGGAGGTTAAATTTCTGATGACGTACGCACTAATTTATACGCAAATTTTAAGTGCTACAGAGGTCCTTTCGCCGGGGGTTCATTCATAACATCCATATTATTACTGCCGCGGCACCAGCGCACAGCTCTTTTTTCTTTGTCCGTGATCCAACAAGAAGTTGAGGAGTACATACAGTACAAGCAGCGCACACGCCAATACGCACGAACAGCTTCAGCCGTGCAGCGGCGACACGATACTCCAATTTTGATTAGATAGAGCCGCTCCTCACAGCTGTTTTTTTACGACGTCACCCCTGCTGTTCCAGATTTTAGAGCCGATATCCCGTTGCTGGGGCTTTTGTAATTGCAGTGGCGTCGTCACTTGTTCAGCATGAGCTATATTGAAACGCTTTAGCCAGTAGTGGTCCCTTCTGAGGCACTCGTATCACGATAAGCACGTTTTCATAACAGGTGCTCATGCGCGCACTGCGTTACAATGACCGACGAAGAAGATTGCTGCTGTTGCCAGGAGATACGGGAGGTTCGAGAGAGGCAAAGGCACCCCAGGTGCGCCACAACCACCAGAAAAATAAAAAAATGTGTGCCTCAACAGGGCTGTGCTGGAGGTTGCACTTCGACAGAATGGCACCCCGATACTGCCTAGAAGCAGCCTGTCTGGGAATGTATGGAACACAACACACTCGCCTTTGTGGGCTTGAAGTGTTCCCTCTTTACAGTAGCAACCCACTGAGCAGCGAGTTTCGGCTCCCGCGGGAAGCTGTGAAAGACCACTTTATCGCGGCCATAGGTGCTGTTGCAACCGAATGCCGAGCAGAACCTCGGCATGGCTACTCCGCTTCCTCGGTCGGCACGATTGTGAAGCAGTACAACGCAGCACTGAAAACGTTTCCACTACTAGTTGCTAAATAAAAACAAAACACAGCACGGGGCCCAGGAAAGCAAACGCTGGCGGACGGCACGCTGAGAAAGGCAGCAGCAGGGGCCTAACACTTGCCGCGGCTGCCGATCGCTCCTCACGACGACGTCACCACGACCCCTTTCACTCTCGTGCCGTCCTCCTCCCCTGCGCTCTGCGCGTCGCGGGGGCGTGGCGATGGCGCTTGTTTATTCGCCTATTACGCAGCTATTTCAACAAAAAAAAAAAAAAAAGAAAAAGAAAAAGACCTTGTAGGTAAGGTGTTTAGATCAACTCTTCCGAATTTCTGTGTATTCAGCAGATTGAAAACTGCCTCAGTTGCCCTTTAAGGTCATGCCCTTTCGTTGGAGATAGAGAAAATATACTGGACGAAAATTGGTTTACTGTCCTTGTAATGATTTTTTTTTTCTCTAAGTGAGTGTAATAAGTGAATTTTGAAACGTTTGAGCTGCCCCTACACATCCATTCCCAGCTTTTCTTTTTTTACGTCGCCGATGACGTCGCCTTATTTTTTCCCGCTTTCGGTCTCATTTTCGGTTCCTGGCGTAGCTGCCGTCCATTTCCTTAGGAGGAAGTGCTTTCTCCAGCCTCGCAACTGGCAGCCGTTCGGCCACGATTTCAGCCCGTCGTAGAACAACCGGCGTCGTCGATTCACGAGTAGTGTTCCTTTTTTTTTTTTTTTTCCGCTCAAAACAGGCTTGATGGGGAGCACTTGAACGCCACATTACCTTTCCCTTCTCGTATATATGCGGCCGCCTTTCGGCTTTGCACGCAGCAGAATTCCTCGCGATTACTGGGGCATGCCGGGAACAACGTTCCGTCACTGCAGGGAAGTATCGGAGGCAACGAGCTCGGCGAGCGCTGGTTCCCGATGTAGGGCGGAAGAACTGATTAGCGGCCGTTTTGCTTTTCACTGGCCGCACGTGTAACGAGTTTGTGCGGAAGCGATTAGCGCGGGTGTAATTAATTTCTCCGGGCTTTCGCGGTGTCTATCTGCTTGTTCGGGAGACCGATGAGGAAGCTACGGGTGGTCGCAGAGGCAAGATTTTAGGGCGGTAGCCTCAAGTGCTCCATTGTGCGAAAATTCGGTGTCCTCGTTGTTGTCCCGCATGAAAAATTGCGGCTGGTGTATACTATATCGAGGAAAAACTTTACCGTCCCTTCTTGAAGAAATTTAAAAGACGGGCGAAAACTTTCTAACATTAATTCAATACTTGAATGTGAACAACTTCGTCAGAACTCTGTCGAACTTGAGAAAGAAGCAAACGACGTTCGCAAGTCAGATATTCCGCGCAGTTCATTGGCCGAACACTGTGAAAAAGCTGGCTACAGGATTGACTTCGACGGCGCGCAGGCGATTGGCACCGAAACCAATTACTCACCAAGAATACTCATCGAGTCCTGGAACGTATATAGAAAGGACTCGGGGAGACCTGCATGAATACATCGCTAGGAGTCCTTCCCGCCATCCACGCGCACGGCTTGCGACGCGCAAGGGCAAGATGCAAGTAAGAGAAAAAAGAAAAAAGAAGACGCATTATATAACTCCTGCTTCTGGTCTTAGACAGGCACCCCTGATGAAGGAGCTGAGTAGGCTGCGAAACGTTGCAACCGCTTTCAATGAACGCCCTTGGTTGGTGTATTTGCCTGTTCCTTAAAGGAGCCATGAAAACAAAATACAAGTTGGGTTTATTAGAAAGACTGCTTAGTCCCGATAACAATGATACCAATATCATCGCAGTCTTCGAACAAATAACGGAGATACTGAAGAAAGCGTGTGAAGCAGTCGCGACCCCCTATCCAATTTCCCGCAACTTTTCTATGACGTCACGAAACCTTGTTTGTGCGATTGGCGGCCGCCCAACTGACCTGTCGCGACGACACATGACTGCACGTCTGTAATGGGGCCTCTAGTTCCATTTGACCGCATCACGTGAATGTTAACGTGCAGTTAACGCACTGAAAATTATGTTTCATTGTTGGCCCGTATGACGTCATTCTTGCTCATAACACGCCACTGCGGCGCCAAATTTGAATGTTTTTAAATCCTTGTTGCTTTTTTTTTTCGTTAAAAAACATCTTTCGGGGCTGTAATGGAGCTGAGTGAGATACTGAATCCTAGTTCTTTCAAATTACACGAAGTTGTATTTTCTCTTCATGGCTCCTTTATCAGTACTGCGTCAAAAGTGCGTCAAAAGTTCCTTCGCTGAAAGTGCGTCCAGTGGATCGTCAAACCTTCGAAGGCAAAAAATCGGAACGAGGAACGAACCCGTGCGATGGCTTTTTTTGCGCGCGAAGTAAGCGCGCGTACCAACTATCAAAATGTGCACCGATACGTGGGAGGTAGAGGTGTACATTGTACTGGTTCTTCCTGATCGATGCGTGTATTGTCTCATCAAGAACCGTTCCTTTTTCGCGATTCTTGAGTAACCGTTTCAACACAATGGAAGTCCGGTTTCACGCACGTGCCGTGTGGGCAGAGATCTTCAAGGATTTCAAGGATTTTATTAAATATTTTTCGGTACATACACATCGCACGTAGTTATTAGTACAGAAGGAGGTCCCAAAGTAAAACTGTCGGGGGGACCTCCTGTTAATAGATGCGAAAATATTGTTAAAAGATATGTAGGCAGTCGAGGTACGGGTCAGTTTAGCGCGCTAATTGAATATGCAAACACTATAACAAGAAATTCTGCAATATTATCTCGGAAAAAAAAAAGGTTTGAGTACTCTAAACAGGGGGAAGCACAAAGAGTATCATTCAGAAAAAAATGTTAGCAAGCATAGTCTTAAATTACTGTACAATGAAGAAGCAATATTTTGTACAAGTACTAAAATTTCGTAGTTAGGTACGGATCAGTGTAACAAGCCAATAAAATATGCAAGCACTAGAACAAGAAATTATACAATATTAGCTCTGGAAAAACAGGTTTAACTACTATACGAGACTTTATTATTCGGAAAGATTGTTAAGCAATCTTGCCAGAGCTTTTCGGTCGACCAACCGGTCTATGGGGAAATGTGTTTCTTTGACAGGACGCCATCGGGTTCCACTACAAACGCTTTCGCTTTAAAATACTGCATTTGAATTCGTGGTAGGATTGCACCCAGGTTTCGAGAGCAGGAACCGAGTGCATCCCCACCTCGCAATCTCAGCACGCTGCGAGCGGCGGAGTTATAGTTAAGCCTATGTGTGGCGCGTGACGGTGGAACGCGACGGCACGTGAGAACAACATGCGCACCCCAGCTACGGGGAACTCTGATTCTGGGGAAGCTGTGGGGTGAAGCGTCGCCAGTCCGCCAGTCGACGTAATTCGTGCCGAAAGACGGAGAAACGAGATCGGAGGGAGAGAAGCAGGCGCCATGTGGCTGGTAAGAAGTTTTTGATGCCCCCGTGCTTTCGCTTGCAAAGGACGTAAACAGAGGACGGACAACCGATTTTTGTCGCGTATATGTTCTCTAGCTCATATGAAAGCCAGCCTTCCATAGAGTCCAGTAACCACTAGCAAGTTATAAACAAGTTGGCGGAAATAGTTTTAATTTGGCAGCGAAATTTCTGAAGTCTGAAGGGTGGCGGCTCGTAGTGTCGACAGTATGTGTCCCGGTCACGTGACCTGCAAACCTAGCAGCCACTGTAACTGCTGAAACGTTTGTTCACTTATTGAAAACCTTTTAACACAAGCATTTGTATAAGTTTAAATTCTATATGTATTCTTAAACATGATTTTGAAAATTTTTAAGACACGCCGCCCCGCGCCGCTGGGTTGCTCTCAATGAGGCTAACTCAGCCTCCATGTCCAGAATCAGTTGCAGCGTTCGGTAAACAGACCCAGTAAAAAAGGTTTGACGATTCTGCCTGAGTCAGGGGCGTTTGTTCTGCCGAAATATTCGATTTCAGTTTCGAAATACCCAACTGCAGCTGGAAAAAAAAAAAAAAAAAAAAAAGGCGGGCCCGGGGAGAATCGAACTTCCGACCTCCACAACGTGAAGCCAGATTCTACCTGTCGTCTATCCCAACAGATGGCTCCTTCGTGCAAAATAGACTAGTGAATTGAAAAAAAAAATACTCACAAAGGAATAAAAAAGCCTGCAATTCACACTTTTTTTAGCTGGGGACAAGTTTTTAAATATCGCTTTTCCTTTCGCATGCAGACAAAAGTATGTTGCCGCGCTACTGTATGTCATGGTTGCCGGCATTTTTTTGGGGTGGACACATACAGCTCGTATATCTAAAAATTTCGATTTAAAAAGTTCTAGGGAGTTGTTAGCAAAACTGTTTCTCGTTAAGGCGCTTTAGTGATGCCCTTTCATTTGGTATAGAGAATATATACCAAATGAAAACGGTTGTCTGCCCCTTTAAGTTACCGGAGGGTTTCTTTTTTCCCTGCCTACTGAGCTGAGTCTAATATATATTGCTTGCGTTCTGCAAAAAAAAAAAAAAAAAACCAACAAAGTGAGGCAAAGCGAGGTAGCAGCGTTGTTAAGCACAGCTGGTGTATTTTTTTTTTGTTTAGAAATGATTGTAGTAACCTCTGAAGCGGCAGAACGTGAAATGAAGTGTCGTATTGACTTTGCCACGTTTTGTGTTGCTTGAAATTTCACTCTTGAGAATTATTAGCGCTGCTGTATATGAAATTGCGATATGGTAGTAAAATTTGGGCCGAAGTTTTCAGGTAGAATCTCACGATAAAATGGCGGGTTGGGTCTGCAAAGTTTCGGAAAAAGGCCGCGGCCTCAGCCAATCAGTGGCAAGGTTAGGTTTTCACGTATCGATCGTTTTGTGCTACCGCCATCTTCGGCTTTCTCAAGTCGTATACTTGCCTGCGGCGCATGCAGCGCGCTGGAGAGTCACTCCATATGAGCAGAATAGCGACGCTGGCTCCGCAATTCTATACCGCGCGCTGCTCGGCGTTGAAGGGGAACCGAACTCTCGAACGCGCGGTTCTCACGCGCCTGGGATCGACTTCGTTCGGGCGAAGGCTTACGTCAGTGTTCGCTCGCTGGCGCGGCATTATGTTTCTTCGCCTGCTGGGCGTCTTGTGATTTTTATGGTAGCTCTGGTTCCACACGCCGAAGAGTTGTGCGGCAAAAAAAAAAGAAAGCTCAGATGTTTTCTCTCCCTCTCTCCGATTAGTCTTTTATGCAGTGGAGGCGTGTAGAAAATAAATTAAAGCTAGAACAAGAAAAACGAAAGAACAAAAGAAACAAAAGAACAAAAACTAAAGCAAGAAAAACAAAAAAAAAATCAAGAAAAACAAAAGAAACAAAAGATCCTACGGGGAACGAATACTACTTGTTGAGCGGAACAGAATACTAAATGTGCAAAAAAAAAATGCTGGGTGTGTCGGCTTTATAGAGTTTCATACTAATCTACACAAGGCGGAAATGTGGCCCCAGTGCGCGAGCCGTGCTTCAACGAGTGTGCCGTCACGTCTGGCAGAAAAGCGTTTCATTCTTACCTGGCGTGGCTCATAAAGAAATGGTAGAACGGCCTGTGGCTAACAAGAATTTTGTTGGGAAGACTATTTGAAGTGGTTTGATCAATATGAAAGTATAGTTTATTTTCTCCTTGTATTTACGGAAGATAAAAATTTACTTGTTCACTTATTATTTGTTGATTGCGTACTTTAATGACAGATTCCTAAATACGTGCTTTACCGACGCCTCCAACTCGAAATTTTGCACTGGCATTTACTGGCGTTCGTGTCTTCTACGTTTTGATCTTAAGCCGCTACCTTCGTTGTGACTACGCCAATAAAATGCATCAATCGGAAGACTTCAAAAGATTCATGCCAGGCGAGCAAGGAAAATAATGTCGCCGCTGCTGTTGCGTCGGGAGCTCAAATTAAGGGGCCACGTGCCAGCGAAGCCAATTAAAAGCGGAACGTACGGAAGCACCAGTGGCGGCGCGGCACTCGATCGGCAGTTCTTCCTCAAGTGTATGCTAGTATGCAACTGTGTTGTCCTTTGTGGTTGTAGCGTTGGTTCTTCAATTGCATTCGTGGAATTGCATTCAATTGCATAGCGTGGAAGTTTGCCTCGTTTTTTCCCTACCCAACCGATCATCATCATGATTACCTGTTCTTTATTGTGATTGATTGATTGTGGGGGTTTAACGCGCCGACGCAACGCAGGCGATGAGGCGCGCCGTAGTGGAGGGCTCCGGATTAATTTTGACCACCTGGGGATCTTTAACGTGCGCCGAAATCTCGTACACACGGGCGTTTTTGCTTTTCGCCTCCATCAGAAAAGCGGCCGCCGCGGCCGGGAATCGAACCCGCGACCTCGTGCTCAGCAGCGCAACGCCATAGCCACTGAGCCACCGCGGCGGGTGTTCTTTATTGTGGGCCAAGCCTCTTTGGGCTGGGACTGTTCGCGTCTCTTGTCGTGGTCGTAATCGTCGTCCCATGTAGTCACGGTTCTAAAACACCGGGAGACTCGTTTACGCCTCGCGCTAGGACGTAACGCGTTCTAAAAAAATACCGGGACACCCGTTTGCGCCTCGCGCTAAAGAGCTTCGTGCTTCAAAGACAAGAGGCTTTTACAACAAAGCTTCAAAGGGTTTCATATCCGTGGGCAAAAACGCCAAGGATACACACCGTTCCAATCCCCAGGTTTCATGTTAGTAGAGATGGTCCGGGATTTTTTTTTTTTTTTTTTTGCTTGTTTGCGTGCACCGGCCACTGTTCTTTGATGATCTCGATATAAGTGATGCGCGGTGGAGTACTCGCCGTATACATTACTCGTGCCGCTTATCACGCATCGAGCAGGGTTCACCACCCTGTATGCCTTCCGCCTCGTCCTGCCCCCGATACGAGCACCACGACGCGTTCGCGCTGTGCAACCGGATCGTGTATTCAATAACGCCAGCACGCATCCCGGTTCGTTACCAGGAAGAACGGAGCCCGCATAGGCGCGCACATTACAGGCTGGAGGACCCCCAATAACGCCAGCGTCGGAGCGAACTTAATTGGCCACGACGCTGTTCATCATCATCATAGTCCCCTCTTGCCTGCGCCCGGAGAAGCTCGTACAGTATGTGTAGCGAGTGTCGGTCGTAACTCGGGCACAACTTGAGAACCACAGAGGAAGCTGTCCCAGCGCCTCACCACCGCAGCCGGCTGTTCCTCCGCGCGACGCAAAGAGTGCGTTGTTACTGAGAATGTTTTGAACGTGGTACGAGTCGTTTCCGTCATCTTTGGGGCATCATCTGGTTATAAGCTACTGCAGTGATGACAAACTAGGTTGGAAAAAGCAAACGATTCATGAAGACTCAACCATGAGGCAGAGATAAAAAAAGGATAAGAATGGGGTAGAGTGCATTCGGCAGGCATTCTCAGATAATGAATGGCAGCCTACCCCAATGACAGCCCCTGAAGAAGAAAGTGTACGACAGCTGCATCTTAGCGGTACTCACCTACGGGGAAGAAACTTGGAGGCTCACAGAGGGTTCAACTTAAATTGAAGACGACTCAGCGGGCAATGGAATGGAAGATGATAGGGGTAACATTAAGTAGAAATTAAGAAGAAATGTATGTGACGTGGGCAGGGCACGTAATGCGAAGGCAAGATAACCGGTGGTCATAAAGGGTAACAGGGCGGATCCCTAGAGAAGGCAAGCGTGGCAGGGGGCAGCGGGAAGTTAGCTGCCCCCTGCCAAGATCAAGAAGTTTGCGGGGATAAATTGGTGGCAGTTAGCACAGGCCCGGGATAATTGGATATTAATGGGAGAGGCCTTTGCCCTGCGTAGATGGGCTGATGCTGCTGCTGATGATGATGATCGTGCAGCCAAAACACAGCTTTGTTCAGTTTGAAAGAACGCGCCTTTGCTAACTTGTTCAGCCCCACTCCAGGCACGAAAGGCATTTTCTAACGCAAGGAACATTGTTGAAAATTTCATATTTTGCGCTACAGTGACTTAATTGTTCAGGAATGACGCAATAGTGGCCAGTGCTAAAAACGTAGTTGTCGGTAGTCGGAAGTAAGGTGATGCGATTAAACGGAGATAGAAGTTTCTATACCATCGCCCAGTCGGGTTTCTTGACCGTGGATTAATTACTTCGGCGGCTGGGAATCGCACAAAGTAGATTTTATGGCGTCATAGAAAAATCGCCTTAACGTGGCTGGGGAGTGGCCACTGGTTCATATGTTTTCTATAGTATCTCGACTGTGTTTCTCTTTTTGCGAGATGGTGATGATTATGAATAAATCTTTATTTGTCAAGCTGGTGCAGATGTTAGGGCACACGCCCGGTGGGGGGCTTCCCTATTCTGAGATACCCTGAGCTCGGCTGGCGGTCCAAGTTTGCGATAAAATCGCTGCCATTGTTATCGGGACAAAACAGTTTTTAATGAACAAAACTTTGAATTTGTCTTCGCGGCCCCCTTAAACGCAGCCTGCTTTCAAAACACGCGAACGCGTTGTCGTCCGGCTCCGTCGCTGTTCGGCGGAGTGATACACCATTGCCGTTCTTAACTCATCCGCGTGCACGCGCGCATCCCCCTGCACGTGCGCAGACACAACCTCGTTGTCTGCCCGGCCCGCCTGTGAGAGCTGCGTGCGATGTGTACCTGCTTTAATGCGCTGCGCGTCGGCGCTTTGGCTCGGCTCGGCTCGGCTTGGCTGGCCCAGTTCACACGCGCCTCGGACGAGCGTGACGCGCTCGTTTCTGGTAGTGAGTGTCGGTGTGTGCGTGGCGGGAAAACAGTCGGCCGGTTGTTTTTTTGTCTGTTTTGTGCGCGTCGGTGGCTCGTTTAGCTCGCTAGCGGGCTCATTGGCACGGCCCGCTAGGCTGTCCGTCCGCCGAATTTGCGCCCACGCACACGCGCACCCGAATTAGGTACTTTCGCGTCTCCGTGGTCTAGTTACGCGGCCGTATGGGTAACAGCTTCGAAGAGCAACTTTGTTGCCGAAAGGCTAGCTTTAGGTGGTGTGCATTTTACTCGTGTGTTTTTCCCAGCTTTCGGCTGGAAATGACAATGAATGAATGAATGAATGAATGAATGAATGAATGAATGAATGAATGAATGAATGAATGAATGAATGAATGAATGAATGAATGAATGAGTGAGTGAATGAATGAGTGAATGAATGAGTGAATGAATGAATGAATGAATGAATGAATGAATGAATGAATGAATGAATGAAGCCGGGTTAGGTGCCCTCAGGTCAAGGCAGCTCTATAAAAAATGTCGTGACGAAATCTGCCAGACGTGGTTGGCGCTCGTGAGTACTTTGTAAAGTATGCTTACTGTGAAAAAACGACTGGGATTTTAGGCTGCGCACAAACAACCAACCGCCAGCGAGTGCGCCTCTTCCCCCGTCTTGAAGGATTTATTTCCGTCAGGAGCCTTTTTTCACCAGTAATTGTGATCCTCGCCACTGCTTACAAGTGACCTTACCCCTCTGCTCGAGACGTGGGTGTTCCCGCGTTCCTTCACCGCTCTGCGGCATGGCGAACGTCCCCTGGACAGCCGTGATCGTATAGTGGTTAGTACCTTGCGTTGTGGCCGCAGTAACCCAGGTTCGAATCCTGGTCACGGCAGTTTTTTTTTTTTTTTGCATACGCACAATCTTTGTTGCTCCCACAACAAACATTAGCTGGCAGTGCTAATACAAATACCCCCAACCACGGTTTATAAGATGAAGGCATGCTATCGTACTCCCTCATCATGATCAATGCGTGTATTGTCTTATCTGGAACCGGTTCTTTTTCGCGACTTCCAAGTAACCGTTTTCAAACAATGGAAGCCCCGTTTCACTCACGTGCCGTGTGTCCGGAGATCTTATCAGAGCTTTTCGGTCGACCAACCGGTCTACGGAGAATGCATTAGTGTTTTGACAAAGCGCAATCACTACCACTAAGAAAGCTTTCGCTTTAAAAATACCTGT
Organism: Haemaphysalis longicornis; assembly: GCF_048455015.1. Lineage (NCBI taxonomy): Eukaryota > Metazoa > Arthropoda > Arachnida > Ixodida > Ixodidae > Haemaphysalis > Haemaphysalis longicornis. Next base: position 145,115,587 of record NW_027526407.1, read on the forward strand.
TCGCGTTTCGATAGCGGTGTACGCTCTTACAAAAAGGTGGCTGCATTTATTTACAGAACACTAACCAGATGTTTGTCACAGTATGCACTAGGTACTTAGTGTATTCACTAATTGGTCATACCCGCCGCGGTGGCTCAGTGGCTAAGGCGTTGCGCTGCTGAGCACGAGGGCGCGGGTTCGATTCCCGGCCGCGGCGGCTGCTTTTCTGATGGAGGCGAAAAGCAAAAACGCCTGTGTGTGCGAGATTTCGGCGCACGTTAAAGATCCCCAGGTGGTCAAAATTAATCCGGAGCCCTCCACTACGGCGCGCCTCATCGCCTGCGTTGCGTCGGCGCGTTAAACCCTACAATCAAACTAATTGGTCATGCGTAACCTAGTAAAAAGCTACGCGTGACAATGCGGGTCGGCTGAGCGCGCAGCACGACTAATACACATTGAACACGCACGTATCACGCATAGACAACAAATAAATTGAAAGGAAACCAACGGTTTGCACCGGGAGATCGAGAATAACTTACTAGTTACCTTGCAAATACACCTGCTTTTCTTGCTTTTATAGCCAGCAGCGGAAAGTCCCCTGATAGAGTCGGTGGGCTTGTCGCAAACATCAAATATTTAAAGCGATAATCTTGGAATTATGCATTTTAATGTGAGCGTATGCAAGTCAGCATGTGGATTTGCAAAAACGTTTTTAATCGGGAGGGGGAGTACGAAAAGTGCTGTAGTTATTATGTTCAATAATTCGTAGAATTTCGTTACTATCCGTGTTTGTATCAGTCAAGCAGCATTTTTAGTAAGTGCACGGTGTCGATAGCATTTAGGTTCCAGTTTTAGTGGCAGAACCTACGTGCCGTTCTCGGGGCAATAATCTTCATCAGGAGTTAGTAAATACAACCCATTAGTTGTTTTATACTAGCCTTTTTGTTAAGAGTGTATGGGGGTGCGCATGTGGGTTAGGGCAATCGCGGAGATCTTGGTAACAAGTGTCGGGCGCGTATACTGCTGGGGTTGGCTGCGGTCGCGGGGAGCCCGGACGATACTCAGGCATGTGTAAGCCCTCTTCCACCACCGCGAAATTGAGCTTTCTAACGCCACAACGCTTCTGTGCCCGATGAAATCCGCTGATAAGGCATCTTGCTTTTAAGAGGCATACGGCGGTACGAGCTGTAACGCTTCTGGTTTCGAGTACCCACTGTGGGGCACATATCTTCGCACCGACCCAGATTTCAAATTAGGAACAAGAAATGGCCCTAACTTCGTTTATTGTATCAAATTTTTTCATATTACAAACGCTCATATTGATATTACGCTCATTCCGAAAGTCAATTAAGCCATTTGTGTCCAGCAGTGACACCGTAATAAAACGGATGATTGCATATAACGTTCACATGACCGTAGAAACCGTCGACAGAATACTCTTCGAATGGGGCGGTTCTTTCTTTTTCTTTTGTTATGCGCACGTGAAATTCTCTGTGTGCGGGAATATTTACTGATTGACTGATTTTTCAGTGCGTATACAGTAGATAAGTAATGTAGGTTTACGCAGGTGTTGGTCCCTTACTCGGCTTTGTAAAATGTAATAATAAGCGTGAAACCTGGCGTCAGAGAAACGCAGACCTCAATTCACGAGGGACTGAGTAAACCCACGTTGCATCAAAATGCTCGGAACTATAAACTTACTTCGTTATTCGCGGTACCTCGGTAAAAGCGCAGCGCTCCCCTCACTGCACCGGCAACAGTGAAAAACTTCGGGTAAAGCGATAGCTCTAACCCGGCGATTTCGTTATGTACTGTATCTCAGTAGCGCTTCTTTTTATATCTAATTATTTCACCTCTTTCAAGTTACAAGATTTAAAGGCTTGCCGAAGTGTGGCGGTAGTAAATACTTGCTGTCCAATCAGCATATGCCCATCCCCTCCCTCCGTCCTTCCGAATCCTTCGCAGATTTAGGTTATCGGCGCATTAGGGCCCTCTCTGTTCTTTGAAAGGCGCGGCTCAAAAAAGCCAGCCCGGCGTCGTCGCGACGGTACACATACCCGTATTCGGGCTGCCGGCGTTCGTGCCCCGCATGAGAATCGGGCGGACACCCTAAATACGTCGCGGACGCGTGCAGGCCGGATTTGGGTTGCGCGTGTTCCCGTCTTCGACCGGCGCGGTATTTGCAGCCACTGCCCGAAGCGCCGAGGCTGTTTATGACAAGGAGGCCTTTGAGGGGACAATAACATTGTAAGTTTCGGAGGTATTACGCGCCGAAGAGCTCTGCACCTGGGCTACGCGCTGCGCCCTAGTGAAATTCTGGAAATTATTGAGACGAAAGCCTTATTAGGTGCCACATCAAACGCGAAAAGTGACCGTAGTCGTAGTGGTTGGATTTAGCATGAATGGTACCGAAATGACCAACACTGTAAAGAAAAAAAAAACGGTGGTGTATCTGCTCGCCTCGCTGCTAATGTCGTTGAAAGACGATAGTCTTCTGCCCCTTCTGCCACGTGAATTCCTCTCCTGCCTCCCCCGCCCACCTGTCGTGCTCTTTCCCGCCTTTCAATGACCCCTTCCTCCCCCTCCCTCACCTTCGAAGATGAACACGGACGTTTTCTAAAGTAAGTTCAATTTTACCGCGTTCCACTGCTCGCACGCCATCTACTTGAGGGCCCTTTCGTTACTGTTGGGCATTTGTGCTTCCTCGAGGTCGAGAGAGAGAGAGAGAGAGAGAGAGAGAGAGAGAGAGAGAGAGAGAGAGAGAGAGAGAGAGAGAGAGAGAGAGAGAGAGAGAGAGAGAGAGAGAGAGACCCTCCCGCCTCCGCAACAAACGGAATCGAGCCTTTACACTATTTACCGTACGCCTAAAGGTCTTCTGTATTCCGCGGAAAAACCGCATACTTCAGTTTTCATCGGGGAACATGAAATCTTCGCTTTTAACATTGAATAACTTAAAACGACTGATGCAAAAAAGTGGCGTGCTTGTTTAGTGAGCTTAACCAGGAATGAAAAGCACCCAGACACAGTTACGGGTGGCTGGAGTATTGAGTCTAGACAGCAACCTCACAGTTCACAAGCAGTCAATTGACACGATTGTGGGATCTGATTATTATCAGAAGCAGAAGAATTCATTACCCGAGGAACGCGGATAAAAACACTGGGAGGCACACGCAAATGTTTACTTTATACATAGTGTTCCCAGGGCCGCTATACCGACTGTTACAGCCGGTAAATCGCCACTCAGAACGCACAAACGAGTATGCGTGGCGTCTTATTATGCGTAACATCGGTTGAACGGGAGACAAAATTATCGCGTGTAGCGTTGATGCGGGCGATTAGCGCCGTTGTGAACTGCACGAGGCGGATAGCTTGTCTGGGTCACGTTGCCTCTCGTGCGAGCGCTTCATCGACCCCATGATCGGCTGCTCGTTTCTTCGGGGCCACCTAGCTGGAAGAAAAGAGGAAGCAAGCGTCGCCCTCCTTAGCTCGCCTTATCAGGTGGCGCGCGTGTGTGGCCGGGTAATCGTTTTACTTACACCCGATCCGTTGCTCCGATCCGTTGCGCCTTTATCCGTGACGGGCGGCGATTACGCTGTGTTTTTAAATTAGAGCGCTTGTTATTTCCTCCGCGAGAAGTCGGCTTCGCCGCGGAGGTGTGGCTCACGCGTTCAAGTTTGACCGATCGGACCCGTTGGTGACGCGAAGCGAGCGAGAATGTGCGGAGGAATGCGCACTCAGTTGCCTCGCGACGTAACGCAAATTTCCTCCCTTATTCTGGCCTGTGCGACCCATCGTGAAATCGTAGAGGCGTTGCCACACTTCATCAGTGGAGTGATTACCGCCGGTGCAGGGAAGGGCGACAGTACGATGGCTGCATAGTCAAGCATACAAAGCATACACTAACGTTGGGGAAGACACAAATACATCAAAATACAGGGAAACGCGCGCAAACGTTCAAAAGAGGGAACCAGTCAGGTGGTTGGTTGCAAGCGACTTGTACATACACACTATGTACAAATGACACAGTTTCTCGGAAATATGACTGTTGATTTTGGTGGCTCAGCATGCCTGCCACATAAGCGACAGCGCCACCGACTGTACAAATCAATCAACACAAACATGTCATAGGGTGGTTCACCAGGATAGCCGAATGGCAAAAATCGGATTGACAAAGGCGGGATATCCATGTCTTTTTTTAGCGTTCGCTACAAATGTCGCGACCGTTTTTTTTTTTTTTTGTTTTCCGCATGTTATTGCACTTCATGTCAATGTAGGAAATGACATTTACAAATATGTACACATACAAATGAGTTGATTGCAAGATGAAAAAAACTCCCACCTCCCCTCGCGGGAACCCCTGTGTAGATTCGACGCATAGGGGGTTCACGTTGCAGCGTTGGACAGCGGAGGAACGGCGCTGGAACGATGGAGAGGAGCGGCGCAGGCACCGCGTTTTATAGCGCGCATAACGGTGAGGGGACGCGCCGGCGCCAGTGCGTTTGCCGCGGCTATGACGCAACACAATCCAACACAATCCACTTTAATCCAATCCAAATACAAGCCAAGCCAATCCAATCCAATCTAATCGAATCCAATCCAATATTCCTCGCAAGAGAGTGTTCGCTATCGGAGAGGAGAGGGGGTGAGCGGCGGAGAGCGCAGCTGGCGCGGCGTGGAGAATGGGGGAGGGGTGGACGCCGACGACGACGCCGGATGCAGGGACAAGGCGAGTGAATGAGATGCCTTCGCATCTAAAATTCACGCATCTCAACGAAGTGAATCATGACGAGTGGTCGAAGCACTGTGGATCGTTCTTACCGTAAATCACCCGTGGCATTGCCCACTCGCGCATGTAAATGGGTGACAATGCTTGTGTACAGTATATGCATTCCAATCCAATCTAATCTGATAGAATTTAAATCAATTTAATCTAATCCAATCCAATCAAGTGCTCCTCGCGCATGCGCAACATTATGTACACGGACGCCAAGGGACAAGGCACGAGCAAAGCGAGGTCCTAAGTTGCTTCGCCCCTAAAACTAAACTAAACACAATGAACAATTATGTACACTTGGTTTAACACGGGGGCAACAGTGAACAACTAATGAGGGGATGCCAATCAGGGCGGGAATCATTTTTACCGTGAGTTGGCACCCGAGAGTCAAACGGCTTACTCACTCGGCCGTAACTGCGGGGCACGTTACAGGAGTACACATGGTACTCCTCGACACGGGGCACGTGACATGGTACACGTTGCACCTGCGGGCGCCTAGTTTAAGCGTGCGAGTTCCGTTCGTACATTCGTTCTGCTCTATCGATTTGCTTGTTCCTCGCCGTCATAGCAACAAAGATAGTGTAAAGATCGTTGCGGCAGTGAAGAAGTAGCAAATCGGCTGCAATCCTGGACTTAAAGCGTCTCGATGGTCGTGAAGGTTGCGTACAGCTTCGTTACCTCCAACTTTTACGCATTAGTGTGAGCTGCTTTAATTTTGTAGATGCGGCTGCATCTCATTCACTCGCCTTGTCCCTCCATACGGCGTTGTTGTTGTCCGTCCACACCCCTCCCCCATTCTCCTCGCCGCGCGAGCTGCGCTCTCCGCCGCTCACCCCCCTCTCCTCTCCGATAGCGAACACTCTCTCCCGAGGGGCATTGGATTGGATTCGATTGGCTTGGCTTGGCTTGGATTGTGTTGCGTCACAGCCGCGCCACGTTGCGTCATAGCCGCGGTCGTTCCAGCACCGGCGTTCCGATTTCCATCGATGCCTTGAATGGAGCCTAACAATTCTGCTATCGCCCGCGCAACCGTAACAAGCACCGATCACTGTGATAACAGGAATGCTCGTTAACGTTACGCCGCGTGTTAAATAAAGAATACAACATACGCGTTCCTCACACGTTTCACGCAATTAGAGAATCAACCCAACGGAAACACCAAGTGAACCCCCAAGATGCGTCGCATCTCTACAGGGTTCCCCTCGCGGGAAGGTGGGGTAATTTTTTCACTCACGAATTTGTTTAGGCCATACGAAAATGGCATCACCGTCCGTGGTGTCCCTACTGCCGTTGTTTCTGACCGCCCCAACTTGGCTTTCCAGCGCTACGTCCACATTTTTGTAGCCTGAGGCCGAGGTTAAACAGTCTCGCGTGGCTCCTGGAGAGGCGTGCTGCGCATGCGCGAGGAGCAGTGACGTCACACGGTGCACAGAACGTTGCTCGCTGCTAGGCGTCTCTCACACACCCCACGCGCCCAGCGTCTTCGCCGACCCCCGTTCCGCACGTGGCGGCCCGGTCCACTTGATGATCATGCGAGGGGTGGCAGGGTGTGGAACCGATGGCTCGCGCGTCGCAGCATCACCGGTGTGCGCCTATGGAACCAGCTTAGCTCTGGGGCGATTGGTGACGCTGCGCCGGAGCCGCTTGATAGATATACATGTGTCACATAACGCGTATACCGCGTGTGTGTCATTGAAGCAGCAGTAAGCATGATAATCATGCTAATCCTATAAACAACCAGGAAAACTAAGAATAATAAGCTGAACCTTAGCTCAAGCCTTAGCTCAAGCTACGTATATCCTGGCATAGCCGAGCTAAGGCACTGCTAATTTTTTTTTCTCGCCTTCCTTTTTTTTTTGCCCGACTTTCTTTTCGCCGTAGTCCCGCAAGCATCCATCCGCTTATTCGGTAAAATGGAGTGGCCAGACACTAGGAGGGAAATGATGGGAAACCCATAAAGAACGATGGTGCTCGTACAAACAAAGAAAAAAAAAAAACGCTGTCGCCATTAAAACATCTCCGAACGCGTCGTGAATGGACGACCGCGTTTGCCTGCAGGAGTGCAGCACGTCGTTCTCTCCGACACTTGACGAAATAGTCCGAGCGATTTATGCTCTTCGCAGACCGGGAAGAGTGTGGTCAATCTGGCGCCATGGCAGCCCAGCGAAAAGAAAAATCGTCGTAGATTGGCGGGAAATTTGAATGAGTGTCTACACGTCGGCGTTGTTTCGGGGCCAAACTCGTAACGTCTGTTTTGACGCTCCTGCAGACGTGCTCGGGAGAGAGGCTGCTGAACGCGGGTATCTTCCTTTTTTTTTCCCTCGCCTTCGGAGCTGTCGGAGAGAAACGCATTGTGCTGTCCGCAAAGTCGTTTAGCGGCAATTCTTCGGCGCTGTCGGCTGTCCGCCCACCGAGGTGCTAACAGCTTTCTTGTGAGACGTGCACGCTGAAAGGAAACGTTGTGCACGTGCGCACGGGGCAAACCAGCATCGTTATCACCTAATGTCGGTGAATAAAATGTCGGTTGAAAACTTTGAAATCCGCTCGTATAGTTTACGACCTGTTTGCTCAACTTGAGGGACGCGCGAGATTAGTGCGTTTCATTTCCTATCTGGTGCTCGATTTTAGATGCGACTGCATCTCATTCACTCGCCTTGTCCCTCCATACGGCGTTGTTGTTGTCCGTCCACACCCCTCCCCAATTCACCTCGCCGCGCGAGCTGCGCTCTCCGCCGCTCACCCCCTCTCCTCTCCGATAGCGAACACTCTCTCGCAAGGGGCATTGGATTGGATTCGATGGGATTGGGTTGGCTTGGCTTGGATTGGATTGTATTGTGTTGGATTGTGTTGCGTCATAGCCGCGCCACGTTGCGTCATAGCCGCGGTCGTTCCAGCACCGGCTCCGATTTCGGGCACGTGCATAGACTTGATCTTCGCTGCAAATTGCACGGTGGTCCCGTTACTTCACCATCCACTACCCGTACACTTCAGCGACCACAAGGCGTCATCGTTAACGTTACGCCGCGTGTTAAATAAAGAATACATCATACGCGTTCCTCACACGTTTCACGCAATTAGAGAATCAACCCAACGGGAACACCAAGTGAACCCCCAAGATGCGTCGCAACTCCACAGGGTTCCCCTCGCGGGAAGGTGGGGTAATTTTCAAGTTTTTGTGCGCCGGTCAGTCATGGTTTTGTCTGGTCTCACAGCTTGAATGCAGGAGGGTTACGTCGTGCGATTTTATTTTGTACGCGACGTTTGGGTTGTACTTTACTGTTTTCTATGACCTTGTATCCGGAATGGTCTGTCGGCCTCGCTTTGGATCTTCCTGGGATGCAATATGTTACAAAGGATAATAGCCCAGCAAAAACGGTAGTCTTTTTTTTTTCTTGCGCTATTATCGTCTGTTGCACATTGCAAGTATAGGGCTCCGTACAACGCTCTGGGCTGTCTCACCAATATGCAGAAGTAAGCACCGCTTGCAAGTGCATGATGCGCTCTGGCGGGAATGCGTGCTAGACTAAGCAGAAGAGCGAAGGAGTCAGCTTTGCGTGCTCCGTTGCAAAAAAAAAAAAAAAAAAAAAAAAGCAGCTCGGTTTATGCAGTTGCAGGCTACCGCTCCTTGGTTGCACTGTAGCGGTAAACGCTGACACGTCGTGGTGCAATGGATTGGTGTCTTCGAAAACGTCGACTGTCCATGGGTAAAACGAAGAACGCTAGCGCCATCTAATGAAAACTACGTAAACTAAAATGCATTTCTCGTTTATTTTTTATTTCAGTAAGTGTGGGCTGTATTTCTAAGGGAAACAAACTATGCGGGGTAGCATTTCGGCTGGCGTGCCCGCAAATTTCCCCGCCATTTTCCCGCCGGCCTACCATGGTTGTTGGACCAGGAATTCCCTCTCCGCTAAAAGAGCGGCGGCATGTGTTCGCCAGTTTATGTGACCCCTTCACCGAATGTACCGCGAGCATTTTTTTTTTGTCTCAAGTCGGATTTGTAAAGCTTTTCTTATTGGCACAGGATGCTTTTTCAGCCCGTGGGTAATGAATGAGGAAGTCCCACAAGAACGTGATCAGTTGAGTCCCCCTCAGCGTATAGATGGCTTGGACGTGACTTAACCGTCTCCCGTTCTGGAGCACTGTTCTCGGAATTTCGAGCGCTACTCGTGGTAAGGGCAGCAGATAAGTTCGCAGCCCTTCACCGTGCACTCAGTGCACCAACATGGCTGCTCTAGTGACGCCAGTGCAAGCTATCTATGCACCGCTGCTGACGTTGAGAGATCCAAGAACAAAACGCCGTAAGCCGTCGTTAGAAAAAAAGTCGCATTGTTCGAATTCTCGCTTTATTCAACGTTTTTCACGTTTCGAACTGAAGCGCAAGGAGAGGAAATAATTCGCTTGTAACGGAATACCGCTTATAACAAAGTTAGCTTCCTTTCTCGAGCAATTTGTTTTATCGAGGGTTTAGTGTGCCAGAGTAGTATGGATCTTGCCATGCCATTTCCACTTCTTCAAAATTGCTGCGCAGAAAAAAAACTAAAGCAGTGCAACTCAACGTGAAAGCTTTCGAAAGGCGGAGCGGTGATTCAAAAGGGCGGCTGTGGCGCCGTCTCTTGAGTAGTTTCAGTATCAGCCTGGCGTTGATACCGAAAGTAGTCAAGAGAGGGCACGACAGCGCCTGATAAAGCCTATAAAGACACACTGGAATGAGTTTTCATTACTTGGGGGGGGGGGATTTAATGCTTTTATTCGTAATTTTTCTGTACTTTATATTCGTGTAAACTTATTTGCGGCCTAGCAACAGCGGCCTGCGCGGCACCAGCGCAGCGCAAAAATCACCCGGAACACCTTGCATATGAGTAACCTGTGAACGCTTGTGTGTGTTTACTTGGCTATTGAAGTAATTGTGTTTCCCCTAACTTTAGTGTATTTTCTTATTTGCTTGACCATGGAGTGTCCTCGTACTGTCACGTTTCAGTATAATCTCCCATGCAATAAAGAAGAAAAAAAAAAACAATCTTCGTAGCGCAATATGATTAACGTCGGCTTCGTAACGGGAGGCACCGAGCTTCGATGCCGATCAGGGGAAGCGGTGGTCTTTTCGAGGCCTCTGTTTGGGTGCGGGTCGCACCGTGACCCCTGCAGACAGCTACGACAAGCCGAATCCCTAAAGTGCCCCGCACTTAAAAAAGACCCCGGGCAATCTCCACTAGCGTGAAACCTGGGGAGGGGCGGAACATGTAGGGTATAAGTGTATTCTTGGCGCCTTGGCGTTTTTGCCCACGGAGATGAAACCGTTGGGGGTTAGAGGTATACACCTTTTCTCTAAGTCTCGTGTCTTTAAAGCATGAAGCGTTCTAGTGCGAGGCGTTGAAAAATGATTGTCCCGGTGTGTTCTTTTAATGCGCGTAACGTTCCGACGCGAGGCGTTGCAAAACGAGTGTCGCGGTGTTTCAGTACCGTGACTACATGATACGACGACGACGACATGAGACGCCGACAGCCCGAGCCCGTAAGGCGCTTCGCCCCTCAAAAGAGTTGATTGCGGAGTTCACGTGCTGGTAATATTGGCGCTTGTTGCGCGTGAGGGTGTACTTGGAATATATAGCTGTGCGGGAATGACCTCGGCACATAACTGCCTCTCTTTTTCTGGTCTACCCAGAAGATAACGAAAATTGAAACCCATTACGGCGCATGTAAGGTGCCGCGTAGCGACAGTTTTGATTACCTCTCGGTAACGTCGAGCTACCGTTCCACAGCCCGCCGTTGTCCCAGAGACCCGAGTGAGGAACAGGCCAGCCGTAAATTTCATATTTTATGGAGCCATTTTACTTCAGCGGCTCCCGTCCGCTGAGTCTAGTAGCCCGTAGTTGCTTCCCCTTGGCGCTTTAGTACACACAAAAGCCGTCTCAAACGAGCCGGCCACAATCTTTGGAGTTCCCACGTCTCTTCAACTGCGTATACGCGTATACCTGTATAAAATGGAACGACCGGACGAAACTGCCTCACCTTTGGCTTCACCTTCGCAGTACGGGCACGGGCTACTTCTAGCCTCTCGAGGGTTACGCGCTCGAGTTTCGGCTGACCCTGTTTTTTGGTCGTTTTAATGTTCGAAAAGGAAAAAAAAAATATAGCAGACAAGAAGCGATTGTTTCCTTCATTGCAGCCAGCTGAAATTGCGACATGACCTTCGCGGTGGGTCTCCGGCTACTTCCTCTTTGGGTCGTTCCACTGTGCGCGTCTTGAATGCAATTTCGACGCGGCTTGGTTCCCAGTGAGGACAAGGCGCTCTTTATTTCCCGGTCGCTTGGACTCAATGGGCTGTGACTACGAGGTTTGGTGGGGACGGCGACTTCTTGTTAGGAACGGAAAAAAAAAAAAAGTTCTGTACGAGTAACGGAATGAACTGCAGTGAGGAAAACTACCGAAACCTGCAGAAGATGAGTTACTGGAATACTGTTTGTGGCTGTAATTTAAAAAAAAACGTAAAAAAAGTATCGTGGCTCGCTTCCTAAGTAATAAGTGTCATCCCCAATGTTGGTGTTGCTATTCTGTGGTGTTCGTTCGAGAGAACGGCCCACTCCCATCCTTCTGAGGTTTTGGCTTTGAGGGGCCACGCTCTCTCAAAGACAAGTAGTCTTGGTCACTTTGTTAATTGAGCTTTAGCTTTTTGAGTTGTTTGATTTTAAAATAATTTTTGTCCGATAATGTAAATTACACCACAACGGATGAATGGCACGGTATGCCATGGTGTACCATATGTTCTGTGTGTACTGGGACCCGAATGCGCATGCGCGCGCGGGCATGGCAAGGGGCTGCCGCCCGTCAGCGGTGCTGCGCCACCGCATTGGAACGAATGCGCACATGCCCAGTCGGGTCCCAGCACACACGGTACGCACGGAACACACGGTACACATGATAAGCTAAAACTTCCGTTAACAGAGAGTTATAGCGAGAGCCGTCCAGGTACGGTACCCGGTAGGAGACCGGTGCTACTGCACGTGCGGACAGGAGAAAAAAAATCACGCCATATCCACGGAATGAATGATGATAAGTGGGGCGAAGCTCGAGAGGGAAAGATAATCGGTAACCGTAACTCTCCCGTGAAAGTTCGCCCATTACATCATTAAGAAAGACGTAAGACTGTGTGCGTACATTGTACAAATCAACTTTTATTTTCGGAGTCAATGCTCCCAGGCCCAGACCTGGTGAAAGACCCCGCGCCATCGAGGACTACCCCGCACCTCCACCACAATTTGTCACGTAGGATGGGACACAACGGTAAAGAAAGAACTTTTATTTAGGCCGAACTTGTGCCCGAACAAGACGAGAGGAAAGGAGCAAAGGTCCTTGCGTCTCGTTCGATCTCCGAGAACGACTGCCTGCGTTCGTGGCGTCATCTCTTGCGTGATCTCCCCCTCGCAGTGCACGTGCGCTCGCGCCTCCGTTGGCGAACACAGACAAGCTCGCGCTCCCGGTGCCGAGTTTGCGCTGCCGGTTGCAGCCGGTTCTTGCGCGTGCAACGCGGCCCACTTTGCGACATCTCCGAAAGCGTGCGGCGGTCACGTACCACGAGACACAAGTGATGGACAGACCCATGGCTTTAGGAGCTTCGCCCCTAAAACTGGTTTTGCGCATGCGCAGGTGTACCGGGTACTGTACCGGAACCGGTTCTTCGCTTTGCTATATCTCTAATGTATCCGCCAGTCATGCATTTTGGGGCAGATACACGGTTGGTGTTCTGGGGTTACTCGGCAAGCAGTGTATGCTCAATAAAAACGGCGTTTTTCGCGCAGCTATCTCCCCCGTTTTATGCAAATTCCTCTCGGTTGAGTGGGTTTCAAGCCACATTCATTCGTTCAAGCCGCCGTGCTGCGGATACGCGGCGTTGTGGCTGTGCCTCGTTTGTCCGCCACCGTGTGTCGAGCCGATCTGTGTGTCGACTTCGTCACGGCTGAGCGGCGTCCGTGCAATCCACCGAGAAGACGCCCTGACCCGTGAGGGGAGCTCCCTTGCCTTGGCTTGTCTTGGCTTGGCTTAGCAGTGCAGCGCGGCGTCAACGGCTTGGGAGAGGGCCGAGGAAGAGAGAGGTGGACGCTACAACGGTATACAAACTCCCAAAGAGGGGCGGAGGTTGCTTCTACAGTTTCCGGTGCGCTACGGTCGATAGGCGCTTCCTGCCCCGAAAAACGGGTGATCCGCTTCGGTTACTGGAACTCTCGAAGCACCTGGGGCGGTATTCTCGTGTTTGTCCGTTTTGCGGCAGTTTTGTAGGGACGTACTTTCAGTTGTAGGCGGGATTGGGGTTGACTTTTGCGTAACTGTTCTTGTAAACGCGTTTTAAACGACTAAACCTATTTTAAACTATCTTTTATGTGTTTATTGTTCCGCCAGCAAACCAACCACAAGGCGGCGAAAAATCGTCTGTTCTAAATCGTCTGCTCCGAGAAGCCGCGGCTCATAGCTTCGCCGTGCTTGCATGGCGTCACATCCGGGTGTTCGCTTTTAGCCACTCAGGGCTTTCTCAAAACGGCCACTTTTGAAACGGACACAAAACGGACAAAACTCGAGAATACCGCACCTGGTCGGTATATCTTTGACATTGCTGGCCGGCTTCCGAATTTGGAGCGTTAAAGGGGTCGGAAAGAGGAAATACATTTGCCTTTTCTTAATTTTACCTGATCGAACAACCTTCTCACAGAACGTAAATCCAAAACAGTTTCACAATTCATTGCTTCTAGAATTTAGGAGACGCCTTTGAAAGGCTCGCCAACCGACGCAGGGTTCGCACAGTTCCTTGAAAACCTTGAAAGCCCTTGAATTTAGAAGTGTCAATTTCAAGGCCTGGAAAGTCCTGGAATTTCTAAATGGTCCCTGAAAACCCTTGATTTTTCTGGATAGAATCAATGGCCCTGTCTGCACCGACCCTTTGCACGGTTCACGCCGACTTGTTGCACGGTCTAGGACGAGCTATGATTGGCTTCTTAACACGTCACTTGACGAGTCGAGGAGGAAAGGCTCGTTGAAACCGAAACTGCACTTTTTTATCCTGTTTCCGATATCTTGCAACATAACGGCTGTGCATAATTTATTTATCAACACTCCAAATTTATAAATACCCACATAACATTTTTTCCAAAACCTCTTCACGACCCTTTAAGCTTACCAAGACGTAATATCCGTTGGTGAGAGAGAGAGAGAGAGAGAGAGAGAGAGAGAGAGAGAGAGAGAGCAGTTGCCGTTTATTTACGACGTAGTTTTGAAAACATTAGACTCAGGTAGGTTGATTGTGGAATTCAAAGTAAAGTGCTGCGGTTTTATATAAAAACGAAGAAAACGAGAAACAGCATGCGCTTGTCGGCCACAAAGCACCAGAAACAGTTTTTTACGACCACTTGTCGTACATAAAAATGTCAAACCTATGTTTTCCGGTTAGAAACAGACTTTGATTGTTTTTGATTTTTATTTATTTATTTATTTATTTATTTATTTATTTATTTATTTATTTATTGATCGATTGATTAGGAGGTTTAACGCACCGACGCTACACAGGCGATGAGGCGCGCCGTAGTGGAGTGCTCCGGATTAATTTCGACCACCCGGGGATCTTTAACGTGCGCCGAAATCTCGAACACACAGGCGTTTGTCTTATATTGAAGGCGACCTGCTGGTACTGCGTACAACCCGCCGCGGTGGCTCAGTGGCTAAGGCGTTGCGCTGCTGAGCACGAGGTCGCGGGTTCGATTCCCGGCCGCGGCGGCCGCTTTTCTGATGGAGGCGAAAAGCAAAAACGCCCGTGTGTACGAGATTTCGGCGCACGTTAAAGATCCCCAGGTGGTCAAAATTAATCCGGAGCCCTCCACTACGGCGCGCCTCATCGCCTGCGTTGCGTCGGTGCGTTAAACCCTACACTCAGTCAAAGGTACTGCGTACACGTATTACAGCTCCCTAGCCCTTTCAGCTCTGTAACTTTTATTTCTGTAAAAAAAAAAAAAATGTTTTTCTGTGTGTCTTCTTAAGATTGACTCTACAAACTCACAAAAAAAATTAAACTGATAGTGCCCGTATTTGTTAATTTACAGGTGTGACAATTAGGTCATTGTCCTATTGAAATTTTTCTTTCGAGGAGAAAAATAAAATTTCCGTGTTTTCTTAAAAGCAACGATGCTCTGAGCTCAAAGACAAGGCACATAGCTGGTAGTGCAAGTATGGATAGATGTGCAGACATTTTGCCATACCAAGAATTTCCCTTTCCTCAGCCGCCCTGTCGTCATGCTTTGCGTCCACTGTTACTTCTCTTTCATAGCGTCCAATTCCAAGAAAGCGCAATAACCGATATTTATTGCAAGAGGCATCCCTCAAGAACTCTTCCTCTGCGCTGCTGAGCACGAGGTCACGGGTTCGATTCCCGGCCGCGGCGGTCGCTTTTCTGATGGAGGCGAAAAGCAAAAACGCCCGTGTGTACGAGATTTCGGCGCACGTTAAAGATCCCCAGGTGGTCAAAATTAATCCGGAGCCCTCCACTACGGCGCGCCTCATCGCCTGCGTTGCGTCGGCGCGTTAAACCCCCACAATCAATCAAGAACTCTTCCTCGGGAAACTAGCCGTTTCGTTTCAGTTCTCGAGACTCTAGTAGATATTTTGTGCGGTGTCGTCAATTGACGACAACAGGCCCGAAAGGGCTAGAGTGACGACGGGCGTGGCGCTTTTCCTTTTTCAGACGCACTTAGTTTTTTGGCGCACGAACAGCGCATTTGGGACATATTTATATACTCAATACGTATACCATCGTACGTCGAAAATGATAGCATCTATCCGGTCCACATGTACCGTCGCTGTTTTTTTTTTTTTTTGCCGTGTTTACGGTGCCGTATAATAAGCACTCCACTAAATCTGCGTCCACCGGCGTTTTTAAAACACCAGAAGTAACCTAAGCCATAAACATTATAGTTCAATTTGAAGGTGAAAAAAAAAGCGAGCCGGTCTCGAACCGCCGTTCCTTGTATCAAGAAGCTAAGACGGATCCTCTACACTGCAACGACAGGCGCTTTGGCCGGTGCTAGCCTAGTCGTAAATATTCGTCCGACGGCACTCTAGAGACTGCGTTTTTTTTTTCCTTCTGCAATTTACACCACGATCAAATTAAAGACCGACTTTATATTACCGCGGAATTCTTTCTGCTAACCAATCCTGCTTATAGACCTGCAGTCGTAGCGACACATCCCGCGATTGTTTCTGGAGAGGGAAAATAAAAGCGAAACGCCCCTCTTTCTGATCATCCGGTTCATTGAGTTTTCCCGCGTGGAGCGACAAGCCTCGCGGCTTCCTCCTTACGAGCCTCATCGAGAACTGCGTGGACACTGAGGAAGGGGTGTGAGGCGGTCGACACTGAAACGAAACACCGACCATTCGCGCCTGGCTCGTATACGTGCACGTCCCAGCCGATGGTCGAGCTGACAGATTGAAGTCCTTCCCGGTGTATGCGGCCGCGCGTGTAGTCCGTCGCTTCCTCGTACGCGCCAGAATGTACGCGGGCGACGCGGTAGGGAAGTGGTTCGCGGGACAGTTTCCTTTTAATTCCGGGCTGTCTCGCCCTGTTGGATGTATGTATACTTTCGGTCCGCCTTGCGAGCTGGCGAAAGTCGCCGAGAGCAACTTCCCATTGCGGATGTAGTAAAGTTTTGATGGGCGCGACGTTGCACTGACCGGCCCTTGTAGGTTGGCGTGGCATGAAATGAGGAAACGTGCTAACGAGAACGCGCAGGTTTGCAAGTTTTATAGACGATAGTCTTTCTTGGGCTACCTAAACACAGAAATTTTGCTGCGTCTGTCTGTATGTATGTCTGTCCGTAGATTCAGCCACCCTACCAAAGTGAAACAAACTGGACAATAGGTTTATATACCCACAGCCAAATCTAAACGTCGAAGTCCGGTGGCACTGTTCATACTTGTGAACATTACTGGACAAGAACAAGACATTACGCAAATCTGAGGCAGAAAATCAATACATAAGGGATATTTGTAGTGTTCCTTTATTAAAAAAGTTCATGGATGCTTGATTTTTGCGATAGAAAATGAAATACTGCATTCACTGCGGGCAAAATCGCCTGCTTTGCCCGTGCCGCTGTAGCACTTGGCGATATTTAAGAAATCAAGCGGCAACAGCAAGGAAAGGTTCCACCGGGTAGGTTCCACGTTCTCCTTGGAGCGCACGTGGAGTATCGAAACGGGGTTCTATAAACGTTGGCGTAGAGTGCCTCGATTCACGCGCGTCTCCGCCGTACGGCACCGCTGGCATCGAGGCACCCGGCATGGAGCAGTGGAACGCGGTAAAATATAAATTGACCTGAGCAAACCTCTAGCGTCTTTACCTTGGGAGGAGAGCGACGGGGGAGGAACAGCATGAGAGGTGAGCGGGAAAGCGAAGGGAGGCATTTACTTGCAAATGGCGACAAAGGCTATCGTCTTTCGTCGACATTTGCTACGAAAGGAGCAGATGCGCGGGCAATTTTTGTTATGGGTGTAAAATACACTCTAAGAAAAAAGGGTGTGGTAGTTTCTCCCTTAAGGGTGAAACAGAAATGTATCATATATTGCTCCCTAAAAGGTAGAAAGATTCTCCCTTTAAGAGGGAGGAGCGCGTTTCTACTCCTAGGAGTGGAGGAAGATTTCCCCCTTTCGTGAGCTAATGGAGGAGCGTTCCTCCCCTGGCAGCGTCACCCAAGCAGTGCTTGTCATGCGATAAAGGCCTAGCGAGCTGATCGGTTTGAGGATCGAGGAAGTACAAATAAGTAGGTTACTGCGGTTGTGTGCGCTCAAAATGCGCTAAAATAACCAAGAAATTACCTACCGAGCACCGGAACTGCGGTTAGCAAGCGATGTCGCCAATAGTATATGCGCGACTTCTTGCATTCGTCTCGCTGCGCCTACGCGTTCAGAGCGAACGCGCCGCCGTAAACACAGTAGAAGTCATACCGATTGCTTTCAAAATGCCGCCTTTATTTCCTAAAGGCTCGTTACCCCGCCGTTCACCTCACACGAGATCACAAGCATCCAATGCGGCCGTTTGAGAACAACCAGTTGTTAGTCGCCTTACCTAGCTACAACCGATGCATCAGAACGCGGATCGTCTGCAATCGTAAATCTCATCGTAGGCAACGCAGACAACACGAAAAACGTATCCGCCGCTGTCGCATCCTTGACATTGCTCGCCCTCTAGCGTGCTCGAAGGAAAGCAGTCGTAAACGTTTTAAAATGACCGATAGATGACGCAAAAAAAAAGTAAGGGTGGGGAGGGGCAGCTACGAAGCATCACCATCAGTGGGCACTTACTTCAAGGCGTTTCTCCTTGGTTTCCTTTATGGATAACGTATTTATTATAGCCAACATCACGGAGGCCGCATTTGGGCGGGCACATATTGTGAAGAAACATAGCACAACATAGCGGCATACACTCCAGTAAAGGCATTGCCAACGTACAATACACGCAACACACAACATCGCAAGCATAATACACGTATACACACCACAACATATAGTACACTTTTCACATGTCCGCATGATCACAAGCCGCAACTAAACATTGACATGGCGACAAAATATTTATAACCCTAATCGCCGAAAATGCAGGTATGAAGAGTGAGGTCGTTGCTTGTTTCGATAACCCACTGCAGTGCGTAAGTCTTAGGTGGGTTTTGTTATTTCATCAAATGTAACCCGTGCAATTGCAAACTTTTATTAATTTGAGGTTTTGTAAGAAGCAGTAAAATAGCTCAAAGAAGAAGAAAACGTTTCTCGAAACAGTATGGCAGGTATGTTTGTGTAATGACACTCATTGCCTCACCTTCGCTATTTTACCGTAGAGCGCACCGCTGGTCTGGCAACCATTCAGCCAAGATGTTACCGAATGGAGGCCTTTTGTTGTTGGTAACTGATGCGTCAATATGCTGCGGTCCGTGCTCGTTGACGAATAAAGGGGCAGTTTGCTATCATCGCTGACCTCTGTCACTCTTTGGCGTCAGTATAAAACGTCCACAAATGCAGTGGTAAGTTGAACAGGGCGCAGGCGAGTCGCCCGCCCACAGCAAGCATGCAGCGGTGCCCGCAGAATGTGCTTCAAACACACAGCTGGCGAGCCGTGCGTTAGCGTGGCGGGCACGAGGTAATAATAAAAAGAAAGACAGCGAGAAAACAAGCAAGCAGCACACCACAAGGGAGGTGTTGCTCATAGTCGTCGTATGCGCCCGATCGGCGAAAGCCACGGTGCAACGATGAACGGTTTCGTTTTCGGCGTCGGCGCCGAGAGCAGATTGCAGACGACAGGGGAGAATATTCATGGAGGAAGAAAAAGTTAGGAGACGGCGCCGCCGGAGAAACGTGAAGCCTATACATAAAAAGTAAAATCGAAGTCGGCCCAGGCGTCACTGCACCACGTGACCCCGCCGCACCGCCTCTGTATGGGCCGCCGCGCTCTTCAATTTCGTCTGCTCGAAACTGCTCTGCGGCCCGTTGTCGCGAAGCCTGCTATATGTTGGTTTTTTTTCCCACGGCTTTTGTCTTCCGCACGTACGCGGCACTCCTGCCCGCACACGGGCATGAGATCGCCGAGCAGACAAATGCAGGAAGGACGGGGAACAGCTACCGCCAACGAAACACGAGAGATGCCCCGGAGTCGGAGACCGCCGCCGCCGCCGGCCCACCCGACCTTGGACGGCCGACTGCGGCGGCTTGAGAAAGGGAAACGGCGGAGGGAGCGGCTTCAACGGACCTGGGCTTGCGAAGGCTAGCTGCGTGACGTCATGCCGTCTCCTAACTTTTTTTTCCTCCATGAGAATATTTCCTCCCCCGTTTCGGTGTTTCGTAGAGGCCGTACAGAGGGCGCTACGTGTAATTAGCTAATAGAGTGCCTCGATGCGCGAGCATCAAGGCACCCTATTAGCTAAAGGGAGAATCTCGCTGGTCCGGGGGAGAAAAGCCTCGATTTCCTGCCTTTTTCTACCCTTTTTTTCTTAGAGTCTATGACGGGGCTTTCTGGTATGAATCCAGGATGCTTCATTTCGATGGTCGCTCGTTGCTTCGAGGAACTGTGTCGTCGCTGAACCCCTGAAGTATAACGACGAAAGTGTAGGTCGTGTCTGGCGATTGCCTCGCATTTAATGCCTATAAAGAACCACACCGGTGTTTTCTAGTTTTCTGCTCGCAATAAATATCGCCGGTTGTCGGGGTTGATCCATAGCTGTCCATCTCGCAGCAATTCGGCGCAGGTGCAGCGTGAGCGCGCGCGTTAGCTCGATTTAAAATTTGAGCCTAGCTATTTGCCCGGGTTCTGCCTTCGAAGATTTATTGTCGGTTATACGGCCGTACATCATTGAGCTTAGCTCTCGAAACGGGGCGCAAGAGATATGCGTGGGCAGTCCTTTTGGGCACATGTTATGAGACCGTGGGGCACCCTTGTACGTATTTTAGAAAGGCATCCCAATGGATTGATTGATTATAAAGTTTAACGCGCTGACACAGGTGATGAGGCGCGCTGTAGTGGTGGGCTCCGGATTAAATTTGACCACCTGGGGATTTCACCGTGCGCCGAAATCTGGAACACACGGGTGTTTAAGTTGGTGTGTGTGTGTGTGTGTGTGTGTGTGTGTGTGTGTGTGTGTGTGTGTGTGTGTGTGTGTGTGTGTGTGTGTGTGTGTGTGTGTGTGTGTGTGTGTGTGTGTGTGTGTGTGTGTGTGTGTGTGTGTGTGTGTGTGAGAGAGAGAGAGAGAGAGGGAGAGGGAGAGGGAGAGGGAGAGGGAGAGGGAGAGAGAGAGAGAGGGAGAGGAGAGAGAGAGAGAGAGAGAGAGAGAGAGAGAGAGAGAGAGAGAGAGCGTTTTTTTTTTTTATCACGCCCATATATATAGGTATTAGTCTATTTTCCGCCTTGAGAAGGCACTAGTTAAGTGCCGCCTACCTGGATTGGCGTCATTCCCAAGGCGAAGGATATTTGCACCCGACATTCGTCGCAACTCTTGCAAGAGTGTTAGATACCGCTTGTTGCGTTTTTATGACGGCAAACGGGGACGGCAAAGAGCCTTTTTGTCCCGTCGTTCTGAGTACCTATGCATTTCATGTGCTCAACTTTTATTATCTCGAACAGAAAGCTGCCCTATTCCGAAGCAGAAGACCCCATTGCCGTCATGTTAAGGGAAGCTCGTGTGCCTAGGTTACATGTATTTTTTTTTTTTACCAGTCAACGAAAACTCCCGAGGCTTCACGGGTCTTCGAGGCGTCGGGTGTTCTGAGGCTTTGGAGAATAAACGCCCCTGTGGGTGTACTTATTAAACAAGCGCACGGTCGCCTTCAGCGTCGCGCGCGGTTAAAACACTGGTTTGAACCTCGAGCCTGTACGTTTCTACTTGCACGTGCATCCTTAGTACATTGGTTCATGATACGCACCATTTTCGAGACCAGTAGAGTTAGAATAAAAGTGTGCGCCTGTATGTGTGTGTCCATCGTAGGGAGGCATCCCGCGCCATCAACGCTCAAGAGAAATCACATCGCTCTCAAATCAATTCAAATACCTTTCGTCTTAATTCTGTGTCACATCTATGTCGTGCGCTCAAAAGCTTCGCTGGTCATCCGCCTTCACAGGATCAATTGGCTGATGATAATTGGGGGCGAAGCCTCTTGGGGGCTTGGGCTGTTGGCGTCTCCCGTCGTCGTCGTCGTTATCGTCTCACGTAGTCACGGTACTAAAACACCGGGAAACTTGTTTACGCCTCGCGCTAGAACGTAACGCGTACTAAAAAAAGCACCGGGACACTTGTTTACGTCTTGCGCTGGAGCGCTTCGTGCTTCAATAGAGAGTTATAGAGCAGCAGAGCGGAGTACCGGTCCCGCTACGGTACCCGGTACATCTGCGCAGGCGCGCAACCAGTTTTCCGACACTGCGCACGCGCAGTAGCGCCGGTCTCCTACCGCGTACCGTACCGGGACCGGTACTCCGCTCTACTATAACTCCCTGATGAGAATAGACTTTTACAAGTAAGCTGCATACCTCTGCCCCCCGACGGTTTCATCTCCGTTGGCGAAAACTCGAAGGCGTCATGAATGCGCTTATACACTGCATGCTTCGCCCCTCCCCAGGTTTCACGGTAGTGGAGATGGCCCGGGATTTTTTTATTTGCATGAAGTCTGTGCAGAAAAGCAACCTTGCAAAATTATTCAGCTTCCCATTCGAGAAAGCTAGCTCCCTTCCAACCACGAAAGGAACCTTCTCAACCGGGGGAAAAAAAAACGCAACTAAGCTTTGAAATTTAGCGCTAGTGACGTTTTATGGGCTGGAGTGACGTAATACGGGCCAGAACAAAAAAAAACGTTTTTTTAATGGTAAGTAGATGTTAGCATTCGAGTGATGCGATCAAACCGACCTAGAGGCTCCACTACAATCGTCACGTGTCTTGGTGGTGGCTAAGCCGGCGGCCTCTAGTCGCGCAGACAAGTTTATGTGACGTCACAGAGAAATCGCCGAAAAGTGTCCGGGGATCGCCTCTGCTTCACATGTTTTCTTTAATACTAACTCGATTATTCATTTGAAGTTTGGGGCAAAATTTGTGTTACCGTTACGGGGACAAAGCGGACATTTTAACGAGTTAGACTTATATTCGGTCGTCATGGCCCCTTTAATTCTGCTTTCCATTCTAGATAAGTACGCCCAGGGCACCGAAAAATGAGGCCCACTTCGCGGCATGTTTATTTCCGAAATTACCTGCTTCACTACTATCCTCGCAAGTGTTTTCTTCTTTTTGGGAAACGAGAAAATCACTTTCTCCTATTTCGGGAAATGGCGCTGGTCGCCCGACGCTACTCAGCGAGCGCGGAGTGGTCATGAAACAAGCTGTGCGTATACGGGCCGAGTCGCAACTCCTTCGACACTTCCTCCCGTCGTCCTCCGATTCGGCTTTGCTGCCTGAGGGCCACTTTTCTGCGCCGCGCGGTTCTCGCGGTCATTAAAAGCCAATTGCAAGGGCGTGTGCTGGGCCGGCTCCCGCCGTTCCTGGTGAGTTTTTGGCGACGCTATTTGACGTTCATTTTGCGCTCAGGGAAGCGCGCCCGTGTGTAGGCAAGGCAGGTGTATTTTGGTTGCTCGTGCGTGGTTTTCTTGTTTTTGTCGCATGTATCTATATTACCTGGTGTGGCACGGAAACGCAGAACTAGGAGTATTTTTTTTCCTTCTGTAAACGAGGGACAGTTGTGAGTGTGGAATGTGTATGACTTTTGCTTCCAGAGCCACGTATACGGTTCTCTAGCGGGTGAGATTTTTTCCGACTTCAACAGAAAGCACGATATTTCAGTTCAGTGCCCTATGCTGAAGCGTTGCGTATGCGCGGAAATATGGCAATGTGGAGTTGAGGCGGAGTATGACGCGCTGTGGCGCTACTACCCTTACGAAAATGTCATATATGGTCCATATGTAAATTATAAGTGACCATATATAATTATGTACTTACCCGATTCTAACGCGCACTTTTTTTCCGGGAACATAGGTCGAAAAATCGTATGCGCGTTAGAATCGGATACGAAACTGAAACTGCCGAAACAGTGGGAATTTCGTCCCACCCATCGCCATCGCCATCTCAAGATGGCGCCAAACCGTTTTGCACTTTTAGCAACGATTTTTCAGACGCAGGAAGCATAGGCGCCTAGGCTTTCTATCGGCGTTCACACAAATCGTCAAATCGTTCCACTTGCGCGCTTGATAACAGCAATCAAATCGTTCCACTTGCGCGCTTGATAACAGCAATGGCAGCAGCAGCTCTCACGCGTTCAAAACGAGCGGACGGCTGAAGCGTGCGCCTCTGGAGAAGCTCGCGGTATGGGCGTGCGAGGCGTGGGCCACGATCCCATCCACCCTGGTTGAGCGTTCGTTCAGAGTGTGGCCTCGCGAACGCGCTCGACGGCACCGAGGACGAGATGTTGTGGTCAGCGGAGAGCGACGAGGAGTGAGATGAGTGAGATTACTTCGGGAATTAAATCGCCCGTTTCTCTCGCATTCGTTTTTCTTACCCAAAAAGTTCCGTGCGCGTTACAATCAGAGGTGCAAGTTTTTTCGTTTTTTTTTGCCAGGAAAATCGGGTGCGCGTTAGAATCGGGTAATTACGGTATGTCTGCATATATGGCTATCTTTTGCCATACATGGCAGCAAATAGGGCCGTGCATGACATAGTCAGCCAATATATGGCCCCAAGTATGGCCATATATGGCCTTACGTGGAGATTTATATGGAGAGGCCAACCTATATATGGCGCCAATTACAGCCAGAAAGCACGATATTTCAGTTCATTGCCGTATACTGAATGAAGCGTTCCGTATAAACGGATATGTGGCAATGTGGAGTTCATATGGAATATGACTCGCTGTGGCGTTACTAAGGCGGATATTCTTTATATAAATTGGGAATCGAGTTATTTCTCCTGGAAAGTTTACTGGCACAGTTTTTGTGTTTCTATCTTCAATAAAGAGCCACATTTGACTCCGTATGTTTTCCGTGTACTCCGTGTATACGAAATTCGTACAGACAACGATTTGGTGCACCTGGGGGTCTTGTAGTGGAAAAAGCGGTATCAAATTCTTCAAAAAGTATCAATATTTTACCCCTTCGCGACACGGCGTGTACAATTCTGCACGCGACTTTTAAGAGCATTTTTGCTTGTCACAATTATCGTAATCCACACTTGAATCGCTTACCAGCATTCGCATTTCCCTCTCCAAGGAACGGTGCTGTTATCTCGTGAATGCCGCGCGAAATGCTTTGCCAAAACAAGTTCTACGGCGCGTCGAGTAGGCGTTCTTCGTTTTACGTTTTCTGTCTAGTTGAAACATTTATTAAAGCAAAACTGAAGCTGTTACCGTAATATATAAGGGCTACAGATCACAATGTGTGTACGTTTTCTATTGTAGCAATGGTTAGGAAACGGTCGTCACGTTTACGATTACGGGTTTACGATTAGGACACGACCTAATTTATTAAATACTGATCCAGTTGTTTATGGTTTTTAAGTGAAATTATGGTTATCAAAAGCATGCACAGCCAGTTATAATTTTTTTCTGACGGCTGCATCCTAATGCGTTCCGCAAAGGGTTAGTATGTGTTTCTTGTTTCTTGGATCCATTTCTGTGGTTTGCACTAAGTGACCGCAACGTGATGTCACGGGTTTATTATTAAGGGCCATGAATGAAATTGCAGACATGCCTCCCTGTTTGGATTACTTTATGCAGTTTTACGCACGTTGAAATAAAGGTTCGAGGACATGGTGCTTTTGTAGAGCACAACATACACGTACACGCACGCGCGTACACACACGCATGCACACAATTGTGCACATATTATTACGCACACACGTATAATTTAGTGCTTGAAGTTCAAAATATCAAAATTTATGGGTGAGTGGCTCATTTGCACCCCCCTGCTGACGCCCATGATAATACTTTAAAGCTTTGAAAACATCCGTCACGCCGTTTGTGCCGATTGTTGATACTTTGGCGTGAGGCCTACATTCGCAACAAAATGCACCCATCGCGTAATTCGCAGGCATTAAACAATTTTTAATTACTAGATTTTGGACGTTCTCACTAAGCAGCGCCACTTTACTGTGATCCAAAAGTGGCTTGTGGTCAGAGACACGCTTCCCCGAAGTTTACCCCAAAAATACACCGGAGGCCCGGTCTTCCGTAATAACACGTGCGTCATGTTGTTGCCAGAAACAGCGCTGTAAATGCGTGTCGCCATTGGCCGATGAGAGATTGCACGGGTGACGTCGGCCAACGACGTTACTAATGATAGAATATCGCGAAAAAAAAAAAAGAAAACGCTTGGTGCCAAGGCCCTTTCCTTGGCTTTCTTTATTTAAAGGAAGGCCACGACTTTACTCAACTGCTCAGTAAACTAAAAGAAAAGAGTTTACTCAACGTTTTTCATCTCGCATCGTGTTTTTCTCAGCATAAGTATTACGCCGAAGTGTGCGTACTTGGGTAGTCCTTGGTGGACGACTGAGAAGAGCCAGAGAACATATACGGGCAGCTTTGAATTGACGGCGAACAAGATAGATCTATCCGCCGCAATGGCTCGGTGCATGCGTGCTGCTAAGCCCATGGACACGTGTTAAATCCCAGTAGCGGGGGCCGTTCTTTCGATGTAGACGAAAAGCGAAGACGTTCGTGTGCCGAGATGTCGATGCGCGTTGAAGGTCCCGATGTGGTTTACAGGGGCCACGAAGAAAAAAATACTTTAATTTTAAAGAAATAGGCTTCGGTACTTTACTTGTCTTCATTTTAGCCGCCAAAAACGTTTTTCTAACAAAAAAAAGAAAAAAAACGGACGTATCCGAGTACCTTTCAAATTTCGCGCTACAGTGACGTGTTATGGGTAGGAGTGACGTCATATGGGCCAGCACTACAAACATTTTTATCAGCGCGTTAAGTGCACGTTGATATTTAACTGGTGCGGATAAACGGAACTAGAGGTACCACTTCAATCGCCCAGTCACGTGTTTTAGCGGTGGTTTATGTTGTACGGGCGCCAGTCGCACAGATAAGATTATGTGACGTCATAAAAAAGTTGCGGGAAAGTGGCTAGGAAGTCGGCACTTAATCACATGTTTTCTTTATTATCTCCATTTTTTTAAGTTGGCGGTAAAATTCAGAATTTGTTGCCGGGAAAAAGCAGTCTTTTTTTATGAACCCAATTTGAGTTTTGTGTTCATGGCCTCTTTAAGTTAATCCGTATACTAAGGTACGCTCTCGGCGCGTGAAATACCCAAAATTTGAATTTCTTTCAGTGAAGCAGGTTATTGAACACAATTGAACGTAAGTGTTGCTTAAGTGAGAATTTAGATTGTAAAGTGATAGACCGCACGTTAAATGAAAGAAAAGGATGTGTAGTGTTGCTTGACGTGTCGTAAAGCAGTACAGACTACAAATGTATCGCAAGAAAGATTAATAAGGTCGAGAGAAAGAAGCACAAGCTGGGAATATTGGCGTATTGTGGAGATCGATACCTTACTCCCCAAGCGAAGCATTACATCATGTGATATAGATTATGTTAGGGTTTGAGGGATGGATTACGCCGTAGATACGAGCAGTCACCGGAACCACGGATTCGTAGAACTGTCGACAGTGGACGGATAATGGGATGAGAGAAAAGAAAAGAAGCCTTGTGTCGCGGTATTCAGCCAGCGTGTATCAGGTAACACGCTTTATTGTCGCCCAATGCCATATCGCGGTTGAGCCTCGCGACAGACTTCCTGCAGAAGGCGACCGTTAGTTGGACGGCGGCCAACGGTTTTTTGTGTTTTAGTTCGTTTTTTTTTTTTTTTTTCTTCGTTCATTTCCCGCCTGTCCCCGCCCGGGAGTCCCGGCGCATGTGTAGGGTGCGGACGACCGCGCGTGGCTAGGAGTGCATCGCTCCCGCTCCGGTCGCGCTCCGCAAACAAAGCGGTGGTTGAGGTGCCCGGAAATAACACTGCCGAGATCCACGTCGCCCTCCTCGTTATTCCTGCATCGTCTCCTCGCACCCTAAAAGTGTCAGCGCGTTCTTTTTGTTCCTGGTTTCCTAATTTATACAGATTTCTTGCTCTTTACTTCCCACTCGCTTCTGGGAGCGGTTTATAAATACAGGGTGCACCTCCGGTGGAGTGCTGCGTCGATTAATTTTTAACATGGCAGGCTATGTTTGATTGTCGTGTATATTTGAGTTTAGTTCGGTTTATTCACCATTTTTCTTACATTCATAAAAAGAAATGTCCGGACAGAAACAAAAAAAGCTACAAAAGTAGCTTGACGGGGTTTTTGCCCCACAATTGTCATCGTATACGAGAGAAAGACTCAACGTAACATAGAGTTAACACTGAATTAAAAAGCATGACACATTTTTGGTTTATCCTAAACACAAGCTTGATATGCAGCTATTCATACAGGCATGAATCAAACGCAAATACAATCGAAAACAGATGAGTGAATACATACAAATATATGTGCAACAAATGAGCAAATGAACAATTACATGAATGTGGGCATAATATAAACGTGCGAGTGTCTGCAATTGAGGACACATTCGGGAGGTTTAGTTAAAAACCGAAGTGTTCTGCCAAGTATCAGCAGACATTGCCATCCAGCTTCTGTTGCGCGAAGGCCTACACAAGTTGGAGCAATACGGTGCTGTGCTATAGAATTTCGTCTATACGGTGTGCAAGGTGCGGCTCTTCTGTGTAGCCTGTATTTTAAAAATACGTTTTAAACGGTGCATTCCCACGTGTTTGGTGGTTTTTGTTGAACGGTTGCTCGTTCCCTACTTAAGAGTTGTTGAGACCGTTATGTGGCGCGTTCTCAACAAGCGACGGAACGGAAAGATGGGTATGCAAGTACCGCTTGACTGTGGTAATAGAATGTACCCGTCTCGTTCCCCGAATGTTCCCCGAATGTTTGTCAAGATCTTGCTCTCGTCCCAGGCGATTTCTTCCTCCGTAGTGCAGGCCACCGTCATCGTTAAGGCCAGGAACTCCAGGACCTCCCCAACCGCCAGATTTTCTGTTCGCGGGGAACAAACTGTACACAGCAAAGCGAATACGTTGGTTAGTTTTCGAACTACTATATCGTTATACGCTGTGACCATCTTGGCATGGACCCAATTCTTCCAATTGTTCTTCCATTACCCCCCCCCCCCCCTCCCGAAAATAAAAAGAATAACGTGGGGAACAACACCCGCTCCAGCAACGATATATGGCAGGTTTTAAGCCAATCAAAAATAAATGAAGAGGGGTTATAACCCATACAGTTTTTGGAGAAAAAGCCGATTTGCGGAATACAAAATTAAATAGCCCCTCATATTGGTTCACTTTCGGGCAGTTCATAGCGGTTCGGCCAGTTCGTACCCGCAGGGCCACCCACGTCCACTTGCCAAGCCAGTGCAGAGGAGTCGCGACAGATGACCCAACGACACTGTCGCGGCTAAAGCGCTTTCTTAGACGCAAGCAACTCCTCCAATGTAAACGATTCGTACGTGTTACGGAAGAGCGGTACGAAGCAGATGTATCCAGTTCTTTTCGAGACTCTTCGAAGCATCTAAAGCCTTACGTGCGAGTACCGATTTCTCAGAAGTCGCGTAACTTTTGCCCTCACTGTCGCGACAAGTGACTGAACGACATGCTAGCGGCTGAAGCACTTTCTTAGACGACCTTACTTGCGCCTGTGGGCTCTAACCCACTGTGGACTCCACTCTCTGGTTACCCGCCGCGGCGGCCTTTGTTGTGACGGAGGCGAAGAAAAAAAAAAAGCCCGTGTGTCGAGATTTCGGTGCACGTAAAGGGGCCCTACTGCACCTCTTTCAAATTTTTTTTTTGTAAATATTAAATGATTTCAAAATGTAATCAACCAATGCATCCAGGGCTTAGAATAGGGAGCCGCAAAGTAACCCAGCCAAAAATTACTGCCCTATGCCGATCAGGTAACGCAGAAACTTGCCCCGAGAAATTAGCTCTCTTTCCAGGTCTTGGCGTTCTTCGGCCGCTCTATTTACGTCATTACAGCCAGCGTAGCGGCTATTGGCCGGCCTTCCTTCAGTTGAAGCAATTTAGGGCAATTAGCCACAACTGCTGCATTTATTTCGAGTGTAAGGGGGCTCTCAAGTCCCCCACAATCGTTTGAACAGTTTTCGTTTGGATCCTCTGAGTTATTCCACGGTAAAGTCAAATGTGATGCTCCAGCTAAGCCCGCGGACGACTGCACCAGCGCTTAAAGTTGGTAAACGTCGGTTGCGCCGGCGCCGCGTCGCCTCCCTCTCTCCTCTGTTACTTAACTCGAACTCCGCCGCAACCCTTTCTGCGTGCATCCCAACCGCCGACACGTTGCGTAGGAACCTCACCGGGAAACCGCGTCGTCTTCGCGCGATTCTCCAGGAAGCGCCTGGCGTTTTGCCGTCGAAGGCCGCGGTGGCAAAAGCAGCATTTGTCACGGCCCAATTCGCTTGACTGCTCGCCGGCTAGCCGAGCTCGGTTTGGGTGTTGCGCATGCTTGCTTATTCTGAGCTATACAGCAGAGCTAGTTTTCCAGGAAGAAAAAAAGGCCTGAGGAGACCTAAGCGCTTTTTAAGGGTTCTGAATACGAAAGCATTGATGTCAACTCAACGCCTGAGGCGTTTTTCTTCCGCCCTCCTCCTCCTCCTCTTGCCGCTTGAGACGATTTGCTGCGCGATCCGCTTCCGCTTAGGCGCTTTCGAATGGCTTCGATCTATCTCCTACCCGTTGCACCGCTGCTCGCTCCTGCACGTGTTGGGGGGGATGACGTCGATGGTGGACTGCGCTGCATGTCTGTTCGCTCGCTTGGCTGCGTTCTTCCGCTTGCTGACTTCATCTGCGGCGTACTGTCCTGGCCGACCACCCTTCGCTCTACTGCAGAGTTTAAAAGGGGCCATCAAGACGAAATACAAGTTTGTTTGAGAACACTACCTCAGTCAGCTCCATTGCAGACGCGAAAGACGTTTTTTATTCGAGAAACAAAGGCAAGGAGTGTGGAACAACTTCAAATTTCCCGCTACAGGGACGTGAGCGAGGATATTGTGACGTCATAGAAAAGTGGCTGGAAAGTGGCTATGCTGTCTCACTGCTTCACGTATTTCCTTTAATATCTCTACTTGTTATTTGAAGTTTGAGATAAAATTGGCATGAATGTTATCGGTACAAAGCAGTCTTTCTAATGAACCAAACACGTATTCTGTCCTCATGGTGCTTTTAATTAAGACCGTGCTATGGAACACCTCACGATATGGGACGCTTCGACGGCTCGTGTTGTGGCAGCCGTCGAGCTCTTCAGACGCCGCGGCCAATGCCGTCTTTTGGGGGCTGCGGATGTTGGCGTCTCCTGTCGTCGTCGTAATCGTCGTCTCATGTAGTCACGGTACTGAAACACCGGGAAACTCGTGTACGCGTCGCGCTAAAATGTAACGCATACTAAAAAAAACACCGGGACACTCGTTTACGCCTCGCGCTATAGAACGCTTCGTTGCTCAAAGACACGAGGCCTTTACAGAAAAGCTGCATTCCTCTACCCCCCAACGGCTTCATCTCCGTTGGCAAAAACGCCAAGACGCCAAGAATACACTTATACACTGCATTCTTCGCCCCTCACCAGGCTTCACGTTAGTGGAGATGGCCCGAGATATGTTTCTTCGCTGAATGCGTCATTTCATTCTCTCGCACTGATAAATAAATGCTACAAACTGTGCCGCCATTTGGGGATGACATCTTCTTTTTGTTTTGCGAATTAAGCTTTATTAGCTCGCTGCTGTACGTGTTTTACGGGATTTATTACGGGCCCGCAGCTGCGTGCCCAGTTGGTGAAGCATTACAGTTAATGGGTCGTAGCGGGGTAACAGGCGCTGGACGAAGCGATATTGTCTGCGGGGAAGCAGGGTTATATAGTTACACGAAGAGATCCCGTGCCCCATTATCCTTAGCTGTTGCTTCTTTCAGTGATGATCAAAAAAGAAAAGAACCGAGCGTCTTCGCGATTACGCATCGCGCGTAGCACAATAGGCATTTTAAAGCGGCTTTACGGTAAGTACTTTCGCCAAACGCGGCGAGTTGCGTTTGGCGAATTATAGTAATATACCGTATAGTATACCGTATAGTATACCGTCTAAGTGGCTCTGGCAATACACACACACACACACACACGCACACAGAGAGAGAGAGAGAGAGAGAGAGAGAGAGAGAGAGAGAGAGAGAGAGAGAGAGAGAGAGAGAGAGAGAGAGTTAGCTTTAGAGGTGTCATGAAGCCAACAACAACGTTGTTTAGCTTGAAAACACTGGTGTTTGGTAACTCACTTCGCTCAATTCTAGCCACGAAAGACATTTTTGACAGATGAAACTCGAAATATTGCGAAACTTTCAAATTTAGCGCCCCACGGCGTCAGTAGTGACGAAATAGAGGGAACACAGAAAACGTAGTTATCGGCATACTGATAGAGTTCCGTAGTAACATATACTAGAGGGAAATCTGGCGCCACGGTCTAGGCGAGCCGCGCTTCAGCGAGCGTTCCGTCAAGTTCAGGGCAGGCACGTTCCACTTGTCCTTGGCATGGCTCACGAACGGGCTGAAAAGTTGGCTCTGGCTGCAAAACAGCAACAGTATTACTAGAGTGCACTAGAAGTTTTAGAGTGGCCCGACCGGCCGCCCGGAGAGGTGCTCGTTTCGCGCAGAAAATAGCGGCGGCGCTGTAGTCAACAACAACTGAAAGCGGCGGCTGGCCGCGCGTACGGCCGCGCGCCCAGTCGGGCCAGGAAACGCTGCTTCTTTACGCGCGGAGCACTCGAAATTTGCTCTGCGGGACGTCCAATTGCTTCAATATACCGTAGGTACAGTGTACTGTGTGTAACGAAAGGCATAATAAACGCTGCAGCTCATTTTGCGTTAGTTTTGCCTGTCCCGCTCGACAACAACGAAAAAATTACGGATTTTTCTTAATTGAGTGCAACATCCTTAGCGGATTGTAAATAAAGTATTTGCATCGACATTTTGGCTATTCCAACTTTCCATCAAAATTTATTTTGCGTGAAATTGCCTGATATGAACCCATTCACGATTGCTTGATGAGTGTGTCCTTATTGTGCTGCTTGATGAACATAATTGGTCGCCACAAATGACATGAAAAAATATGAGGACTGGGATGGTGACTTTTCAGAAGAATTTCTTATTTATTGTCTCGCACTTTACGCTCCAAATGCACTTATGTGGGTTAATATCATAGGTTGTGTTTATTTTTTTTTTATTGCGTGAGTTGTTATTTAAGCAGTGGCCCGCTTGTGATAATTAGGGGTTACCGTGGTGTTAATGCTGTCGCCTGTCCGAACAGAAAATTACACGCGCAAGGAAGATATCTTTTTAACTAAAAAGGGGTTAGCCCAGCGGTTAGCTCAGCTGTCCCAATCACCGTCTTTCACAGAACTATGCCCACAACATTCTATTAATCGCACGTACCACCTTTCACCTGATTCGGTCAAGAAAGGAGTTCAAACAAATTAACACAAATTTAATTCACAAGTATGCTGAGAGTATAATTAGACGCACGTAAAACCAAAGAAAAGCATAGATCAGAAAATATATTTACCACGACAAAAATGAAATATAATACGGGAAATCATACACAAAGTCAAGAAAGCCAACATAGTGGTTCAAATAAACGGAACTAGAACAAAATACACATTGTGTTTTCATTTTCAATAGCCCAGCATATAAAATGTTACGCGGGAAATCATGCATAAATTCTACACAGGTAACGGTTTAGGAATGACGCTAACCGGGAGATTTAAATTGACATTTTTGGCCAACGCATTTTCATAACTCGCCTGCGATCATTACGACGAATAAGTTTAAGGTGTTGCTCCCGCCTTCGCATGTAATCACGAAACTTGTTTAAACCTTTTATATAGAAATGAATCCGTGTCACAATGTATACAGAACCAACCAAATTTGCTGTCAATGTCTCACTGTGCTGGTCGCAACCAACACCGTTAAGGTGTTTGTTGTGAATAAGGGCTGCAGCACATCCATAACGCTGTCATGGTGGAGCTCCTTGTCGCTGAAGCAACCGGTAAAAACGTCCTATAGGTCGCTAATAAACTTTCAAAATGCACGGAAGGATTTAGAAGTCCCCCAAAATTACAAGAGGTAGTAAACACAGCGGCATCTTCCCCTGGCATGCAGGAAGCAGTAGTTGGTCCTGCAGACTTATTTTGGCACTTCGTTTTCAGTACACATTTACTGACAAAGTGCCTGCTACATAGTACGTTATTAAAATAAGAAAGCCCACTAACGACAGTACAAGCACCAACGTTAGGGGTATCTCAGAAGAAGGCTGTTAATTTTTCGTTCCAAATAGGAACGTAAAAAAACAGCAAACTTTTTTCAGCCTATAGAAAGTGCGCCCCGCCGCTTTTGCTTCACGTGCAGAGTCAAGAAGGGGAAGGGAAAACATTCCTGGTGCCTGTTCGTCAAATTAACCCCTCGTTAACTCGAACTCATGCTATCTCAGAATATCTTCTCGAATCTTTTT
Source organism: Haemaphysalis longicornis (assembly GCF_048455015.1). Classification (NCBI taxonomy): domain Eukaryota; kingdom Metazoa; phylum Arthropoda; class Arachnida; order Ixodida; family Ixodidae; genus Haemaphysalis; species Haemaphysalis longicornis. The sequence continues at coordinate 145,149,426 of NW_027526407.1, forward strand.
CTTACCGTGTGTTTACCTCCCATAGGCCATACGCATTGGCCCGTTTTATCTCGAAAGGGTTTTTTTTTTTTCGGAGGACCACGGATATATTGAAATATTGGCAGAGAGAACACAAGGCAAAATCCGCTACAAGCTCCCCGTTCCCCCCCCCTCCCCCCTCCCCCCCCTCCCCCCCCCCCCCCCCCGTTTGAATGCTCACTCCCATTACGCACCGAACGCGGCCGTGAAGTGCAAGTTTAATTACGCGGACTACGCGTCCCCGTACCGGAATGCTGTCTGGCGCGTACATCATTGAGATAGCTGTGGATGGCGCAGCTGATCATGCGGAAGAGGAGGATCCCCCAGAAGTGACTACAACGGCATACAACATACAACAACGGCCGATACAACATAGATGCTGCGTGTGCTTCGTAGCAAGGTAGTATGTAGCGGTGGCGACCACCAATTCATGCGATGCATTGAGAAGCTCGAGTAGGCTTTTCTGGTATGCAGATGCGAACGCGACACAGCCGAGCATAACACAGTTCTTTCTTGTGCAATAATAAAAGCTTCTTTTTCCTGCGAATTTCTTGCGAAATAAGCTGCTATTTCAGGGACCTAGCCACAAATTTCCTGCATTTGACTTAACTCGAAACTCCGCGCTTATCTCGAAATTTTCAGCTCATTTTACGACTTTGAGTAAACGAGAGATTACTGTAGATCAACAACGTTTTCAGAATACGCATCAAAACATGAGTAAGTATTTGGGGGGGGGGAGGGTTAGATAAATGTAGGGTCGTACTAGTTTAAACTTTGATCAAGCGGAGTCATAACGGTCTGCGTCTACTTTCTAAATCACCAAAGTAGATTTAGCTGACCAAAGGTGCGGGTTTGATTCCAGGCCGCGGCAGCCGCTCTTTGATGGAGGATAAAAGCGAAAAACGCTCGTGTCTTCGAGATTTCGGCGCATGCTAAAGATCCCCAAATGGTCAAAATTAATCCGGAGCCCTCCACTACCGCTTGCCTCGTCGTCTGTGTAGCACCGGCGCGTTAAACCTCATAATCCAAACTAAATCAGCTGAGCAAGCGCAAAACACCGCAGCGAGCAAAGCAAATCTTGCCGCGCTCAGGTGCCGGGGAGCGTCGGCTGTTCAGTTGTCGGCGACAGCAGCGCCGCCGCTATACCGGTTTTATTTTCTGCGCGAAAGTCGACCCGGCGGAGCAATGGGAGAGGCCGCCGCTCGGGCCACTCTAAAACTTCTAGTACACTCTAGTATTACTGTAGAAGGTTCATTCATCAAATTTGTTTTGTTATTATAAAATTGAACCTCCAAAAAGATGAATTTGTCAGTGATTATGTAGAAGCTTCATGCACGGTGAACGAGAAAAAAATGTTCCCCTTTTTTGTTGATTGTTTGTTATTGCAAAAAAGAAGCCAAGCCAGGTAGGCCAGGAGCGTCGCTAGTGGCAATTGCGCCGCCCACGCCCACGACTGCAGCGACATATTTCTCTCTAGCACGAAACTCTGTAAGTATGCTGACTGCAGGCTAGCGTTCAAATAGGGCGACCACGCGAAACTGGAGGCACCCCCACAATCGCGCAGTCGTGTTTCTTGACGGTGGATTTGGCATGTGGCCACCAGTCGCACAAACACGGTACTGTGACGTCTAAAAGACTCGTTTAGAAATATGGCTGTGGAGTCGGCGCTGCTTCATTAGTTTTCTTTAGTCTCTGTGTTCGTAAACAAGAATAATCTAAAAAGAATGACCTAAACTATATATCTAATATAGCTTATCTGGTGACATGCTTTACGAACTAGCCCACCTTTCAGTTTTGCTTCAGTGATATTCGGAGTCAGCAAACGAAAACTATGTCAACCCGCCTCTAACTCATTTTTTTTTTTTGAAAGCGCTTCAGCTTCCATTTAACGAATCACCCCCGTCGTTAAGTAGTGCGAATACACTTACATTCACGATTGTGCTCATCGCGATGCTTTTTAAAAGAGGAGCTTAGCAGAGCAGCTTCGAATTGTAGAATGCTTTTCTTTGCCGTACAGTACTTGCTGTTACACTGTAGCTTGGGAGAGCGTATTGTTTTGCCCATGTTTTGTTTCGTCGCCGAACATGCTCAGACGAAAGAAGCATCTTATCGCACGGATAGGACTAATTAGGGCCGGGGAACAATATTTGTAATATAGCTTCTCTGTAGCGTAATAACATCCGCTACAACGCATGATCTCCTGATTTCTGGCAATTTAAATAACCTTATTCAAGAAATAACTATGGAGTACAAATACTACGCCACAGATTACCAACCTTGTCAAATTATTTTATTTGCCAAAACGTAAATTCTGGATCTCAATCAAACCTACTGACATTTTACCTTCATCAATGATATATACTGCGCCTGTAACTGTATTTTTCCTATGTATTCCATGATATCTTATTTGTCACGCTTTTTCCTGGTGCTATGTGGTGACAAAGATGTCAATTTTATTTGTCTATATTGTACTGGTGATTCTTGTTTGTATTTTATTTCTTTTCTTCTAGTCTCCTCCTTCTCATTCTCCTTCTTCTTCTCCTCCTTCTTCTCCTCCTCCTCCTCCTCCTTCTTCTTCTTCTTCTTCTTCTTCTTCTTCTTCTTCTTCTTCTTCTTCTCCACCTCCTCCTCTTCCTCCTCCCCCCCCCCCCCCATAGTGTCTACCTAGCTTGTGGGCTGGTCAAGTTGCCTGTGAGCAACTTTTTCGCAAATCATCCGTCGTTTTGCTTGGGTAAACTTTACGAGAAATTCATTCATTCATTCATTCATTCATTCATTCATTCATTCATTTCGTAGAAGCTCGCGATAAAATTGCTCTCATTATTATTCGGACAAAGCAGTCTTCTTAATGAAGCAAACTTGCATTTTGTCTTCGTGGCCCCATTAATAAGACTGGTGATGTTAGCCGAGAGAAGACGCCTACAGGTTGCGGCGCCAGCTGCATGCACGAGAAAAATTGCCCTGAAAGTAATCACAACTGAAGAATAGAATTAAAATGCTGATGAGTATGATAATGATGTATACATGTCTCCATAAATTTCCATACCAGGTATAGTTGAGACCTTTGCGGTGTACGTGAACAGAGAGCATCCGTCTCGCGTGATGCACGCTTAGGACACGCCCAGGGACCCGTAATACGTCCCGCATTTGTAGCAGCACGAAACGAGGTCGACCCGAAGACGCTCTGAGGGGCGCTTCGGGGACTGATCGAGAATCGCGCACATTCACAAATGCGGTGCTCTGTAGGCCGTGGCGTACTTCTCGAAGTTTGGCACAACACCGAAGTGTCCTTCGTCAGCTTAGAAAGGAAAGAAAGAAACGTCAGTGTCGCGTGTTGGGGACATTCAGTCGCGTACGCCGTAATAACGCCTCGTCATGCTCTGTGAGGCCACGCGGTATTTTGGAATTGCATTCAGAACTGTAAGGGATATATGCGCTGGTGTGACGTTTGCGAATCGCTGTGTATGCTCCGTGCGACAGCGGAGGCAAGAACTAGATCATCTTTGCTGGTGAATGGGACTGACAACTGGGGTGCACGTAGGCCGTGCGAGATTGGTGCAGCAGTATCCGCTTTCACGTCACCCAAGAAATGGAAACGTGCGCCCGCATATGCGCGGATCCCCAGCTTATGTTATGCTGATGGATATACGACGACGCCCTTATTTAGTTTCGGGCTCCAAGGAGCTTTGGTTCGCTGTTTTAGGGGCTCGGGCTGTCGACGTCTCATGTCGTCGTCGCAACCGTCGTCTTGTGTAGTCACGGTACTAAAATACCGGGAACTCGTTCACGCCTCGCGCTGGAACGCTTCGTAACGCGTATACAAACACACCGGGACACTCGTTTACGCCTCGCGCTAGAATGCTTCGTGCTTCAAAGACGCGATACTTTTACAGCAAATCTGTATACCTCTACCACCCCCAACGGTTTCATCTTCGTTGGCAAAAACGCCAATGCGCCAAGAATACACTTATACACTCCATGCTTCTCCCCTCCCGAGGTTTCTCGTTAGTGGAGGTGGCCCAGGATTTTTTGAGCTTTCTTACGCCGGATGCTTGATTGCGCGCCTGAAAGATCATACCGAACGTCTTCGGTAAAGCTTTACTTAGCTGCCATCTTTGCTGTCGCACCATTTCCTATTTGTGCGGTTATTGAGTGAACTCTGCCCTATAAAGCTGTCTAGTGAAAATGAACGCGCCGCGCGGTGGCTTGTGGTTAGGGCTGCTAAACCCGAGGACGCGGTTTCGGGGTCCGCCACGTCGACCGTTTTTCTGGTGTTGGTAAAAAACGACAACTCCCGTGTGCCGAGATTTCTGCGGACGTTAAATATATTCAGTAGGCGTTAAATAATTCGTGCCCCTTCACTTGTTAATGATTCAAATTTTCGCGCCTGACCGTTACAGGTCCGCCGTGAGGCGGGAAAATTTGAATCATTGTTTTTGCAACGCTCCTCCGTCAGGGCAGCAGCAGACCGACACTGTACGTGCTCAGGCAGGAGGAACTTTTCCTCGGAGCCGACCGTGGGCGAGAGCAGTGCGAAAATTGCATTTGTCGCGGCTGAATTCGCATGACCGCGCCGCGCTTGTGACCCCGCGAAATTTGAATGTTACGTCGAACGAGGCGCAACCACCCTCTTTCTCTCTCTCTCTTTGACCTAGCTTTACGCCTCCTAGAGAGCAAGGCGTGCGGCTTACGTAGACGTCTCAGCTCACATTGTACCGAACCACTTCTGTAGGATGGCTGCGCCTTCGATGATTGCCGCGGTTGATAACTGTTCATAAGGAAGTTGAGGCGATGCCACCGGGTTTTCTTCCTCTCTCTCGCTCTCTGGGTGTCTTATTTAGCACTGCAATGCGTTCGTCTCGTACATCACTGGAAATATCTAATGCGACATTTGTGTACTCGTGGTTGTACGGGAATCGCGACTGCGCGCCCCACTCGCCTTGTTTTTGCGCTAGTTACTGTCTCGAATTGCCCCTGTCCTTATCGCTCGTTTATGACATGTTTCATCGGATGCCGATACACTTGACGCCTATTGGATTGTACTCATCTGCCCAGTGGTTCTTCTACTTCCGATCTTCAACTCCTTGGATCTGCAGAAGGATTGTCGAGTGGGCAAATTTGTACCGGTTCATACTGGTTAGTACTGTCAGGACACGCGCTGGTCCTGCCAGCAGCTGTCCTGTTTCCCGGCTTTTCCAAGTCCGTCGTCCTTACGCTGTTTTCGTCACTTGATTCTGTTGTTACGCGACTGCTTCGTTAAAGACTGGAGCGCGAAGAACGCAAGTACGACAGAAACAGCGCTTCCTCGTCCTTAGGCGCTCATCCTCTCTTGGTTACGTACTTTCTTGTTCGGTTTTTCGCGCCCTAACTTTCAAAAACAGTAGGCACCAACTTAACCAACTTCGTGTGTCAGCTGACTATGTCAACGTAACCCTGTATCTGTATCGCTCGTGCCGAGCGCGTGGACGTTTTTCGAGGCCTCAGAGTGTTGTATCTTGTGTTTTTCTGCGTGTTCTGGTGGTTTTTACCACGTTGGTTACGTATATAACGCAAGTTTGTTTCATTTGGAAGTCAGCGCGCTCTTCCCGCGCTTTGTTTAATCCATTCGAGAGTTGTGGTTGTTTGGTTGTTTATTCGTGTCACAGTATTTTTCGATCGCCCTTATACCATTGTACTATTTCTTCGTGATCGATGCATGTATTGCCCTACCTAGAACCGTTCCTTTTCCCGCGATTATACGTAACCATTTTGACACAGTGCAAGCCTGCTTTCACGCACTCGACGTGTGTTTAGAATCATAGAGCTTTTCGGTCGACCAACCGGTCTATGGGAAATGCATTAGATTTTAGACCACGTCATTAGCCACGTGCCGGTGTACATTTAAGTCGTTCGCAGATGCGTTTACTCAGTGTGGGGAAAATTGTCGCATGGGTTCGTTTTTAGGTTGCGATTGGGGTTTTTGAAGGTTTGACGATCGTTTGGGCGAACTTTCGCGCCTCCCTGAACTTTGTTTATGAAGGGGTGGTAAATTTCGGTTTCCTTTCGCGCTGGAGCTATTCCGATATTCTGTCGACGGTCTGAATCTCTGTTGGACCCCCTCAAATATTTAAATAGCTTGAGTATACTGAATGCGTGATGTCGTCTGCCTTTTCTCGCGTAGTTTGTTTGTCGTCGCTGCACTAGTTTATAAGAATATTAAGTCCGAAAAAATCACGAAAACGGTTCGTGCCATGTTCAAAATATTCCCAGTAACGCCCTACTTGCGCCGCGCGGAGTCGCATCCGGCTGCAGTGGTGATACACAGCGGAAACTCCGGTTGTCGTTCTTAAGTTGTACCCGACTATAGTCTGTGACCTGACCACTTGATATCCTTATACTACTCCTGGATCTCCCGAATCTACGGATTCACTTCCTCGAGTGGTACAGTTAGAGGACGGCGATTTATTCAGGCATGTCGTAACGCGACCCGCACACCAACCACTCCACTTTGAACTGCTCTATCTCTGTCTTCTTCGTATACGTGGTAGAAGGGCGGGCTTTCCCGGGATTTCCTCGTGCTGCGGCGGTTTCCTGCTACCGCGGCGGCAGCACCGTTCGCCAACCGGAACGGGGAAAGAAACGTGCGTGGGGTCTGTTGTTGTTTATGGGCGTTTCGCCGGTTGCGTGTCGTCGCGCTCGGGCTTCACCTTGAAGACACGCACTACCGGAGGGTGGCGGATGCCTCGTTTATCATTTTATTTTCTCCACCCCTCCGCCCACCTTTATCTTTTGGTTTCGTTTACTTTTGGGTGTGTCCACACGTCGCCGTTATGTCATCCGTTGCTTGCAGGAACTGTTGCTGCTAGCAACCGACAGTATGTATGTGACGTGCACGAGCGATCTCATCACGGTGACACCAGGGGCATTGGATAAACTCTCGAACCGGCCACTTCCGGTTCGAGAGCTCTCCTGGCCTTCTCGTACCCCGGCGGCGTGCTCGCGTGCGTGTTGTTTATTTGTTTACACCGACCCCCCACCCCCCCCCCCCCCCCAAAAAAAAAAAAAAGAGAAAGAAAAACTCACGCATCGTATCTTTAATAAATGAATAACGATTGATACTACCTGGGACTTCTCTGAAAGGTAAGCACTCTGACTAACAGACGACACGTGCGCCGGAAAGCCGCCGGCGGGCGGGAGGCCAGGAGAGCTCTCGAACCGGAAGTTGCGCCAGCAGACAACGTACCGTTGACCCTTTGCGTTGACCCTTCGTGGCGACGATTGCTTTACCCTTTGCCAGTACACTGCGGGTGTTTTCAACATTTGGTTGGTGGATTTCGCAAAAGAATCCCGGGCCATCTCCACTAACGTGAAACCTGAGGGGCGAAGCGTGCGGTGTATACGAGCATGTTCAAACATTGCGAGTCTGTCTCTTGCCACACGGTGAGCGCTGGTTGGGCGCCGGAGAAGCGCCGGTGGGAGGAGCAATCGCGCGCTTTCTGAGGCGGTGGCGCCCTCTCTTACGTTGAACCGGATTTAAGCATATAAATGAGAGACAGACTGACCGTAAGTTGTCTTCGTGTCACACGGCGCAGCATGCTTTTACAGGAGAAAACGTCGCGTTTGAAACCACTTTCGAGACGGAACTTGCAATTTTTTGTTAATAATGCAATTAAATTATTCCTGTATTTTATTCCAATTATTCCTGTATTTATGCCAATTATTCCTGTATTTTAAATTAGTTTAAATCATGTCGGTTTATTTTGAACCGGTGCTATTCATTATACACTTGTTTTTGACCATCGTTTGGCAACTTGATTTACCGTGACCGCGTCAGACGACGACGACAGTAGACGCCGACGAGAGGAGGCCGGGACAGCGCGAGTCCCTATGGTGCTTCGCCCCTAAATTAACACACGCACACGCGTACCCACTAAAATTGAAAATATATTTTAAGTGCGAATGCACTTTATAAGCGACCCTGAATCACTCGTCCGCCGTCCGCGCTCCCCCTCTCCCCTAGCAACGGCGCGGAGGAGGAGAGAGAGCGTGCGTAGCAACGGTCTCGGCGTAGCAACGGTCTCCTGCTCGGCGTAGCTGCGGGCGGCGCGGCGCTGCGCCGGTTCGCTTCGCGTTCCGTCCGCGTGAGGGCGCTCGCTCGTCGGCTCCGCATTCCGACGCTCGAGGGCGCTCGCGCGACGGCGCGCCCCTCCGGATCAAATCGGGTAACTTCGGGCAAACTCGGGCATTCGCACTTTGCCATCTTCCCTCTCACTTGGGAAATTTTTATTTATTTATTTAAAAGAGCTCGGTACAAATTGCTGGGTTCTCAACGCGCCTGGTTATTTTACAGCCTACGAAGTTATTTTCAAACAGGTTGTGTGTAATGGGGTTACCCACGAAAGGACAACGCATCGCAGCAAAAGCCGTGCTCGGAGGGCACCCTTTTAAAGCGGAGCTTTATACGGCTGGTGTTTTGTACATTTTGCATGTGCGCGGGCAGATGCGCCTTGCTCGCAGAGCCAACTGTATACCGCGAATGCTGAGGTGAAAAAGGGTCTAAGCCTCGTTTTATCAAAACTCTGCTTAAAACAATTATACGTGAATTGGCCCCTGAGACGAAGCTACCGTTACGCAGAGCTTTATTTACCTGCCATAATTGGCAGCATTACTAGTAACGTTGATAATTAGTTCTCAGGGAAGTTGTAGACGCTGCGAAATCCCCGACTGCTGTCAATATACCCTATTTACTCGATTTTAGCACCTCCTTTTTTCCACGATCGCGATGCCCAAAAGGGCGATGCTTAGGTTCGAAAAAGCTAAATTACCTCACCCACCCCACCACTTTTTTCGCGGCCGTACCTCGACGGGAATGGGCGCAAGGTATAATTTTTTTTGGCAAATATTTCAAAGAAAAATAGGTGCAGAAAGTGAACATTTCGCTTACTGCTGATCCTCAGCCACCCTCACTACTATTCGAGTCTGCTGTGCCGCTTGTTCCGCCGCTCTCAGTAACCCCAACAGGTCGTGTTTTTTTTTCCGTTTAAGTGGTTTGTAATTGAAAACTTCATAAATGACTTGGCACCAGCGTCAACTCGGGTCCGTTTCCACGCATCTGAAATCAACCTTGCGATGTTTGCTTAGAAAAAAGGGTGCTTGATTCGAATGCAAACTTTTGTTTTCGTTTTTTTTCCCCCGAAAGTAGGGGAGGGTGGCTAAAGGGGGGGGGGGGGGACGCTTAGAATTGCGAAAATACGGTATGTCCGTCTCTGGGGGTAGCATGGTTACAGAAAACGGTTGTAACCCTTGTTATATCGAAACTTTATCAAAAAGAACTATGTGACCATTAGCCACTAAGACGACCCATTCATTACGCAGGGTTGTATTTACTTGCCGTGATTAGTTCACAATAAATGACTTCGTATTTTTGTTCAGGATGATGCGTCACCTTAGCGCGATGTGCTACGCAGCTTCGCCGCAGGCCGCGCTCATTCATAGAGTGGAATGGGTCATGATTTTTTTTTTTTTTTTTGCTAAATTAAGCATGCGCCGTATAGTCTCGGTTCGAGGTTCAACGATCTGCGCAGGGGGCTTTCCTGCTGCCACATTTAGTTCTCGATTCGCTTCTTCCCCCCTGCACCTGTTTCGCCCTTGGAGAGACGCGCCGAGGCGAGGGCGCTTCAGGCTCCATCAGGCCGCGGCCGCGCCGAGCCACGCGGCCGTGTCGCCGACGTAATGTTGGGGACGACCTTAATTGAGGCGCTCGCGCATCGCTTAATTTGTCCCCGCGTGGGACGCCTTCTTCCTCGATAATGCTGCTGTGTCCTCCCACGCCAGCGTTGTTTCCTTGCTGCCTCCTTTTCTTGTGGCAGGTCGCGCGCAGCCGGGCGCTGAGCTGCAGTGCGCGTTGACGACTTACCGTGGGAAAAACACGGTGTACGAATGTTTGAAGAAAAAAAAAATAAAGTGGTGCAAGTGTGGGTTCACGCAGTGTAACACAGTTAAAGCAGTTTCACTCACCGTGAAAGCTGTCGAAGTGAGGAGCATTGATTCGCCGAGAGAGAGAGAAACAACTTTATTGACAGTCCGGCATGGGATGGGGGGTGGGAGTCGCGGCCATCAGCAACGTGGTTCCCTACACACAGAGGAAGGACGAAAACAGGGCCCCGGAGAGTGTGGAGAGCCGAAGACGACGAAGGCAGGACTAGGGGCAGGGGAAGAAGAGAAGGTTGAGGAACAGAATAAAAGGATGGTTCCCAAGTGAACAGCCTCGGATCATTACATTGTGGTGCCCTGCCTTGACTAGTTTCAGTGTCAGCCTGGCGTTGATGCCGAACGTTGTCAAGAAAGCGCGCCGCAGCCCATTGAAAGGACTGTAAAAAGACACTGGGTGGAGCTTCGATTAATTGGGGGTGACTAATGCGTTCATTCGGGGTTTTCGTTATTGTACATTATTAACTGCACAGCGCCAAGATCACCCCGAAGCTTTGCATATGAGTAACGTGTGCCCCTGTGACGCAATGGGATAGACGTGAGCTTCGTAACGCGACGGACCTGGGTTCGGTCCTGACCAGGGGAATTCCGTGATGCCGGACGAGCTGCGACGACATTCCTAAAGTGCTCTTCAGTTCGAAGAGTGCACAGACTCCAAAGTTTGGATTCTCGTATAAATGCGCAAGCCGCCCTACTTTGTACAAAGCTCCATTACAGTGGGCTTCACTGGTAGGCATGAATGCATTGCTGGCCACACATTTTTGTTCAGTTTGCTATAGGTGACTGGTAAAAAGCGCAAAGGCTCATGGGTATGTCGTCTGCTACCGCCACTTCCGCTTGGAGATCTCTCCTGCCCTCCCGCACGCCTGCGTGCGCCGGCGGCTGTCAGGCGCGTGTGTGCGTGTTGTTTATTTGTCACAGGGTGCTTACCTGTCAGATAAACCCAGAGTAGGGTCAATCGTTGTTATTTATGGAATTCCCGATGCATGAGCGTTTTTTAAGTGCGAATGCACTTCTTAAGCGACCCTGAACCTGCGTCCACCGGCGATGTCCGCATAGCATACCCACGTGGGGGATTGGCCAGGAATCTCCTCGTCTTCCTTGGCAACGGGGGGAGATGGGCGCGCGCTGCCTGGCCGCTGACATGGCACATACCCACGTGGGTGATTGGCCAGGAATCGGGCGTGAGAAGGGCTAATGCACCAGCTTAAAGGAGTACTGACACGAAATTTCAAAGCTGAGATCCGCTCTAGCAATCAAGTACAACGACAACACAAATATGTGTCTGTGAATAAATGCATCTTTCTTTCTTTGTAGTTGTGTGTGTGTGTGATCTCTCTTTCGCGAACATTACCGAACCGCGCAAATTCAACTCGTGCATTCGCACTTTCACATTCTTCCCCTCGGGGAAATGCGGGGAATTTTCCCCCGTGGAAACAGATAAACAACAAGCAGAAGGATCAACGTTTTTTACGCTGTTTCGTCAAGATGATACATAACAACAAGCACACACGCGCGTGAAAGCCGACGGCCTACGGGAGGCCAGGAGAGCTCCCGAACCGGAAGTGGCGGCTCTCCGCGGGAGAAAACAATGCGCCCATGAGCCTTTGCGCTTTTTACCGGTCACCTATTAAAGGCCTCCATAAGACCCCATGTGTACCTACAGAGATGCATACAGCGGGCCCCTTGCAAGTCTGTTTCACTACATCACACGAATGCATTGGAGGAATTACGTTTTTTTTTTTTTTGTGAATTACAGGTGGTTCTATACGGGATTATCCCGGCTTAGGTCTTCTTATTAATTCCATTTTCGTATGCGACGAAAACGTGACGGAATAGGCGTTGCAAACGGGCACAGTGGCTTCGTCGTTGCGTCTGCGTAGAAAGGCTTCAGCATTTACAACTGCCCTGCTAATGATACTGCGGATGTAACCAAGGATTGGAATGTTTAAAGCAGAAGTTATTCTTGAACTGATGTGGTTCGTTTCTGTCGGGGTGTACGGAGCGTTAAAAAGGAGGCGCCAGCCACAGAAAGAGTTGGGCCCTATACGCACACGGTCGTTATTTCGACACCTGTCCCCGGCATGCTGTTTTAGATCGACAGTGGCACATTCCCGGAGAAGTGTATGGGACAATGCTTAGTAATAATAATAAAAAACGGCTGATCAAATCAATTGTATTAGTCAGTCAAAAAATCAATAAATGGACAAGCCAATATGTCTGTAAATGAATCGAGTAGTATATCTATCAATTTAATTTTTAGGCGCCATTGCTGAATGGCTTGACGTCTCCCCCCCCCATCCCCCCCCAAAAAGAAAAAAAAAACAGCGTAGCACATTAACCCATACTCGTAGTGGGTTATTTCCAAGTGCTTTGTAAGAAGGCATGTATTCTCGTTCCGCAAGATATATCCCGTGACTGTCCCAGCCGAATGGTATGTTAGTTTTTCCTGTGCGTTAATTTCAGGTATGTTAATTTATTCTGTGTATGTTAATTGTTCTCGTCAGATATAAATTAAGCCGTAGCTCTGCACTGTCCAGGTTATGTGTGTCCTCGGAACGTTAAACCAGCGTGGACACCGGTAAGAGACGTCCGATGCCTAGCGACATTGTTATTGAGGCCGTCGGTGCTTGCGAAAGGGGCCGCTGTCGTTCTTTGTAGTGCGACATGAGAGCGGCGAGCGAGGCTGTCGTCACGTAGAGCGCTTGAGGTTGACACCAAAGGGCGAAGAGCCATTGCGGCGTCAAGGGCAGCGCTCCTTCGGGCGGCGAACGCAGGTTTTTTTGACATCAGAGCTTCCTAAGCTTTTAGTCCCATCGTATACCGCTGCCAGAAAAAATTCCAAGAAAAAAGACAGAGCTCCCGTCAGCGCGCGCCTCGCGGGGAGCGCCCGGCATCGGCCAGCTCGACCTTCGAAAGCATCCTGCCCAGCGTTCGTGGCGTAATCTCTCGCGTGCTTTTCTGTCCTCATTCGACGAGCACAAACCGTCACGCTACCAACGCAACACATACAACACTACATGGACGGGCTTCCGGGAACACCAAAATGCTCACACTGCGACCAATACCCCAACAATGAACACACCCTCTGGACATGCTCAAACATACAAAGCACCCTGAGATCTTCCCTGCACCCAATTCCTGCCACAAAGCGCCCTACTTGCTGGGAGGCATGGGTCACACCCCCTAAGGAGCTTGAAGAGCTCTATTGGACCACGCTTGTGAACCACCATAAAAACACGCCAGGATTACAGTCCCTGTAACCTAATCAAGAAGCCGAGCAGTCCTTTAGACACAGGTTTCAAAATAAAGTCTCTCTCTCTCTCTCTCTCTCTCTCTCTCTCTCTCTCTCTCTCTCTCTCTCTCTCTCTCTCTCCTCTCTCTCTCTCTCTCTCTCTCCTCTCTCTCTCTCTCTCTCTCTCTCTCTCTCTCTCTCTCCCTCCCTCCTCGCCGGTTCAGTGCGTTAGCACCTCAAGTGAAGAGCACAGCCGCCGAGTTCGCGAAGTCGGTTGCCGCCTGTTTTAGTGCGTGGTAACGCGGTCCACTTTGGGAGAGATGTAAAAGGCTGCGGACAAAACGATCCGCGCAGGCTGCCAGTCATGGAAAACTTTCAGCGACAAGTTCGGAAATATATGCGAGGTGCGATAGGCTGGTCTCCTGTGAGAGGAGAGTGGCCGCCAGCTCTGCTATTTCTCCAGCCTTTGAAAATTGAATTGAATTGAAAATAAGTTTATTAAACAAACATGATATGGGTACACAGTATATACAGGAGGAGGTCCCATGGTTATAAAAACTACTAGTTATATACTATATATATATATAT
>NW_027526407.1:145885835-145980835 GCF_048455015.1 Haemaphysalis longicornis
GAAAGTGCGAATGCATGGTTGTCGGCCCGCTTGCGGCGCTTGCGCTCGGCCCCCGCAGCCCACCACCTCGCCGCCTTCTCTTCCATCTCTTCCATCAGGTTTGTAGTATCACGTGTACACCACGCAGTTATCAAGCCGCTATAACGCCGCTGAGTCGCCAACGCACGCCGCTGACGACGTAGTTTGAATGCGTTAAAGATATAAGGCGCGTTACTAACACTGATATTGCCGCGAACCATACATTGGGTTTGTTTATTTGTGAGTCACTGTCTTCCGCGAGTCGTTGCGTCGTTGGAGGGTTTTCATTTTTCCGCGATCGTGCAACTTTACCTCCAGAAGTTGCTGCTTTTAGTTTCCCCCGCGTGGGCTGGGGGACCATCCACGGGCGAAGTCAGCGTTGCTACGGCGGTTCGGCGATTGGTATGGGTAGGGCGACGGCGAACGGTTGAAACGCGCTGGGCCACGGCTGGTTTCAGATAGATACTCGTCGATCTCACGTGGTCGTTGGCCAGGGAGAGGGCGAGGTGCGTCGACGGAGAAACCACGCAGTCCGAGTCTCTTGTATGGGCAGCGACGGTAAATGTGGTCGGCCTCTCCGCAGTGGTAGCACAGAGGACGGTTATCGGGAGTTCGCCATACGTCCGTCTTCCTCGGCGTCTGGTTTTGGGCTACCGGGGGTCGGGCGGGTGACAGTGGGCGGCGGTATGGCGGGGCCTCTTGACGGCGTGTTGGAGCAGGGCGGGGTCGACGAACAGCCGCGGAGTATGTCATAGCTTGTAGCTCTCGGGGTACCTCGGATGGCGTAGAAGTTCCCAACGCTTGTTGCACTTCTTCTCTAATCACGTCGGTGAGAGAAGCGACTTGGGCCTGCGGCGGCGTTGGGAGAAGTTTCCGCAGCTCCTCTCTCACTATTGCGCGGATAGTCTCGCGTAGGCTGTCGGCCGGGATCCGCGTGCTGCCAAAGTCGTTCGCATTGGCCGCGCCAACAAAGTTGCGGTCATACTGCTTAGCACGCATTTCGAGGGCTTTCTCAATGGTGCTGGCTTCGGTCACGAATTCGGCGACGGTTTTGGGCGGATTTCGGACAAGTCCGGCAAACAGTTCCTCCTCTCCTTCACTCCGCGCATTAAGAAGCGCAACTTCTTTTCTTCCGTCATTTCGGGATCCGCGCGGTGAAATAGCTGCTTCATCTCCTCAACGAAGATCAAGACGCCTTCATTGGGGTGTTGCGTGCGCGTTTCCAACAAAAGGGCGGCTCTTTCTTTCCGCACGACGGTAGTGAAGGTCTTAGTGAACTCGCTTTTGAACTGAGCCCAGTTTGTCAAGGAGCTCTCGTGGTTCTCGAACCAAGTGCGAGCCGAATCTTCCAAGTAAAAGAAAACGTGCCGGAACGTTTCTGCGTCGTCCCACCTGTTGAATTTCCGGACGCGCTCCAGTTTCTCCAACCATTCTTCTGGGTCTTCTGCGGGGGCTCCTCGGAATGATGGCGGTTCCCGTGGCTGCTGCAGAACGACAGGAGGATTGGCTTGGTTGAGCATGGTGCTGGTTGCGATGTTTTTCTTCTTCGTCTTCTCCGGTAGTAGACCGAACTCGTGTGGTAAATCTTGCACGCGGAGGCTGGCTCTTGTTGGACTGGCTTGGCGGCTTCCAGAGGTTGTAGTGGGCATGAAGGGTGCGTACCCAGCACCTCCACCAGGTGTCACGTAGCCAAGGACGAAGCAGTTGTTTGGAAAAGAAACAAGTTTATTGGAGCGAACTTGTGCTCCCCTAACAACTGAAAAGAATACAGAGGCGGTGAAGCAGTGGTCAACAAAGTGACGTTACGTGCGTCGGCGAGCGTCGCAGAATCGAATGCCCCGGCGTCCGCACTGCAGGCTTTTTATCTTTTGGCGCGCGTGGTTCTCGAAACGTCGATTCGCATCGAGAACATAGTAGACCCAAGAAGATTATTCTGGGCTGTTCACGTTAGATCGGAATGCTCTCCCTATCACAACAGATAACACATGCGGCACAGAAAGAAAGAATTGAACACGCGCTTTCCTTGGCGCAGAGATAACACAGACCGGCACAGCCGGGCGGTAAAAGCAAAACACAAATAAACAAACCCAATGTATGGTTCGCGGCAATATCAGCGTCGCGTCCGTGGCTCTCCCTCCCAAGTACTGCGCCACCCGAAGTGCCCGCCGCTCGGACGGGCTACCGTACCCTGCTTCCCACCCTGCCGACGGGTAAGCTAAGTGAAAACTCGGTGTTTTTGCATGGCGACCCGTCGGCACGGCCGTACAAGATCGACGACGTTGCAGTGGCTCTCAGCGCTGTGACTGACTTGAAGAAGATCACCGGCCTAGGACCTTTTCAGTTTAACCATGTATGGATGGTTACGTTCCAGTCGCCCGAAGAAATGAAAGAACTGGCCTCGAAGGGGGAAATCGAGGCGAAAGGAAAAAGGTGCCTGGTCAGTGACCCGAACAATCAGGAAAAGACAGTGAAGCTCCACTGGGTACCCACAACCGTGCCAAACGAACTTCTGGTGCACCACCTGGAACGCTTCGGTGTCGTCAAAAGTGTTTCGTTCGAGAAGTGGCGACGCCCAAACATGGACCACATGGGAAGCACCACGAGGGTGGTGCAGATCGTGCCGAGGGACGCGAACTCCCTTGATGCGATACCCGACCAGGTCACCATCTACGGAAACCTGGTCCTAATAGAAGTACCCGGCCGGCCTGCCATGTGCCTGCGCTGCCAATTGCGCGGCCACATGCGCCGGCAGTGTACAACGCCCTGGTGTCGCGTCTGTCGCACGTTTGGGCACGACAGCGTTGCGTGTGTGCAAAGCTACGCCGCCAAGGCCAGAGGCAAGCGCGCGGAACAACCTCTCGATGAGTTTATGGACATCGAAGAAATGCAAGAAACAACGAACCCACAGCCTTCCTCCCAGGCAAAGGGCGTTCAACCCGCCAAGGAAAATGAAAGGAATGAAGGCGCCGACAACGTCTCCCCCCCTGGCGAGACCTTGGATACAGCTGCGGGGAAGGAGGGAGGTGTCCCCGACTTGCCACTGGAGAATGACGCAGCCGCAACCCCCCGCCCCCTTCTTCAAAACGCCACCGGAACCGAGCAAGAACAGGCAGCGGAGGGGGAAAACGAGCAGGAAACCAGCCGAGAAGAAAAGAACGCGGCGCCGGCGCCCATCAGCGACCCGTGCCCCTCCACCTCAGTAGCCAGCCAGGGAGCACCTCAAGAGAGAAGAGTCGAAACACGACGTCAGGCACGAGCCAAGCAAGCCGCCACCACCCCAGATGGTCAGGAGGGGAAGACGCCCACCACAAAAGACGCACCACCGAGAATTCCTGAACAGCTCAGGGGGGAACAGAAAACAGCCCCAGCGCAAGACGGCAGGACCGCCTCCCCCACCGGCTGTGCGGACACGACACCGCGCGACAATAGCCCCGTGTACATGGACGCGACGGGGGCGGGGTGAGTTGAGTGGCGGGTTCAGCTTACCTCGACGCGTCCGAGTTTATATGAACCCCGTCCAAAGAATCGAGGTGAGGGGAGCGGCAGGGTTCACGGAAAAGGGGCTACCGTATTTTCACGATTCTAACGCGCACCCTCTCTTGCTAAAAGGTAGCTTAATATTTGTGTGCGCGTTACAATCGGGCTCAAAACCGAAATAGGCTTTAAAGCAGCCAGCAGTATTCCCATGCGCAACGGACACCAAGTACCCGCAAAATCCAACTCAACCCAATAAAAACAATCCGTCAACAACACGTGAGTGAATTTCGGCGCACTGATTCCTCAATGGCATGCCGCATACCCTGGTCAGCTGTTGCACATTTTTTTGTGCTTCTGCTTAGCCCCTAACGCTTAGAATTATGAAGATCAAAGCACTTGAAATCGCAGGCAGCTTCAGTGTTCCCCGCTATAACTTTATTTCCAGCAGCAGCTGGATAAGCAACCTTGTGAAGCACAATTCATTATTGGCTTCCAGAGCTGCATACGCCAAATAAAATCTCCATCTTCCAGGTACGTGGTGTCATGTCTTTTCCAACTGCGCAGTACCGTCAGTGTCAAAATTTTTTTTTCGAATTTTCCTGCGCGAAGTTACCCGCGCGTTATGATTGGGGGCGCGTTAGAACCGCGCAGATACGGTATTCTGCTCCCCGTGGCCCGCCGACTCAGCCGGACGAGAGAGCTAACCCACCCCCTGCCTCCGAGTTGACTGGACTCGCTGCGACGGCTCTCTGACCCACCCCGTCCGCTTATACATGGGGGGGTCTTGTCCAAAAAACCTGTTTATTTCGACTCAACGCGCCCTCGTCGGGTCAATAACCCCGTTTACATTGACCCTACGAGGGCGCGTTGAGTCGAAATAAACAGGTTTTCTGAACTCGACACCCCCATGTATAAGCGAACGGGTGGGGTCAGAGAGCCGTCGCGGCGAGTTCAGTCGACTCGGAGGCAGAGGGTGGGTTGGCTCGCTCGTCGGGCTGAGTCGGCGGGCCGCGGGGAGCAGAATACCGTATTTGCGCGGTTCTAACGCGCCCCCAATCGTAACGCGCGGGTAATTTCGCGCAGGAAGATTCGAAAAAAAAAAAATGACACTGACGGTACTGCGCAGACGGAAAAGACATGACAACACGTACCTGGAAGAGGGAGATTTTGTTTGGCGCATGCAGCTGTGGAAGCCAAAAAGGATTGCGCTTCATAAGATTGCTTATCCAGCTCCTACTGGTAATAAAGTCATTGCGGGAAACACAGAAGCTGCTTGCGATTTCAAATGCCTTGATCTTTATAATTCTAAGCGTTACGGGCTAATTGTAGAAGTACAAAAAGATGTGCAACAGCTGGCCAACGTATGCGGCATGCTATTTAGGAATCAGTGCGCCAAAATTCACTCACGCGGTGTTGACGGATTGTTTTTATTGGATTGAGTAGGATTTTGTGGAGACTTCGTGTCTGTTGCACATGGAAATGCGGCTGGCCGCCTATTTCGGTTTTGAGCCCGATTGTAACGCCCACACAAATATTAAGGCTACCTTTTATCAAAAGAAGGTGCACGCTAGAATCGTAAAAACACGGTAGCTCCTTCTCCGGCAATCCCCCGGCCCCCTCGCCTCGACTCTTTGAATGGAGCTCATATATACGCGTGAGGGGTCGAGATAGCTGAACCCGCCAGTCGACTCGACCCTGCCTCGTCGGGTCCATGTATCCGGGGCTAATGTAAACGGGGCTAATGGCAGCGGTTGCGGCTGAGCGGATAATCGGTAAGCCCTCACCCCACGATGACAGCCCCCCTCAACGCGGTTAAAATAGCTACTATTAACGTAGTTAGCCTAATTTCTTCCAAACGTAAGAAATGGCTGCTCGACCTTTTAAACAACGAGAATATCGATGTTGCCCTTTTGCAAGAAACCAAGTTATCATCAATCGAAAACAGCCAAAATTTTGTACGCCTATTCGGCCACAAATTCTGGTGCTTCCACACCTTAACTTCAGCCCGCGCAGGCGGTACAGCCATTTTAATACGGAAAAACCCTTCCCTCAAAATTGTTGACTGCGAGCTCGCAGAAAACGGCCGTTTTTGCCTCGTTGATGTCCTCGTGGGGAGCGAGCTGGTGCGATTCGCGTGTGTCTACGCCCCCAATGAAACAGCAGCTCGCTCGGACCTGTTTAACGCCCTGCGGCCTTACTTGTGTGTGTCTGGGGCAGTTTTCCTTGGGGGTGACTTCAACTGTGTGTTGAGGGCTAACGACAGAACAGGGAAAGGTGGTGGCGTCGACGCATCGTCCCGTGTTTTGAGCGCAGTCCTACGGGACAGCGACCTGTCCGACGTAGCCTTGGGGCGCAGCTGGCCAACCAAACGCTACACGCGCTGGCAGGGCTCGTCCCACGCGCGTCTGGAACGGATCTACGTGTCGGGGGAAGGGGTTACACGAGTGTCCGACTACACCGTCACTCCCATCTCGTTCTCGGACCACGGCCTCGTAACGTGCACCGTGGCCCTTAACACATACACGGCTAAGCAGAACTCAAGTACCCGATGGCTAATGAACTCCACAGTACTTAAAAACGAGACATTTGTCGAAAACACTCAAAAAGAAATTGAAGCACTTCGGTCGGGAACCATTAGTGTGGAAAAGTGGGAAACTTTTAAAGCACGCATAAAAAGTTTTGCAGTCACCATAGGGCGCGAGGAGGCTGCACGAAAAAAAGAAAAAAAGGGCCGCCTCACGGAGACTCTCTGCGCGCTCATCGAGGCTGATGAAGAAAGACCAGGGGAGTTTAAAGACGATATCCGGTTAATTAAAGAAGAGCTCCGGGGAGAGCTTGAGAAGAGTTTTTGGGGAGCCCTGGTGCGGAGCAGGGAGCAAAAAGTAGAGTTCGAGGCAAGGCCATCGAAGCTTTTTGCAGCCTTCGAAAGGGAGAACTCGGCACAGAAAAACATCACGGAGGTCAAACATCCCGCAGGTGTGGCAAGAAGCAATGAGGAAGTCGCAAGAGCTTTCGCTGAATATTATGCAGAACTATTCTCTCGACGGTCAGTCCTAGATGCAATCCCAGCTGAAGTACTAAATCAAATTCCCAAAATACCTGAAGAAACCAAAGATTTGATCAACACCCCCATAACAGAAGCGGAAATAGAGCGTACCATCAAGAGCCTACCGCGGAACAAATCTCCTGGACCGGATGGTATCATCTCAGAGTTCTATATAGCCTTTAGAAAGGAACTGAGCCCCATCCTAGCCATGGTCTTCGAAGAAATAAGAAAACAGAAGCGCCTGCCATCCTCCATGCGGACAAGCCACCTGGCCTTAATCCCCAAAAAAGTACCCACCGATTCTATCCCCGACGTTACCGATTACCGTCCGATCAGCCTTCTATCAACGGACTACAAGATCCTGGCCCGAGTTCTCGCCAGACGGCTGGAGAGTGCACTAAGCGCTGTAGTTGGTCCTCACCAGACATGCGGTTTCAAGGGGCGGTCCATCAATTCCAACCTACATCGCATGAGGGTAGCCATCGAGGCGGCTGAATCAGGTCTGCTACCTTTGGCCATCGTTCAACTGGACCTGAGGAAAGCGTTCGATCAGGTGGACCACAATTTTCTACTGGATCTCCTCCAACACTGCGGAATCGGTGACACAATGATCGATTGGATCAAAACTTGCTACGAGGACATATCTACCTGCGTAGTAACAAATAGGTCTGTGGGAACGCCCATAGACATCCACAGGTCGGTGCGCCAGGGGTGCCCCATGTCACCCATCCTATTCACCCTCTATCTTGAGCCACTTTGCCGTATGGCCCTTGCATCCGAGGTCATCAATGGCCTGAAGATGGGAGACGAGGAGCTCCGTGTTCTCGCCTATGCGGACGACGTGGCCTTCATCTGCACTCGTGGATCACAAGTGGGCGAGGTAATTAAACTAGCAAACCAGTTTTGCCGCTTTTCGGGAGCAGAGATAAATTTACTTAAGTCGAGGGGAGCCTGGTTGGGTGATTGGGCTTCCAAACCAAGTCACCTATTTGGAATGGCCTGGGAAGAGGAGATGTCCAATTACTTGGGAGTCAACCTCAACCAAAGCGTCGCAGTCAAAAATCGGTGGAAACCCAAGCTGTCAGCTGCGGAAAGAAAGCTGCAACCATGGAGAAATAGAAACATTGCTCTATTCACGAGGGCTCATGTGTGCAATGCGATTGCATACCCCGCAGTGCTGTACGGGGCCCGCATAACTTCCATCGACGCAGACACCCTGAATAGGCTGCACCGGTCCTGGGCGGTGTTTCTCTGGCGGTCCACATTCGAGCCCATGCGCCGCTCAAACCTCTTCTGGAGCCTAGAAAAGGGTGGATTTGGGCTCGTCAACGCGGAGCTCAAACTCACTATCCAACGATTCTTGTACTTTCTGGGTCTACGCGATCCGTTCCTAGTGGCAGCCACGCAGTGCCTGGGCACCAGACACTTGGCCCCGTGGCTTGCCACGACAGCATCACTCTGCTTTGACACGCGCGGAACGAGGTTCTACAAAGAAATCGCGCTAGCCTTAGCCATGCTCGAGCAGCATTTCTCTTGGGATTATCTGCTCAAAACAAAACCCAGAAAACTATACTGGGACCTCGTGGAGAAGGTCCTGCCGCCCCCTCTCTACCGACAACCCCCAATACCTAACGATGTCTTGAAGCGAGTAAGACGACTCCCTGTGCCCACCGCCTCAAAGGACTTTTTCTTCCGCCTCCACATGGGGGTGCTGCCCGCAAAGGCACGTCTGGAGGATAAGGGTTTCTTTCTCCATGGCGGCGCGGGTTGTCTCCTCTGTGGAAAACGCGAGACGGCAGAACACGTCCTCACAGATTGTAACGCCGCGGCCGTCTTCTGGGACGAGCTGCAGACCGCGTACACCGAGCGATGGGACCTGTCGTGGTCAGGCCTCCGGCGCCTGAGTGCGCCCACAGAGAACAAGGCGCTTCGGGACTGCGTGCTTGTCCTGGAGCTCCACTCGCTGTGGAGGGCTCGAGTGGATGCAGTGGAGTGCGCCAGGAACCCCAGGCCTACCTGGAGGCACTTCACGGCAAAGGCTGAATGGACAGTGAGCGTGTTGGGGGCATCAGATTCTGACACGGAGCTCCGCGACTCACTGCAAAAAGGATGCCAAGCACTGCAGCGCTTTAAAGAAAAAGAGATGCAGCGCTGGCAATGGCTGTGATCTTGCCTCACTAGTACTTTGTAGAGACGCTTTTCCCCTCTGAACAGGCTTTGTACATCCTTGCCCAGAGTTTACACTCATATGTGAACATGTTACCTTCACACGATTCCCAGTTCATGTACTCTGATATTACACTGTCGCAGGATGTCATATTTTCCTGCTTGTTTGTTCGTTGTTGCCACCGCAGTCCCACTACGTTGCTTACTCTGCGGCTCAAGTGAAGGCACGCCTAAAGGTGATTGGAGTCCCTGCGGCGACAGTATGTACGCGTACCAGCATTGGTCACCGCATCGAGCGTGCCAGTGCATTATGTATATATGTATATCCTTGTAAATAAAAAATTGTGTTTGGGAAAAAAAAAAAAAGTCGCGTCCGTGGCTTAGTCGGTAGAGCGTCGCGCTGCGGCTGCAAAGTCCTCGGATCGAAACCTGGCGCCGGATGCTGTTTTTTTATATATATAGAGAGGAGGACTGCGGACGGATGGCGCCGCCGGCGGTGGAAGGTTTGGGGTCGCTTATAAAGTGCATTCGCACTTAAAATCACTAAAGTGCAGACACGGGAAAAAACGGATTGCCGATTGTAGGAAGAAAATGTGTTTTTTGCCCAAATTCGAATCCAGTGTCTTCATTTGATTGATTGATTGATTGATTGATTGATTGATTGATTGATTGATTGATTGATTGATTGATTGATTGATTGATTGATTGATTGTGAGGCTATGAGGTGCACCGTAGTGGAGGGCTCCGCATTAGTTCTGGCCACCCGGGGATCTTTGACGTGCCCAGAAATCACCAATACACGGCCGTTTTCGCTTTTCGCCTCTATTACCAAAGCGACCGCAGCGGCCGAAACTTCCACAACTCATCCAACTGCCGCACTGTTTCATTTACAAGCGTAATCTGTGATCCCCTGAACCCGTGCCCTGAACCATTTACGTGCATAATAGCGTCAAGACAATACAAACAGAGCGCACAAAATAAAAATATCCAACGACTACAAAAAATTCGCGCAGCTTGCACAAGTGGTGGAAGGGTGGGGATACAGCGGAGCGGGGGGTCGACCTACCTTCTTTCGGTCTTTCTAAGTTTCGCTAGGTTTTGCACTGATTTGCTAAGTTTTGTGCGGTTTTGGGATGTTCTTGCTAGGCTGCAATAAGTGTTGAGGGGCGAGGCCAAGTTTAGCCGGATTTTACAAGGTGTTCCAGTCGGTCTCCCACACTGACAGCAAATCCCTGCGGGGAATAAGCGCTGTAGACCCACAGCTTTTTCCTTTATTGTAGGTAGACCCAGAGCTCCGCTGTTTCTCCGGTGTGGAAACTCTGTAATCATCATCAAGGCACTGATGCGATTATCATCATCGGTGCCATAATCTCTCGTGAGCAGCTCTCGCTCGAGCTGCTCGTCTTCGTCTCATCGCCATCTTGTAAATAGAACACCACCGCATCACCGGGACGTCTCGGCCCGTGGTCCTCTTATTTTATATCCAGCTTTGCACCACTAGCGGAAGCTGCGCCATTTTTTGGCGTTTTAGTAGCCCAAGAAACACTATGGGATTTAAAATTTTATTGTAAGGGGTGCGCATACGCATATGCCCCTTGCTCTCACACTCGAGCAGACGCGAAAGCCGGCTTACCTGTCATAATTCCCTATCTGTGGTGGTGCACCGTTTACAGGAGGCACAAACACCAATGCGAAAGTTCAAAAAGTGGTAAAATGAATGTGGTAAATAAATAAATAAAAGTGGTAAAATAAATCAATAAATAATAAAAATAAAATGAATGTTGTTTAAACGAATTTCCATGTGTTTTGTTCCTTAACTCCACCGAAAAATTGCAAAGTGGCGGATCATCGTGGTGAGATCAGACGTAGAATCTGGTTATGGCTGGTACGTAACACGCCAGATTAAAATAACTATTGGTCTTAATTATCAGATGCAGGCATAGATCTTCTGCGCTCGCCCATTCTTCTCTCCCGAGCTGAGAAATCACTGAAGGAAATACTCCCGTGCCCCCTCCCCTCTGCTTATGCCAGTACTTCAACGCCGAATACACTTACATGCACATAGAATATAGCAGCCACCCATACAGCTCTGCCGCGGCGCCCTAGAACTCAGCGACATCTGCTGTGCACAGCAATTCACTCGCGGCAGGGCCGATAATTCTCGGCTGGAATGTGAAACGATTTACACCCTTTTTGTCTATAACTAACACCCTCACACACTAACAAAAACAAAAAGACATCCTTAACACGACTGTATTCATGTTTTTTTCTAGGGTGTGAGGGTGTTGAAAACGACGAAACATCTTTAAAGATTGCTTTCAGTTGTTTTTAAAGCGAAGCTTTAGTGTTCGCACTGATGACGTCTGTAACGAGAAAACGCCCGACAGGAAAGCCAACTTTGTCTGATGATGATGATGAATGATCGTGGGGAAGTGATAGAAAAAACTGTGGTTGATTCCTCTATAATAGGAATCGGTAAAATACGAAAGTGAAATGTGCAGCGAAATCTGCAGCTGTGCATGATTTGCGGGTCGGCGGCTTAATTTAATTTAACTCTCCTAAGTCTATTATTGACACCCTTAATGGTGTAACCCCTTTTAGTATGTAGCCAGCGCCACAACGGCACTGGCGGCATTTTCGACAAGCTTCGCCCCCTTTTCTTGACCCGTTCAGTTGGCACCTGCCACGAGCGTTTGAAGCAACTGGGCAGGCTAGTTTGGGTACCGGGACGTCACCTGCCTTGTCTTTATTGCGGCCGGCACAGTTCAATGGCTTGGTTATCCGAAAATTTTGTGTTCAGATGTCAGATCACACCTGGGAGGACGCATTCCCCCCCCCCCCCTCCCCTTGGTTTTCTACATTTCCGAATTCCTATTTATGCATCTAAACGAGACGAATTACTTGCGTCATTCTTCCTACGGTATTTTGACGGCTGTAAATTCAACCCACATTTGCGTCCCATTATTCTGTATCTGTAGAAAATAAAGCCCGCAGTCCAGAAATCTAGGAAAACATACGCAACGTTGTTTTTTTTTTTGTGGGCAAGCTACAGCAAATGACTGACCTCACTGGGGTCATTAATTTTTCAAACTAAGTGTTAAACTGGTCGGCAGCGTATGATCTATGGGCCGGAAAAAACAAAACGAAAGCCTGTGTGGCAATCTTGTACCAAAATGCAGCTCATCGGAAACGAAGAAAAGGCATTCGACAAGCGTTTTGTTTGATCCATAAATTGGATGGCTTCGGAATTGTTAGGCTACGCCTTCAAAACGGGCACAACTCTCCTGCATGTGACGCAACGTCACAGTTTCATGCTTTACAATGACCTAATGGCCTTCACGCGCCTCGGCACCAGCATCACGATGGACAATATCTCTGTGCTTGCATTTGCACGGATCGCACCTCTACTATACTGTGACACGCTGCCCGGCACGCTCGAAAACAGTTTATCATCCGCCTTACCCTTCCACACTCCGCAAGTTACCGACTAATTGGCACTGCTAAACTCCCAACTTTCACGCTTTCCGACAGGATCCTGTGACTCTACCGTCGCCCACTGGGAATGTCGAACAGTAGTCGCAGCGCGTCCTTGAACTACATCAGACTCATAGCAAGCACGTATCGCTTTGTTTTACAATCCCTGCCGTCGCATACGCACCGCCCTCGCTTACACAAACCGTCGCATACCGCAGCCGCCTACGTAACTAAAATATTTGAAAGAAAAGCTGTCGCTGCGGATTGCTGTGACAGCGCGCCGCTTCTGCGGCAGCTGGCATGCGTTGGAAGTGTGCCGGAGACGCTGCCGGATGCGTCTTGGCTATCAACGCCATCGCCGAGGCAAGTATGCTGCGAACAATGCTCCAAGCGACATTAAAAGGAGTGGTTTGAGAGGTATAGATTGGCTATCACCGTCGGCAGGTGCGCATGCGCCTTCTCGTCCTTTTGTTCACCACCGGTACAGCTGCACGGCGCTCCTATGCTGTTCGGCCACAGCTCCCGTGTTCCAGTTACTTCTTACGGCACCTGTACATGTGAATTTTGGCGGGTGATCTCTTCGGGTGTGACAATCTCGCATATGCTGTCTGTAAATGAGGCCTCAGTGTAATATGTGTCATGCGATGGGTGCGAACGTAGGAAAGCTCGGCTCCGGCGCCTACCGGGGTCGCAGGTCGGGTTCATGTTACCTAGAGCGGACCTGACTGTTGAACGGTAGAACCACCCACCACGAATGCTATACGGAGGCCCCTGACGCTACCCTAGACGCCCTTTCACGAGTACTGAGCTAAGACAAGCTCTCGCCAGCCTAACCAAGAATATGGCGAACGGCCACGATTGGTCCTTTTGCTCTGTCTTAACGATCGGAGGCTACGCTCACTTACGGCCTCCCTCGCAACGTCAACAATGAAAAAATCGAATCTACTCGACTGTTACAACCACCATTGGTGTCACGGCGCAGTGCCAACTTACTGGCGCCACGTCGACATTACTATTCTCCCAAAGCCCCCCAAAAAACAAATACCTATCGGCAAGTCTCGCCCCCTTTTCTACACCTAATGCGTTGCCAAATTTTTTAAACACCTCAACACACACCACTTATAAGGACCACCTCGAAAAAGCTTACTCAATCCTCCACACAATGTTTGCAAAAAAACCGACAATTGGGCGAGTTGGTACTTATTCATCTTCCCTAACAGCGCGCACACACGAAGACTAAGGCAAAGAAGGGGACAGGACGATCGCTCAGCCCAGCTGCATCATGTGCATCAGCTGCATCAGCTGCATCATTTCATCATGACTCAGCCCAGCTGCATTCTAGCCCTTAGCGTGAAAAGCGATTTTGGCAATGTCAAGCATACAGTCATTCTAGTAAGACAACACACCCTCGATTGCCTAGCCCCCATCTACAATTGCTCCCTCTACTCCTTCGCGGACAGAACAGCAACCCTACATCTAAGCCCCCCGCATTTCTGGAAAGTTAAACCTTTATCACCCAAGGGTACCCAGAGGGCTCAGTTATTTTGCACAAGTTATTTTAGCTTGCAAGTTCTGAACGACCATCTAAACATGGATTTATCATGAGCATATCACATGCAGTTTAAGCCAACAACCACACCGCATGGGCCGAAGATCCAACCGGATCTCCGGAAAACCAAGAAGACATTGACACCACCACTATTTGCAAACCTGCCTGCTCATACGTGCCCCATCAAAACTTGTCCTCCTCATCCTACTCGCCCTGACACGGGGACAGCCTGCTAAACCCGTCCCAGACTCGACAGTGGCAATCAATGGCCAGCCGGTTCTTACTGTGCAAATCATCTGTATCTTATGTATACGTTGCCACTCTGGTTGCTCAAGGGTATCTCTGCTTCTCCGATTTCAGCATCTAAACTCACCCATACAATCCACCGCTTTTACACCCGTCGTCAATGCTCCAATGAGGTTGTACCTGCCGAATACTACAAGCAATGCTCTTGAGCTGCAT
This sequence comes from Haemaphysalis longicornis, assembly GCF_048455015.1. Taxonomy (NCBI): domain Eukaryota; kingdom Metazoa; phylum Arthropoda; class Arachnida; order Ixodida; family Ixodidae; genus Haemaphysalis; species Haemaphysalis longicornis. The sequence goes on from NW_027526407.1 coordinate 145,900,028, forward strand.
CACCAAGGAACTTTATACTTGGCCTTCAACCCTCAAGATATTTCAAAAATACACGTTTTCATCCGCAAGGCTTATAAATCTGCTCTCCGACTCCTAGCGTTTACCTCCACCGAACGACTAGCACAACTATAGTTCATACCACAAGCTGCATGCAGCAGTGTGGAGGCTACATTGTTGTTAATAGAGCACCCACTATGGTCGCCCAACTCCCCGTGAAGGGGGTTTTCAAAGGAGCTTTCAGTCTCCCCTCTCGGTGTAACCGCGAGGCCCCGCTGCCTATTCTCGCTTTCCTTCGCGGTGAGTTAGGCCCCCTCAGTGGACGCTCTACTGACAACAATGTAGCCTCCACAGTGCTGCATGCAGCTTGTGGTATGAACTATAGGCCTGCATATCACGCTTTCGAAGCTCATAGGAGCACGCACCAATTGCCAGTTACAAGGCCTACGACTCAAACCAACAAGGGACAAGTACACAGCAAGCTAGGATATGCCTTCCCTCGAACGCTGGACACCCTACACCACCAATCGGGTGGTCATGAAACCGCCATACACGCTCTCCCAATACCAAGGCACATGCGGCCCATTTACAACCCAGGTAATCGACAACATCCCATATACCTCCTGTCCACAAAAATACGCCAAAAACCAATGAGCCTAATATACTGATGCCGCACCATATTGCGCTCACACAAAACACGCGGCTGTGGGCATTCAAGCCGGTGGCGTAACTCTATCTTTCTAACCGCATCCATCCCCACAGCCGAAGAAGCAAAAAATTCCCTGGCATGACACACGCCCTTTCCTCCTGCGCTACCGCACTCGCAGATTTGCAGGCGGGTTGTCGGCGCTTTGTCTCGGGAGATATCACTGCTCTGGCAGCAACCATGCCCTCTGAGCGGCCCGAGCTACACCAGAATCGCATCGTATATGGATCGCGGCCCATTCATCCCTTCCTGGGAATGAGCTGGCGCATGCCACCGCCCGTGTCCTCGCCCACCGGGTATTTCGAGAAGGGGAAGACGACGCACCGCTCGGCGAATCTCCACCCCTACACCACCTTCTTAAAACACACGTATGTCTTCCGCCCGTGCGGAGCCTTCCGCCTGCCGTTGTTCCTCTCTATCTCTTCCTCTCCACTGCGGATGCGCTCATCTGCAGAAGCACTCCTACTACCATCACCACAATTTCATAGATGCTCACCCACAACAAACCTCAACGACAGCCCTTTAAGGATTTCGCGTTAAAACTGTGGTTTTTGCTGGTATTGTGATGGGAGAAGCCGCCGAGAAAAGATGTTTGGAGGTGTGCGCTTGTGGAACCACCCATTATGAGGCTTTACAGGAAAGGATGAAGTCTCGCTTCCGCCGCATGTCTTTCTATCGTGATGAAGCAAGGTGCTATAAATTGTTTCGTGCTTCTTTTTAGTGTTAGTTTCCGCAGCCCTCAAGGCCGGCCACTGTAAAGCGTCTGAAGAAATGGCGGAGAACTCGAAGGCCGAAACCAAACAACGCCGACTGACTACGGAAAACTCTATGGTTGGTTTTTACTCTCGCATTTTTACAGATGCTGTGAGTAAGGATGTGGGGTGGATTTTGGAAACAGAGAAGTAAACAAGAGGAGAGATCCGTCGGATTGTTCTCAGGGGTGGTGAAGCATTAAGCAAATAATCACGCAAACACACCTGCGGTGAATGATCGTTCATCTCATTCGACAAAAGTGTTTCGTATGACATAACTCGTACATAGATTTATTTTCACAATCTGTATTAATGAATAATTATTTTCATGCGTCAGGTACTGATTTCACGGAAACCACGCGGTGATGTGTATCCGTGTATTTTGGGATTCCCTGGCCGAAGCTGCGTATCCGAAACTCCGGGCCATCTTCACCAGACCTTGCTAAATCTCAGACTCCGGGCTGGTCAGGCACGCGGCACCTGCTTGTACGAAAAGGCGATCTTGGGATGGAGATCGAGTGTTTTGGCTCTCCCATACCTGACAGTACAGGGGACCAGGTAACATACAGGAATTACAGGTTTAGATGTAAAGGGCGAAGTAAACAGAATAGAGGAAGCTGCTATGGGGAGGGCTATATTCTGTAGTATGCTGAGGGTAGTAGAGTTTGTTTCTCATCAGTTTCCGGTGTGGTGCCAGGTACTTTCTTCTTTCTTCGCCGCAATGGCCAAAACGTCGGAGTACTGAAGGAGTGGTTCCATCTTGGAAGCAGTAGGAGGGGTCCCGAGCGTCATCTTGCGTCGGAACATCCTTGGACCAAATGAACGGGGAAGCATCAACCACTTTTGATAGTCCAACTTGGGAACCACCTTAGCTACCCGGACCACCGAAGTGTGTGACGTAGCCACCACAGCAGTACGTGTTGACCATGTGGACTGAGTTACGCCGCTTGCGGGACTCATGCCGCCTGTGGCAGCGTGCGGAATTTTCTGTTTTCCTCAATCAAAAGTACACTGGAATGTGTAGACGAGGACTGTGTGGTTGAGGCCATTGAAATTTGGTTATCGGCGCCGCTTAAGCAGAGAGCGCGAGATGGTGTGTTTTTTCTTTTTTTGTTGGGAATTTTACTCGCCCCTTTGGATACCCTTTTTATATCCAGGGTGTTTTTTATTTGTTTTCGCAGAAGCTATGCAACTCCCGCTTGCTAACAACAGAACGCCGATATTCTCAGTTATGTACGTATGTTTCGCCTCGCCGAACACAAAAAGGCGATGCCAAGAAAATCGATGGTAAGAGACCTGCCATGGTTAAAAAAAATGCGGTATAAAAGTATGTGAAAATGGCGCCTGCACATTATAGCATTTACTGAACGGCTGTTTCATGAAACATTGCGACATTCCTGTCGGTCAATTCCCAACAGGGCAAATGTATCTTCGTACGGCTTCTGTACTTCAAAAAAGGGACGTCACCTTCGAGAGGCATGTAAGTTGACTCGCAAAGTGCTAAAGCATGATGCGACACTACAGCTGCTTGCGGTTTGGAAATTGATTGCAGTACATTCTAAGCAGTGAACTGAAGGCTGAGCTCCTAATGTTGCCTTTTGAAGCGGAGTAAAAGGGCCTTGCTTTCAATACAAGAATTTTTTTTGGGCGGATACTGCTGTCTGTTTGTATCTGAGGATGCGAAAGCGTGGGTGTTTTGTCTTAGATGTAAAGGCAGTCCGTGTTGACGCAGCGAAGAGTAGAGGCGTTTGGGTGAGGCCGTTGCACGAATGTTAGGCGAAACGTAAGGACGGCGCATACACGCGCTCGCAACCGTTATGCTTGAGCACAAGTGCATTCCCAGCCAAAGGTACAAAACAAAACAGGTCGTTTTGGCGGGAAGGCGCCTGTTTTTTAGCTGGAAGAGCAAATAATGCGGCCGCATAAATCGAGCATTCCTGCTTATTAAAATACTAGACACCACAAAATGTCGAATGCGATTGGCATAAAAGTCAAATGCACTTGTGCTTGTGTACGTGTCAACGTGTGGTGCCTTATTGACACGAGGAATATTCAAACCCACAATTTTTTCAATCTCCCGCTTCGGCTGCGCCTTTCACTATGAGTCACAATAATGCCCACGTCATATGTTCGCTAGTTCGAAGACATGCATACGCAACAATAAATGAATCCCAGATAACGATATAAAACGGCAAAATGTATGTTCGCACGCCGAAACGATTCTTCGCGACACTACATTGGCGCATTTCCCAAGAAGAAGAAAATCATGCACCCCTCCGTTTAAGGACGAAGATGGTTGAACGCGTAGCATTCTAGTAAGGGATTCCTTGGTTGTCGTCTGAGTTTATACTTGGACTCGCTCATGGTTTGGACTTTGATTCGTTGAGCTTTGACTTTTATACTTCAACATTTCATTTCGCACGAGGAAACCTTTAAGTTCAAGTGTCGTCGTCCTTAGATGCAGTGGTGCATGATTTTTCTGTCTAATTATTCCACGTCCATTGTTTCCTTTCGAAGTCCAAACTGCTTGGACCGTGTCAAAATTGCACAGTCGGATAGACGTCGGCTTCATAACGCGGCGGACCCAGGTTCGATTCTAACGACGGCAAGCGCTTTTTTTTTCTTTTACTTCAACCACGATCATTATCTTCGTTAAAAACGTTGGCTTTCCTGCAGTTGGTTTTTGACGCGATACACGCCATCAGTGAGACATAGAAATCGTCGCTTAAAATATTCAGGGTTAGTGAAGTTTTAAGTACATAGCTTCCGGGGCACAAACATGCACCGCCTCCTACGATGAACTCTGGTTTCCATCCTTGCCATCTTTTACCACAATATAGTAGGAACCTTGTAGTTCTAGCTGTGCTCTTGTGAAACATTGTTGCAAGAAAAGAAATGTAGAAAAAACCAAGGAAACCTTAAGCCCTTTTAAGTTGCAAATGCAATGCATTAACTCTTTCGCTACCGCAGAAAATTGACCAATTTTGGGGGGTCCAAGAAAACATTTTTTTTTCTGCTAAAAAATTATTTAAGCATAATTGCAGGAGCACAAAATGCAGATTATTTAACGGCCTTTCCAATAACACCAGTTTTTTAAAGGTTTTCATATATCATAGTTGTGAAAAAAAATATCAAAATCAAAAGTTTTGTCAAGTTGTCGAAAAAAATGATAAAAAAGGAGTTGTGTATATCAAACCACCGGTAGTAGAAAAAAATTAGAATATACATTTTGCAGGGAAACATTTCAAAAACACACCCTAAAAAAAATGTCGACTTGCGCGGAACAGTTTTTCAGATATAAAAAAAAAATGTTAGCACGCACGGTGCTCGTGTCATGCGGTGAAGCCCAACCTCTAATTCAAACTGTGCAATTTTGGGTGGTTCCTTGGAATAAATCTGGCGGTTTGACGTTATCAGAGGCACCAATTTGCCCCCACATAACGTAAAAACATCTTGTCAATGGCTGACTTTGCATTTACAGCGAGCACAATATTTGGGACAAGCACGCGATGCAGAAAAAAACATGCATGAAGTTGAAAACGGAACGCCGTGGCTGATGTTTGTTGTCGTTCACGGTCAGTTATCTCTCAAAACATAAAGCTGAGCTTTATTATCATCTTCTTACTCGCAATTGTAGCCTTGCTCGCAAAAATGAGGTACGATGAGCTAGAATCGTCCCCTGCGATCTTTGGCCGAGTAGCAGTCGCGCGCTAAAAAAGATCAGCACAACGAGCCTCCTCTATTGCAGCGCCACCTAACATTTTTCAAATGAAACAGTACAAAAACTTATCAGAGACTCCGTCCGAATAGGCAGTTCAACTAAGCAGCAACATTAGACACCCGGATATACCCTCGCATGAAAACGAAACTGGAAGGCGAACAGCTGGCAGTGTAAGGCCGGTTTGAAGCGCTGTCCTCGGCGGAACAGATATCTGGCGACTGGGTGTGACCTTTTGACTTGCATCTGAAGTTCTTATCACAGAAATCGGGTTAGGGTGGGGGGAAATGAGGAGCGGCGTGCTTTGTTCGAGGATCAGTCGCGGACGCTTCAGGCGCCATGGCAGTTAGCCTTGAAGTTGGGTAACTGCGTAGTTGCGCTAAATATGAATTTCGCGATGCAGAAACGAAACCGAAACTGTTGTAAACTGTTTGGGAATGGTCCTGGGGTAAGTAGAACTACCAGAGTACTTATGACAACTTGCGCAAAGGCAATAAAACTACCTAAAATCATAAAGTAGCTTTGCAACCAGGCACTGCTTGACATTTTCAGCCGATTTCTGGGATTATTACTGTCAGAGCGTGAACCTGACGATTGAAAATCGTTTGCTAGTTCCCCATTCACGCCCTGATAGCAAAAAACAAGCGCTGGTGCAGAGTAATTACGAGTTGCACGCATTCTTCGTTGGTAGCCTTGAGGCGCGATGACCACGCCCCTTTTCCACAACCAGGTGATTCAAAAGCGTGTCAAAAATCACGTTTCCGTTGCAAACATGAAAACAAAACTGATTTTGAAAGGCCATTTTCTGATCTAACTCCGAACAGCTTTACTTGTTCGAGAAACGCCTGGAACGCTATGAAAAGGCGCTCCCAAAAGTATCGATCAAATTGATCGATTTTGATAGGCGCGGTAGCGAAAGAGTTAATGCCAACTGGGCGTTTAGATATGCGGTATTGGGGGAGCCTATATTTTGCGCGGAGCTGAGGTTAGAAGAAAGCAGCCGCAGTGGAGACAGGGGGCGTGGCCTTGCGCCGTGGCTCGCTGGGCACTGCTGTGCCACTGGGTCACATTGCAGAGACTTCGAGCTTGGTGCAGGATTAGCTAAAACCACGTGTCCTATGTCATTATCGTTTTCTTTCCGTCTTTCGCTTGTTCTCTTTCTACCACTAAGTGCCTATGTGAATCACCTTTTTGGGCCTGCACCTACGCTTACCGTTAAAAGTCCCTAACAATCACAGGAACAGAGAATCAGTGTAACAGTAAACAGGAAACAGCGTAAGGATTACTGGGCTCAGTTGTCAACACTTATGCACATTTTAGATTGTTTCCAAACAAAAATGCTACTCTAGAAACTTATTTTGTGGCATTCATAGTAAGCAAGCTATGGCCAAAGTCTTTAAAAGCACTGCACCATGGTTGCTCGTCAGCATCAAAAAATAACAAACGCCTATATTTTTCTCATATGAATAAATACTAAAACCATGTACGATGTTTATTACAAATATTTACAAAAGTGCAGAAGCGAGATGTGACGTCACGACAGCGGCTTGTAAGGCGGGAGAATTCCTTTCAAAGAAATCTGCAAAGCGCAAAAGGAAACAATGGTTTAGAAATACAAAAAAAAAGTTTAGCCAAAACAAGGTAAACATACAAAAGAACAATTAAGTGGCTTTTTGATCGCAGCTAGACCAATTTTATTTGGGAAAACCTCCGTTCAAGGCGATTGACCACCTTTCACTGTAGTAAGTGAGAGGCACTGCATTTTGAACATTTTACCACTTCCTGCATTGTTCTGTCAGTTGAATACCCATCAGAAACCATGCTTATGATTACAATGTAGTATATTTGGGCACCGCAAGACAGAAGTTGTTCTAAGTCATTGGGAAAGCTATCCTCCTTTAGCGGACTTAGTTAAGCTGATGATGATGATTTTCTCACCCCACACATTTTCATTGTTTTTCATTGCAAAATGAAAATATAACGCTTGGTTACTTGAATGTAATTTGCTGCTTCAAGATGCTACTATACAATTTCGGCATTACGATAACCTTCGTGTAAAAAAGACTAAATTGTAAAGAGAAGGTTGAGGCCAGTCTTTTAAAATCTAGAATGATGAATTTGAGGCCCACTAATAGATTTCCCTTGGGAGAATCAACATAATCCAGGGTTACCATTATCCCCATTCATTGGTAATCACCACTGCTGATAAGTGTTGAAACATTCATGATTGCCGTATAAAACCTGCGATTATAGTCGCGAATTAAAAGCTGCTGATCTGAAGCGGTTGTGGTCACTAATTGCTTCTTGTCCATACCGCATTTTTGACGGCTCCGCGACGACTACGTTACATTTCGATGTTAGTGGGTTCTATCAATTAATTAGTTTTTTTAAGCAGACGTAGCTTAGTACAAGTCTAACCACTGCTTGTACACTATTACTATTTCTAAGGCCCCGTTTAAATGTTTAACGGTTGAGTTGGCTGGTTATCAGATATCTGCATAGGGAGCATGATTCTACATTTTGTTATGAAAAAAACGTACTCGGAATGTTCTGGATGCGAGTCTTCAGGTTCTGGTTCAACAATAGACGGTGGTTCCGGAATGGCTCCGATGAACTGGAAAAAAAGAAAAAAAAAACACATTGCTACAACTGGTGGCAACGTAGGTTGGAAATATGCCCCTCCTTCTGTACGCAAATATTACTTTAACATCGTTGTTTCGTTAACAGTTTAACCGTAATATGGGCCTGTGAAAGCAGAAGAAACTCCCGTATTTCATACGTTTGAGTAATAAATCGTTGAAAACATTAGTGGTGTTCTGGAGGTCAACGATAAAAACAGATACAGCACAACCCGCCACTGCAAAATACAGCTCCTCAACCAGTTCCTCATCATATGGTCACATTTTAAAGTGTTCACCACCCTGTACAAATTTCCCCCAAAAAGGGTTGGCCGTAATCAAAAGGGCTACGAAATTATTACAGCCAGTACGCAACGCGCCAGTGTTATTCTTTTTCAAGTACCACATGGTTCACTTTGCCTACTCCGATGGCGAAAGATAATCTTGTTCCTGATAGCACCAGATGACGTACCGACATATACATAAAAGTTTCTGTACTAAAAAAAATTCCCGTAGGCTTCTGTGCCTTTTAAAGCTTCGGCCACTGGAAGCTTCTCAAACTCTATTTTCTCACGTGGTGCTTCAGCGCTTAATATTTATTTCATATTTATTGATTTATATTTATTTCGCATATTGAAAACCAACTGTCGCTCACCATTACAATATTGCTTATATCACTTTACTGAGAAGCTCCATAAAAAAACTCCGTGGTTTTGGGCCCTGCTCTGAGGGTTAGAATACCTGTAGGTAAAAATGTTTGAGGGGCTTTTCATGATAATACGCACCTTGTTCGGGTGTTGCGCTGCCTGGACGGCATCAAAAACGGACGGAAAGAATGCGTCCGAACCCAGGAAGCTTACAGCATCAGCTTTGCGCAGGAAGTCAAAGACGCTGTCTGCATAGACGAGAAAAAAGCAGGTTTGTTAGACCCAGTCAAAAATCAGTGCTTCTCTTCCTGGCCTCCAGATATCGGCCGGAAAGTAGCTGAAGTGCCCGCAGTCTATAGAACTTCAACCTGTTTTCCAAGAAATGTTCTCTTTACCCAGCGTATTAAAAAGCTCTTGCCTTAGCGACGTAGTGACACCAAAAAAAAAAAAACATCGCGCTTTTGTCGCACTGTCGCATGCATTATTTTTATTGTTCTTGTAATTTCATCGTTTCTCAGATTTTATTACTTGAAAAATCTTCCTTTCCTACCTCATTCTGAAATGCAAAAATTAGAGCACCTCGAGTCGTCTACACTGGCTCTACCCGCGGGCAAGTTCATTTCTTAGCAAACATCCTCCGCATTACAAAATGAAGTGGGCTGCTGCACTATACCCCCCTCCCACTCCTATTGAAGTGGGTCACGGAATTGTTGTACCATTAGGTGAACGCATCGGTGTTCGCGATTGAATGCCAATTCTGGGTAACTTTAAGGAGAGCCGAGACATTTTAAGAGCTCCTTAAGAACATATCCAAACCAATGAGGGGAGGAGAAAATATTACTGGAAGCTTATCTAAGCGTATTATTTGGTTGTTGTCCGACTGCTGGGAAGTTTTCCGCGGTTGAGGGCAAAGACACAGCCTTAGTTGGTTATTGATAATACATACAAGCGGTGTTCACTTTGCAGTAGGGCATTGTTCTGCTGCGCAGTATGATGTGGGTTCGATTTCGGCTGCGTGCCTATTTTGTGAAGGGAGGAAGCAACAATGCCCGTATCGCAGTTGCAGTGCAGGCTAAAAATGACCAGATGGTCTATATTATTCCTCTGTCCTTCGCTACGGTCGGCGTCGTGGCGACAGGTGTAGCGTTGGCACGTAAACGACGAAATTTGAAAATTGTTGTAATCGCCATCTTTAGGTTAGTTACATTTGACAGGCTAATCAGGGGCACATACAGCAAACTGTGATAATAATGACTAGGTGAATATTTTGCGAAAATAATGATAATAACCCTGGTTGCGATGGCTGTCTGTTTAAGGGAGTGCAGAAATGTTTCTGCGTTAACCCAAAAAGATGTTCCCATAAAGCCATACAGGTAAATAAAACGTGTAACATATCACGCGTCCCTGTATTGAAATTTGATCTATACATGTTTCACACTGAAATCTAGGACGGTGTATTTGGACACTCTCCCGTTATTTCTTCAATTGGACTCACTAAGCACCTCGCATAGGTTTTCGCATTATGACGATGGAAAGAATAGTGAAAGCTCAACAATGGCAGCGGTTTGAAAAATGAGCGCATTATGGGAATTTTACTTGGCATAAAGATATGCTTCCAGGAACTGAGCAAGGCTACTTACCAGAACAGGCAGCGATGAACAACTTCACATCCACGGAGTCATATTCTCGTTTGAGCTGAAACAAAAACAACACAGCGGACGTTCATCAGTACACGCTAACTTGACTTGTCAAACGGGCGGCAAAAAACGGCGGCTTTAGATTTTTTAAATTACGTGTGGCGATAATCTTGTAAAGGCTCAGAAGCTAAGGCGTTGCGCTGCTGAGCACGGGGTCACGGGTTCGATTCCCGGCCGCTGAGGCCGCTTATCTGATGGAGGCGAAAAGCAAACGAGATTTCGGCGCACGTTGAAAATCCCTAGGTGGTCAAAATTAATCTGGAGCCGCCAACTACGGAGCGCCTCATCGCCTGCGTTGCGTCGGCGCGTTAAACCCTTCAACCAAATCAATGTAAAGGCTGGGGACGAAGGGCTAAATAGTTACTTTTTTTGTTAGGTGGAGTAAAACTAAAATTTTCACTACAGCGGATATATAATTCATTCTGAATATGGCAGATAGCTGGTAGGGAGTGCTTGCCAATGAACCTATATTTGAAAATGAAAAGCATGAAGATATTGTTTTCATTTTTGCGATTTATTAGCATTTTGTTATGGCAGCCGCCACGGTTACGGTGTGAAATGGGGAGCTCTTACACTGGCAAAATTTCCATTTAAACTGCGCAGCTTCTCCAGTGGCTAAGAAATCGTACCGCTCCGCGGAAGGTTGTGAGATAGGTTCTGACTTGTCGGGGATAATGGTGGAGACAAGTTGCAAAACTCTGGTATGTATAATACTCCCGTGCATGTTAAAAATCTAGCTTGTCCTCATTTGTATCTCTCCAGTATTCTCTGATTCTCTGCGTTCAACTGGAATTCGAACTTGCTAAGATTTTATCTATACTACGGTTCTTACGGAAACCAACCGCGTAGTGCAGCGAAGTGCATGTATTCGAAAATAGAACGAAGTCCCCCATGTCTTGCGGGGTGCCAGCCACATGCGACAGAAAAGGTTCCTCGTTCTTTGAACTATCAATTCCTTTTACATGATTAATACCGCAACCCGAAATGCATTTCGTAATGCTGCTGCAGGCTTTGTTGAGTGCCATTGCCTCATATGAAGTTTTTAACGTTCGCTTGATCTCAGTATAATCTACTGTCATAGTTTGATTGCCGGTGGTACTGCCGTTGATAGCTTTACTCCATTAATTTGGTCAAATGGCAAGTTGCAAGTGTCTGGATATTATCCAAAAAAATACAGCGTTTTATGCTTCGGCGCTATATGTAACCTTTTGAAAGTGGCGACTACAAATGAACATTGCCAATAATGGCGTCCGGCCCTGCATTTACAAATTGTATACTAATGCGTTAGCATTCTGACGCTGCTTCCCCGTTTCACCTGTTCACCGAATTTACGGTTTGATTTTGGCATAGAAGAAACACGTTTAATAGCCCAAACAGTGCCTTTATCTTAGTATTTTTCCCTCTTAAAGTTTACCGCTACAGGGGCTAGATTCAATAGATGTTTGCAAATTCATAACTACTCACGATCTTTTTTTCGTCCTGGGGCACACGACGGTTGCCAAATTTCCAATTGCACTAATTTTTTGTTCGCTGATATTTTTAGTTCTTGATTTTTTATAATAAACTGCATTTACACTATTCAAATATTAAATGTCTCAACTTTCCAGTTATGCATTTGTGGAGGTGCATCGTACATGTAGGGGTAATTGACAAATAATGCTCACGAATTCGAATCGACAACCCTCAGCGTTTTCGCCCAGCTATGCTGGATACATTACTTGGGGGCGTGGCAAGGAAGGGCTACAAGACATGTTGGGAAAGCAGCGTATAATCGCGAATGGGAGGGGTGCTACGCCCAATCGTGACAAAGGCACATGCAGACATGTACAAATGCATTTCTGAGTGGCCTCCGCGACGTAACCAGCCTTAAAACTCTGCTTGACCACAAGAAGAGTCACGTTCATGAGCTCGGGTTACCTGCTTGAGCAGGGCAATGCTAGATCCGTCCATGAAGGAGACACGGGAGAAGTCCAGCACAATGTGAGACGGGAGTGCGAGCATCTCGGCAACACAGCTGTTGGACGACTTGAGCGAGCAAAGATCGGTGGCCACGCTGCAGTTCAGGGAGGCGTTCTTCGACTCGGCGCCAAGCATAGGCGAGTCCTGCCGTAAGACACGTGAACACAAACGCGGAAGGTATATAGATACATTGAATAAAAACGCCGAAAACCTCAAGTGACTAGTTTCAGAACTAGCATGTACAATACTCTATGTTTATGCGTACTTCCTGGTTATGGGAGAGGCATTAGGTAAATGCTGTCATATCTCCATTGTATTCGTTAAGTAGTTAGCCATGCATAGCTCTTTTTATGGAATATTTTATTGGCCTTACAATCTATAATCGCATACTTCATCACCTATACTTAAAGAAGCTACTGAGACATTTGTGCTAGTCGAAAGACCAACAACGCTTGGTCACTTGTTTCCATGGCCTCTGGCTTAGCTACTTCGATCTTTCTAAGGAGCTTTGCGAAGGGCACTATGCAGAGACGCCTATTTTTAAAGGAAGCTCTATTTTGAAGAGAAATGGCTTATATTTCGTCATTTTTACTCTGTTCACAGGAAATGGGCTGTTTGTATCTGGGTGTCGTGCTCATATTGTACGCAATGCATATGCACTTGAGCTCATTCGTTTTTGGGGGCAGAAAATGTTAAGCATCACTGTTGCTTTGATAGTAAAAGTTACTGTGCTACAAAATTACTCTATTATGCTTGCCATGGTAGTACCTTTTTTGTCGTATAAAAGCTTTTGCTTAAGGTGGTGGTAATCAGAACGACAAAAAAGGATACTGCGGCCGATAATGTATATTCAAACCCACTAGCTCTGGCTGTGTTCTAATGATAATTGGCCACGTATGCGCCTGTTACTTGGACAGTGTGGTTAAGCTAACGTTTTACATTGGGACACGGTTTCAAGCTCCTCGCACTATTCCGTTTGGAAGAAAAGGTGTCAACGTCTGTAGTTACAGTGGCCAGAAAAAACCGGCGCGCTGCGAGCTATCTGAGGCAATTCTAACAAGCGGACCCTGTGACAGCTGAAACCTCGAAAGGAAGTGGGGTTATGACTGGCAACTAGGCATTATTTATATGAAACAAAAACTGAAAAAATATGTGAATGTTCAACCCGCAAATAAATACATGAGAGCGTAAACGCTACCGCTAGCGCTCTTACCTTGACTAGGTTGGCGAGATTGCAAGTGGATCCCTTTTGAGCTCGTTTCCGCGCTTTCAGTACATCCCTGTTTCAGGAACACAAACCAAGGTACTTCGTTATTGTCGTGACATGATCAAGCTTAAAGGGCAATAAGGTAATTCACTTAAAAAGGCTCTTGATACTACAGGAGCTTGTGGTGGTTAACATCGTAATGAACGTCTTATCCCACCCTGGCACCAAAGTTCTACTTCACAGCATCCCTTGTCACATACCAGAGTATCTAAGTCGAACTTTTACGCAAGCATGTGCTAATTACCGCGATTTTTTATATGTTGGACAACCCTGCGAACCTATAACGTCTTTTTTTAGGCTATTCCGCGACAACTAGGAAATTTAGTAATCATAATTGAGGCAATTGTGGAAATAGATTTCAAGAAGGCATTTCTTTTGACCTGTGGTATAATAAATTGAATGCATTTTACTTTAAGCAAAAATGGCTATGGCTGCTGATTTACTGCAGAAGTACTGAAAAGGCAATAGGAGTATGAATATTTAAAAGTCAAGACATTCAGTAACATTGCTCTTAGTGTCATATCCAGGCGGACAAAAGTTCATGTTTCCGGCCTCCTCTACGCAAAATATGGATGCGAAGTTTGCAAGGGGGAAGTTTATGAAATATCATTCGTAGGAACACTTTAGGTTTTTCGTTTCCATTACAGTGATGGGAAGGAAGAAAAAGGCGGGAAAGTTTAGTGTTACGAATCGTTCACCTGACAGTAAAGCCAATCTTCTTGTTCAGTTGCTCCTTGAAGTACTCCGTGTTAGCAAAGTGGACCGGTCCACCAAAGTGGAAGATCTTGATCTTGGGAATCTCGTCAACCTGTATCGAATAAAACAGCGCAGTTCTAGATATGCACCCGAAAAGAACATTGCACCATGAAAGAACGTGGCTAGCCAAAGCAACACTGAATTAAAGCATATCGTATGAAGCAGTTATCTCTGTACACCTTCATAATTGATTCTGAATTGCTTGAAATCTTTTTTTCTAACATTCGCCTTCCGACTGCTAAACGAAATAAAAAGTGCTACCTCTGTCATATCACGTCTCTTATAAGTTCAATAGTTCAAAATTACAGTCAGTGCACCAACACAAATATAATAAAAAATCTGAAATTTCAAGTTATTTATGGGGATAAAATCTGTGGTTAGTGTACAATTCATCAAACGAAAAAGTTTTCGTATAGGTTTGTCTCTTACCATTTGATACTTCTTGATAGGTACGAAAAATTCAGTGTCAGCCACAGCACCAAGCAGGAATGTCTTTGGTCTGAAATTCAGAAATGAGCATAGGTGTTTTTTCTTTAAATATTTTAATATGCACTCATTAACATACGTTAGTGTTTCTTTGTAATCCGTAAAGTTGTCAGGTCCTATTTTACATTCTTCGGAATGCACACCAATCTAACTAAATAGCAATTAAATTGCCAGGCAACATAAATAAAACGGTCTATATTTTGGTGGTGGTCACTCAATCTGATTTGTAACACAATTAATGTTTTTTTTTTCAGGGTAGATTCCAAATCATAAATAAAAAGCGGCTGCGGCTTAAACATTATTTGTTTTTTCTCTTACAAAGCACGTAAGAATACATACGTTCCCAGAATATTTGGATGAAACTGTGGCTTTTTATTGGTTGAAAGATGTTCATTTCATGCTGAGTCAATTAGCAGCCATGCTATGTAAATGATGAAAAAAGGGGCGACAAAAGAGAGTTGATGCTATAAATATTTCTTGTGCGGAAAGTTTAAGAGCTGAAATTTTGTGGCATAATACTAATTGTGATATTGCTAGTTTTCTTTCTAGATCATCTATGTGCTACACATTTCCTATGCGTATACGCCAAATATTATTTTTGGAGAGAAAGTGTACAGTATGGCTACACTAATGGCCACTCACCAAAACATCGGTAGAAAAAAAATTGCGGTAGCGCAACTGCCTATTTCATAAAAATGAAAACCGCTTAAGAGCGCTAGGGACATTGCTAGGGCACTCTTCAAGAACAAAGGAAAGATTCAGTTCCTACATTGTTAACAATACACAGAAAACTGACCTCTGAATCTTGTAGATAAGGGTGAGCAGTGAGAACCCAACGCCAATTGCCAGGCCAGTGATGACGTCAAAGATGACGGTGGCACCAAACGACACCATCCACACTTGCTGCAAAATCGAAATGACTTCATAAATACATTGGTACGAGAAAGAAAGCTGCCTCAATAAAATTATGACAGCTTCCATTATGGAATTGAGACTTTAACTACTGCAGATTCATTTGTGGGTGCGTAAAATGCACTAATTGATATTCTTACCTTGAAAACAACCGTTACAATTATTATTACCACATAGAAATTTAAGCAAAAGTAAGAAAGTGTTCTTATTTTCAGAACCAAACCCGCTGTAATCCGCTCGGTAGAGGGGTACTATGGAGCATTGGAAAGTGTGTTGCTTTACTAAGTTTGCTTAAGCATTTACATGCATGCATATTTTATATTACCGAGCTTAGAAAGGGCAGAAAAAATTAGAGTAACCAGATGCACGTCATGCACAAAGTTCAATATATGGAAATAAAAATGTGAAGGTAAAATCGAGCTCACAATATGCAGACTACATTTTAGCCAAGAAACCCAAAATTATTTACAGGCTGAAAATGAGTACATACCCCATCAATTTTCGAAATATCCCAGTAGCGTTTGAAGTCCTGGACTTGCATGACGATCTTCTTCAATGAAGTCACAATGATAGCAGCCAAGACGCACTAGAAGGTCCAGAAAAACAGAACGGGATTTAAAATACTGCTGGACTGAATAGAAATACTCCTAATGCTGAGTTAAATAATTGTCACAGAAATGCTTACGCAGCGCTAAGCATTTTTATAAAATTGGGGCGTTCAGTAGTTTACAGATTTCAACACATGTAGTTATGTATTTTCGAGGATGTTATGTGTTAAATACTTTTCAAAAGCATTTTCGCAAAGACCTTCTACAGTGTGCTTCAGCGATTGTATTTGAAAACAGCCAATGCAGCCTTCACGCAAAACGAAAATTTGGTTTTAGTGAACAACAATTTAAAATGCTTCTTTGTTGCCAGAAAGTGCGAAAACACAATTGCTCAGAAAAGGAAACCAATGCAAACAATTTCTGTGATATTCTAAGCTATTTGTACATTTTTTCAGAACTTTGTGCTTAATATGGAACAATGTGATCATTCTTGGGATCTGGGTACGGTGTCGGTACATTTTCTCGTAAAGTATCAGCACTAGATAACGGAGTTGGTACGCGAAGCCGCGACTTACGATAGGCAGCTCTTCCAGGTAATGGCCGAGGAACAGAACCATGAGGACGATGATGAAGATGTTGACCACACTCACAATCTGGACGAAGGAAATAGAAAGTTTTCCAACATTATTTTGATGTGTAAAAACTTGCAACTGTAAGCTACCTCACAGCTAAAGCCAAAACACTTCCGGTGAACTCAAAAATGCGCTGAATTTGTATGAACTAAAGAAATATTCTTCTTGGAACAAGGTAGAAGTTGCTGAGGTAAATGCCATAATTTTATTTCGGTTTTTTAGGCCGCTATAACGCATAAAAACAAAGAGTGAATTGCATCAACACCATCTGCTGAAACTGGACATACGGTAAGAGCATTATCTCTAGCAACATATTAAGGAACTTGCTCTGTGGGAAGTTGCAATTTCAAATATTTTTTTACCGCTACGTGTTCTGCTCAAGGTGATAAGTGCATGTATTCACAACTCAACGGCGAGCTCTACGAAATTATTTTTGCATTGAAGCTTCTTCCAGAATGTCTTTTGCTTAGCACCCAAACTCACAAAAGTGCCCAGCCGGTCGCGCGGTTCGTGGCGTTGTCACACGACAGAGTAATATGTCTATTTGAAAACACCTAACTTAAAGAGCATGTGTAAGAAGTAATGAAAACAAAATACAGATTTGCCTAATTAGGAAAAGATAGCTCTTGATAATTCGCTCAGACCTATTAAAGCCACGAACTACGTTTTGAAACAAAAAAAGCTCGAAAACTGTTGAAACATTTTAGAATTTCGCGCCGCAGCGTATAAGGAGTGACATAATAGAGGGAACACTCAAAACATAGTTGTCATTGCGTTCAGTCTTTTTTAGCATTCAAGTGATATAATCAAGCAGAAGTTCAGGCCTCAGCGCCATCACAGTCATGTTTTTAGGGGTAGCTTTGGATGACAGCAGCCATTCACACAAACTTCCTGTGACGTAACATGGACCCGGGGGGAAATTGTCTAATGAGTCGTACCTTCCTAATCTGTTTTCCCTGAAAGTAGTAATATTTGTTTAATGTTTCCATTAAAATTAGCCTCAATATTGTTGGAAAAAATCAGCACTTTTACTGCGCAAAACTGGTTCTTTTTTTCATGGCCCTTTTAAAAAGTGTTCTTCAATATTTTTTTCTGTAGTACTGGGTACCGTTTGTACTCTTAACATTTCGGAAAGAGCTCTTTTATGGGCGGTGACATTTAGCTACCAGGATATGCTTCTCAAATGAAGTCTCAGTGGAGGAGATTGTGTCGTACCTGTGTCTTGCCACCGGCGCCCTCTTGGACGGCACTTCGGGGCACTGACGCAGCAATGGGGAAGCAGGAGAAGAAAGACGAAAACACGTGACTCGCTCCGAGGGCGAGGAACTCCTGTAGTTGTAAGAAGATAGACACAGTGTTTAGAACGACGCGTGCACGAATGCAAAGTTTTCAGAAACAAAAATTCAACAATTGAACACCTGGAACCGAATCTTTAACAAGTAAGAACATGCCTGCATCGTCAAAGTGATGTGAGAACCAACTGTAGTTTTACCGGTGATGAAATTTGAAAAGCATAACATTGAAAAAATTGAGGAATAGTGATCCTAACAATCAGAGCCGTTGCAACACAACGATCTGATTTCACATGGTGTTTTGTCCAAAACTGACAGATATCCGATGAATAGGGGGCTTAAAACCATTATCATAAAAGGTATTTTGAGACGCTTAACGTGGTTGGCAGAAATTAAAAGAAGTAGTGCAAAGTACCCGAAACAGCCCTAGGTGTCCAATATGTCCTGTCGTGCTAAAGAGTTATGATATTTCAAACTTCGGTTTTCGACAGCCCGACCAGCCAAAGGTATTAAATTGATATATCACCGTTCGGTTAAACGCAAGGAAACTACGTGAGTAAAGGTAGACTGTAGACAGTATATAAATGCGCTGTCACCTACGCTTTATTTTACGCTCAGAGTGAACATAAGACCACATAAACACCGTTTGCGTTTGCCCTCTTTCTTCCTTCCTATTCTTTCTGGGTAGATGCCTGGCGATTACACTAACCATGCAATGTAACCCGCATCGACACTCTAGATTGGATATTACTGCTTACGAAATCGCCTTCTATAACTGTCAAGTGTTTAAACAAACCTGGCAATAACTGCTGTAGGTTGAATATCAGCAAAAGGGGTCGAAAACTGCACTTTTTACCCTCATATTCGCATTTTGTTAGTTTTCTTGTTTCATGCAGCTCCTTGCAATAAAATCATTAGGCACTTGCAAGATTTGGTCATCCTTCATTTCAATAGTAAATTAGTAAGCATGATTACTGCATCTTGTTTGTCTGATAGCAACTGAAATGTGTAGTTGACAGTACATGAAAAGTACTTGATGAGTCATAAGTTGGCAGATGTCTAACTCCCAAAGTCCTACTTAATATATCATAGGAGGGACTGCGCATCTGCGTACCTAAATCATTCATTTCTTGGAATTACGGTAACTTCATTCAGTCCAGTGCCGAAATATGAATTGTGGCTGGCCTTTTCCGAAATGTTGGCACCAGGGTTGATGCTGATGCAGTTGGATGTGCTAATTTCCAGCAATTCTGTTCTCAGGTGTATTTTTCTATTTATCTAAGTAAACCTTTTTGTAAACGAAGTGGCTGAAATACATCCCGTTCTTGTCTTAAGTAACATGGTGACGCCAAAATGTTAACATCGAGTGGCCGCCTAACCTTGACACCATACAGGCTAGGCAGTCAATAGAGTTTTGCACAAGCTATTTATTAAGTGTGCAATGGTACCTGGTTAGCGTCGACGGCATAGCCATGCTTTTGGCCGAAGATTCTACCCAAGGAGAGGGTGATGGCGAAGCTGACAATGGCCAGAGCGAAAGACTCAGGAAGGATGCTCGCAATCAACGACGTGTTGAAGCTCGGGAGAGTGGGTTCGGGCAACCTGCAAAGCAGCGCAACGGATTGAGGAATAGGGTATATTTTCCTTGGGGCATACAAACAGTAGCATCTAAGAGTAGTAGTACTTACAGTAATAGGGCGTAGAAGTAGTATCTTATACGTGTACATATCTTAGAACAGTACGGTGAAGTGCCTTATGTCGTTACATGTGTTAAGGTAGACGCGAGAGTGACGCTTGGCTCAGAAGCCTCAGTCAAGGATTTTCCTTTATCTGAGCATTCTGTTGTTTATTTAAGATATGGAAAAAACTCGCTTTAAACTACCCCATTTACCAAATGGTTCTCTTACGAGATTTTCTGAATAACCCTAATCGCAACACAAATTCGTGTGAGGTAAAACGTAATCATGGTGGATGAAATACTTCTGTAGCTGACAGGATATGCCCCCATTCCCATGTAGCAGCAATGCTAAAGCAGGGCTCACACGATATATATGACAGGGCAGGAATGCGCACACCTGTTTTGTATTTTAGGTTTATAAATTGCAAGTTGCCCTATTTTCACCGCAAAAAAAACGCCAAAAAGGCAAATTAGCTCAAGAGATAGTGTATACAAAACAAAGATATGGAGGCACCGTGCTATGGTGTAGCAATGTAGAAACCTTTTCTAGATATATGGTATGAACACGTACTGCTACATCACGTATACGCGAACAATGAGCGAGGCCTTCACACTTCGGTTGCCTCACATTGAACGGAAAGAGTATTTGTTTGGTTTAAGGACCATTACTTAATACTTACGCATGCACCCATAATACCCAATTGTTGGGGATACGATGACCGAGGCCGCTAGATGAAAAGGAGGTCCTTTCCATCAAGCGGCCATGCGATGACAATTGAAAACCTGTTTAATGGTAATAGCGTAGACCGCTCAGGGCTTGGGATATTGCATTGAGGAATCAAATACTAACTTTTCCGGAATCGTTCCAACCACTTCGACGCCGTAGTTTTCCCTCAGGTTCAAGAAGTGAGATGCCACGGTGAAAAGCACCACCTTAGAAAAAAGAAAGGACCAACGCATTTAGGCAAGTGTTTCAGCCAATTATTTGTATTCATACATGTACCGTGGTGTTTAAAGTACGGGCCACCATTGCTCTCATGTTACGATCTTGCGAAGGTGCTGTTTGTTTACTCATCCATTAGGTGTCGAGCATACAAGCAGAGATTAGGGTTATGCACCACGGAGGCTTTTGTAAAGGGATCTCCACACGCATATTTTATACTATCGCGGATGCGCAACAATTTTTCGTGCAGGTTACGTTTCTGACAGATCCTACTCAGGCTATAAAACAAAAGCGAGTGCAAGGGAACAGATATCTTTTTCTGTAACTGGTGTAAACTCAGAAAATTTTACTAACATACCGATGTAGTGCGTGAGGCATTCAGACGAGTTCTGAGCAAAACCACTTAATATAACATGGGTATGCAAAAAATACAGTTCCCCACCCTCCTCATTGGGGTAAATGCGGAAATTTGCCGAACTGCTTTTTTCATAACGCCTTGAAACTAAAAGCGCTTCTAAAGCCTTGAATGCGGCCACATCCAAATAACCAAAACTTAACTGCTCGCAGGAGACACGATCCGCATGTGCCATGTTTTTATTTAATAAACCGTTTACATTTCCGCCCTCCACGCATCTTTACACAGAATAGCACATAATTATTCTTAATTATAAGCTCAGGAACAGGCTCACAATTTTTGGCGCGATAAAAACACAACAAATTGAATGCGCTGACAATTATTGCAGGCGCCACAACGAAGGAAGCAGTGTCGTACTTACGACGGTGAGTTCGATGGGTAGCGGGATTCCGAACCTGCGGATGACGGGGGGATCGAGGAATAGCTTCACCACCATGATGACTACGATTGCGACAAAGGCCACCAGTGTCGTCTGCCAAGCCACTTCATGGATATGCTCGAAGAAGGCGTACAACGTCTGTGAAACGAGTGTAGAGAAAATTTTTGACCATTCTAGTTTAGTGTGTTTCTTCTCATTTTGCGAAAAAGATTGGCACTGTCTACGAAAGATCTCGCACTTAAAAAAACCAGCGGGGCAGCATAAAAATGAAAAATTCACAGAGGTTGCATTACTAGAAGCTGTGAGCCATTGCTGAGTTCTCTTGAGCTCAAAAATTACGCTTGAAGGATGAAAGAGCAGTTCTCGGCTGCCTAGTGGGACAGGAGTACTGCCTGTGAACCGATGCTGCATATATTCCGCTTAAGCATCCGTGCTGGTGGTAACGTGTAATGATCGAGATTGAACACGTCTAGCGTGGTTTTATGTAACCTCGAAATTTGCAAAAGCTCAATTTACATCAAATGAAAGTGTTTGTTTTATTTTATGTAGTTTTGCGAATCCAAAAAGAACAAATGAATAAAATACGCGATTTTCCTCCTTTAACTTTGTTAAAAGTACTGCCTAGCACACTAAACAATCAACATAATAAAGGAAGGATAGAAAAGCCACGGAGGCGCTATGGCAACGGAGAACGTCAGGTGCTATTAAGCATTTCTGTCAGCTGGCCTTTCTCTGAGCCTCGTGGCACAGTGTTCGGGAGTTGCACTATTGAGCGCATGAAGACCATCAGTTTGATTGCTAGGGCATCTGTTTTTTTTATTGGTGCAAAGAACAAAAAGCACTCATGTGCAGTGACTCGGGAGACATCTTAATTCGGCCATAGACTTCCCGTGCTGCGTTCCTCATAGGTCTCGTGCATCCTCGGCGTGTAAAGTCGTATTTAACCTCCAACTAGTTACCATTTTTTTTCTATTTTTGTTTTCAGCTGCTCAAAACATGCAAAAAATCCAACTAACAGAAGCTTCGCACTTGAAGTTACAAAACCTCGTTTTCATTTCAACTCTTAGGCGCAGGGCAGCTTTTGCACGGTTTGTCTTCTCCAGCAGCTCTGCGTAGAATGGCTAAGATTGAAAGATGTTTATATGACTGCCCCGACTTCTTCACAGCCCAAGACTGGAACCGTGTCCCTTGCAAAATGAAGAATACCAAGTGCTCACCTTGTATATGGTGAACATTCCACTCATGTGAGGCACGTGGTTGCCGAAGATGGATCCCAGCTGGCTGATGACCACCTGCACGGCCACGCCCGTGGCGAAGCCGTTGACCATCTGCTCCGACAGGAACACGTTCAGCGTTCCCAAACTAAGAAAGCCGAACGCCAGCTGCGGTAAACGGAAGTAAAAATACTGATTAGTTGAAGGTTGGAGGTTTATCCAGCATTAGTTTACACTTTCAGAGGTAGGAATTGGTTAAAGTATGAAGGGGTAACCACACGCAGTGGTTTTGGTGAGCGGCGTGAAAAGTGTAGGTCAATGGGTAAGGTGGGCGACAGCGATAAGCGAAAACAATCCATACACTGCCACCGGGGCCCTCGGTCGCGGTCGCTGGCGACATAGGACTGCGGTTTAGTGCACTGTATTGATATTTTCGCTTGTCGCTGCCACGCGCACCACCCGTGGACTGTACCCATTGACTTACGCTTTTCACGTCACACACCCATCGCCGCGTGGATTTACCCTTCCATTGAATGTATTCTGTGACCAAGCTGCAATGCGGAAAACTCATGAGGACTCCTACCAGCTGTTCTACATTGTATTCCTCCGATATTTTGAATGAAACGGCAGACCCGTAAATTCGAACGAATCGTTTAGGTAGTTTTAGCACGCGGAACACGCGGCTCATCCGCAAGTAACGTATTGTATAAAAAACGTATTTCATCCCAAATTTTTGTCTATTTGTTAGTCACAACATTACTCCTCGAAATTTTCATCAAGGGTACTTTCTTTACCCAGCTTGCCAGAATTGAGTATTGATGGAATGGCCAGGTGGTCTTTGCTGAAGGCGACGCTACCAATAAAGGAGCTATCAGCAGAGTTCGCTGATGATAAGCAGCTTGTAGAACGTTCGTGTATGTGTAAAAACTGAATATGATTAATCTTGCACGCTGCCGGATCTGCACCCAAAATAAGTTTTCTGGGGCGGGAGAGGGGGGATGTTTGGTTACTGGTTAAAAACGAACAGCCGAGAGACCTGCTTGTGCGCCACCCTTCAGGTGAGCAGTCGGGATTGGTTTCTGCAGCTAATCCACGACACCAACACTGTGCCGAGATGAATCATTGAGTTTATAAACGAAACGCTCACCTGTATAATGCCGATGGTGAAGCACAGTGCCGATGTGACCTGCGTCACCGTATAAGGCCCCGCGTGCGTGGCGTTGTGTATGGCGACCATGGACCCGTGGGTGCCCCCGAAGTCGCCCTGTATGAGCTCCCTTACCACGCCGCCCGTCATCATGGACATGATAGCGTCGGCGCCTGCGTTGGAGGGTACAGGAAGCGTAAACGTACACTCTATACCCGCTGTACACGACAGCACCCCGCTGTGCATGACAGTATGCGCGAATGCCTATTATCCGCATTACCTCAAAGTTGGAGGTCAGTACGAATTTAAGCTAGTTGTTTCCTGAGAGTGCAAAAAACGGCGACAGCGGATGGAAGACACCGCTTTTGCTTTGTCTACTTTTGGTTAAACCGTTCTTGCGCTCCTTATTTTAACATCGTTTAGAGCAGGCTAATTACAATGCAACGTTTCCAAGGAGCGTGAGATGGCAAAAAGACACCACCTGAACTTAGTTATAAACATCGATTTAATAAATGGCTACCACAAATGACAATATAACAGTATCTCTATGTGCAATTCCGCGAGTGCAAATAAAGGGTAACTTTGGACTTTGTTCTGCGGTTTACGTTTTCCAGGGAAGACTGCTGTAAGATACACCGTTATTTATGCTCAGATTTACTCTGAAAATCCTTCTTGGAAAGAGGTGTGAAATGAAAGCTGAGCCGACGCTAGATACCTGTTGTAATGACGGGAAGGAGAAGTAGTAAGCGTGCAGCGCCAACAGAAGTACTCACCAACGGATGCTTGCCTGACGGTGCCCAGGATGATGTAGATCATCATCGGGAACATGGCATTGTAGAGGGCGAAGACTGGTGGTACCGATGCCAGGAGTGTGTATCCCAAACCTGTTTAAAATAGGGGATGTGGATGAGCTCGAACATTTGTGTCTTCAAGAACAAGGCTAAAATGTCCGGCCAAACGCATAAAGTCACCTGCTCTTAGAAGCCTACACAAGACCACCTTTTGTGTGTGGAGAAACACTGAACAGCAGAAACTGAAAAGAAATCCTAAATGCGATGTACCTTTTAAGACTACATAAGGCTACATTAGAGATTCTGGTAAATTCCACAAACACATAAATTACAATAGCGAGTGTTAGCTGACAGTTTGTCACGGTCCGCTCCGCTCCAGCAGCGAGCGGGAGCACCATTGCGCATGCGTGGCGCGCTTGGCCGCGAATGGCAGTGGCTCCGGTTGCGCTGAGCCGGCCGCCGATACCGGAGCGATCTGCCGAAAACGGTCAGCTAAAACTCTATAATAACGGTGACGTATGAACTGCACGGGAACAAATCATACCGTGCAGATAACATTCACTAGCTAATAGGAAACATGAAATTCCGCGAAAATGCAAGCCATGTAACCGTTATGAAACCACCTCATGAATATCAACCTCTTCCAAACGCCATAAATTCACGCCCTGAAGAATGAAAGGGACTCTGTGACATTTCCAAAGGCTTTACCTTTCTTCCTTTGCGTCCGGAAGTATTGTCAAAGCTATAGTTATCAACATTGCCGAGCGGCACTGCGTGATTTGCTTGTTGCACCAGAAATATCTACTTTCCGTTTCTGCTTTGCTTTGTAACTTTTTTTTCGAAAGTGGTTATCGAATGCGTTTATTGCTGCAACAAAAACAAAGCGACCAATAGCCGCTACATTGCTATATTGATGTAATTCGAGCGCTCAAAAAGCGCCAAAGTCTCGGGAAAGAGAGAAAAAACTTTTGGGTAGTTTCCAAGTTATGTGGTGGACAAGAGCCGTAATTTTTGGCATTGGTACTTTGTGACCGCCTGTTTTAAGTACTGCATGTGTTTGTTGACTACGCTCTGAAATCATTTAAGATTTAGAAAAATGTCGAAAAAAAGTGTTGGATGATCCCTTTAGGGCTGAACTCGTCCGCTTTTCCCATTTAAAAAACGCGAGAATGGCTGTCAAAGGCCATACTTTGTTCTAGTGACCTCCACTCAGCGCAATTATCTCCCTGCCCATATCAAATCTGTAGCACATGGGTAAGTGGATACACGGAAGGATTCACTGCCACCTGTTGGCCGAATCCCACCTGCAGGTTGATAGGGTAAATGCTGGTAATAAATGACTCTAAACGACGATGAATGTTAACTCTAATGATAATAATGGCACTATTGTTAATTATAAATGATAACGACAGTAAAGAAAAATTGCTCACAACATACCGCATTGATAAACAAAACTTGACTACGCTGTTCGCGCTGTAAAACACCCCCGATAATATTAGCCATAATGACCTCCAAATATAGATATAATCTTGATGAAAACGTTCACATTAATAACAGAGCAGAAATAAAATCTCCCAGAAATTACAATACTACACGAACAAAAGTGTTAAAATTGAGGTTTTATGGAACGTGCCATAGGGAGCTGTGGAATATACTGGCTTGTGAACGATTAAACATGCATCGAAATCTTGCATACTCAAGAGTTTTAATTAAGAAAATGTTCAATAATTGAAAGCAGACAAACGCCGAAACCAGTTTAGTGAGGTTTGACCGCTAGCTACAAATATATGGGGGAAGGGGGGGGGGGGGGCGGGGTCAAATTCCTACCCTTCATAGTAGCGCACGTGTACATTTAATTTGTTTTCGAACTGACATTCCATTGAACAGTAAAATAGAGGATACTGCATTTCTCGGTCGAACAAATACAAGCGTTCAGGAAACGGTAGGAACTAACGAAAACTTCGTACAGCAACAGCACGTGCCAAGGAGAATAGTACGTTTCCGGACAAACCATAATTTGTCATATAACGAGTTCGCCTCCTACGTTCCGGCTGTCACTTGCTTCCGTTAAAATGGGAAACAAAGAGCAATGATGGAAATTTAAAGAACATGCCAAAAGTAAAACAAAATAGCTGCCTCCCACTGCGATCTGAACTACTGCGGACTACTGAATTTCCGTCGCTATTCTATGCGTAATTGTCCTTGTTTTGTGTGTTCGCTAACATCGGCATTTTGTGCTGCGTTTCGCAGTTGAACGTTTCATAGAACGTACTTAAATTTGACTGCCCGCTCGCTTAGGCATACACCGTATGAGTGGCAAACCATACGAAAGTAAAAAAATACTGCGCAGGTGTTACGTACTCCTTACATTTGTACGCAGCACAGTAATGTATCTCGACTGATGAAAAAAAAACCTTTCACGTGAATGTGATTGCTGTGCAAACGCGCTGGAGAGTGATATTGTAAAAGGTTCGTGTGCGCTCATCTTCAACGGCGATGTTACCGAGTGCCCTTGTGCGTATATTCCGAAATGTACTGCGAAATGTGCGACTCAGAGCGCCTAAACTACCAGTAATCACACGACCGCTCCTGTAGGTCAGATATTCCACTTTCACAAAAACTATCATTCTGCTTCTTGTGGTTAAAATCAACGGTATAGAAAGCAGCAGTATATCGCTAGGCCCGTTCTGCCATCAAGACTTTTGCCAACTCTCTGTATCCCGGGCGCCTATTGCTGTGACAATAATGAAAACGCTTTTGTACAAACGAAAATCCTAATCATAACATCACTACGTGTACGAACGTAGGGAGGACACGTATTCGAAATATTTCCCGGCATAAGTGCATTGAGTCCGGTAGGGTTAATTTCGGCTGTTCCGAACGCGTGCCGGAGCCCCGATGAATAATACAAATCGATGAGTGCTTTCACGGCCACAACATGGTCTTGAAACACTGATCTGACTCACGGTGCTGTTGAGGTGATGAAAAAATAAAGAAAATGCCAAATTTTACCGGTAAGACAGTTTTGTTTTATTTTCAGGAGTATAATATTGGCAATAGGAGTTTTAAAACAAGCAATCTGAGGCCGGTCGTCAGCCGCAAAGACAGCGAAAAAAAAAACAGCTGTAAAGCCCGTTGTAATGTTAATTGTCTACAGCATGTCCGCTACGATATAAAACCGTAGCCTTGCCTGATTTCATTGCGATCACAAGCGCAGAAGTATGAAAAATCAAGAATAGAAAACAATTGTACGTTATTGCCGTTGCTATTTGGTCTTGGCTATGATCGCGTCCGATAGTTTCGGCTGCCTTTCGCGGAAATGGCGTGGTTCTTCCTGCCACTTTTTCACACAGTGAGGGTACAGGCCAGGTGTGCGAATTTTATTATCTCTCAAGTAACGAACGCAGTTGCTATTTTTGATCTGAGAAACATAGCTAAGAAAGTTCCTCACAGAGCACTTTCGTTGGGTTCGCTTCTTGATATATTTCTCCAACCGCTCCCGCGGTGCCAGCGTTTCGACTCGGCTCATTTGGACCTTTGAGCGGTATAGGTAGGCTGTACCCTATTCAGTAGATAGGTATAGTTATTTTCGATACATGACCCGCTACTAGTCGACGTATGTGGTTTCCTCGTGCAATCACTGACCCACGCCCACTGAAGCTAACAGAAACATAAACAATAATTTACGCGATTACTTTAGGTATGAAAATGTGGCGCAGTTTTAGGGGACCATGAAGACAAAACACAAGTTTGGTTCATTCTAAAGACTGCGTTGCGTCGATATATAAATGATACCAGTTTTATCGCGAATTTCCAAACAATCGCGATATTGAAGAAAACACAAGAAACACTGGCGTATATTCAGCCACTTCCGGCGATTTAGCTATGGCGTCACATAATCTTGCTTCTGCGACTGCAGACCGGTCACTTGAACCACAGCCAAGAAACATTACTGAGCGATTATAACAGTGCCTTTAGTTCCGTTTGATGGTATTGCTTGAATTATAACTATGTTTATAGTGCAGGCCCATATTACGCCACTCCTGCCTATATTGCGTCACTGTGGCGCGAAATTTGAGTTTCTCAATATTCCTTGCGCTTTTCCGGTTGAAGACGTCTTTCGTGACTGGAATGGCGCTGACTGCGTTACAAAAGCGTTACCTCTTTCAAAGTGAACGCATTTGTCTTTTGTATCGACCGCACATTTAGCTGGAGTTTATATTGGGCTTGTGGAATCCTCGTAAAGCAAGTTGATCTCACGCGGGAATTTCGGCACGCAAGTAATGAGGCGCTGCTGCGATAACTACGGGGGCGCACACGGCAACACCACACGATCCGGGCACGCGATTACGGCATACCGGCACCCAGAGCGGAAGCAACAACCACCACGCGTGTCATGTCGGGTCGCGTAATGTTGGACAACCCACCGCGGGATGTGCCGTCGGTGTCATCGTCGACTTGGAATTATTCAGCAGACACGACCTTGGCCCGGCATCCGGAGTCTCGACTCCGGATGCCTGATCCACAAGAATGCATTTCATTTGCATCCTTCGCAGCGTTGTGGACAACAGTGCTCAGGTCTTGCGCCTTTGCCGTTATAGTGACGAACGTGTGCCTGCTCTCAGATCACACGTACCGTGTGTTC
Organism: Haemaphysalis longicornis; assembly: GCF_048455015.1. NCBI lineage: Eukaryota > Metazoa > Arthropoda > Arachnida > Ixodida > Ixodidae > Haemaphysalis > Haemaphysalis longicornis. The sequence continues at coordinate 145,929,227 of NW_027526407.1, forward strand.
TTTCTGCTATATTCAGACTACAGAAAATACAGCCGCAGACCGATTTTTCGGACCCTCAAGGGGTCGAGATAGTGTCTGGCAAATCATGCTGTCTGAAGGACGACTTCCCGCAAAAGAAGTCACTTTATTTATCGAGCGGCTTGAAAAACTCGTCAATCGGTCTCTGCAGGGTGCTGCGTTGCGGGACGATTAGGCCATCTTCTATGTCGGCGAAAATGACCATATGTGACTAAACGGCTGCCCTGGCCACTGACGGCGGACTTATTCCCTCCATACGGTTTGCTCGACGGTGCACCATGCGGTGCCTGCTATCGTACCTATATTCGAGATCAGCTAGCGATACGTATAGAGCGCGGGTTCTAGGCCGAAGGAAAAAAAGTTGCAGCGATGTTGCTGGCAGTTTTCGGTAGCTTTTGTCTGGCGATCGAAATAAAAAGTCCGGAAAAACGCACGAGAGGAGGTTAAAATGTCGGGCATTTTTGTCGGTGTTATACATTGACTCTATGGAACGCGTGAAGGTGATGTGGCAGAGTCTGCATATCCAGGCACGTCCGGAAAATACCGCGTCCGAAAAATCGGTTGGTGACTGTAATAAAAGTAGCAACACTGCGCGTACATAAAAGGGGCTCTGAGGAGAATATGCAACTTCGCAGTATTTGAGGGAACTAGCCTTTGGTACCTCAGTTAGCCTCATTCCAGCAACGAAAGACATTTGTTTTATTTGAAGAAAACGTAAGAAATATTTAAAAGAACGTTCAAATTTTTGCAGTAAAGTGACGTAATATGGGCACGAGTGACCTAACATGCGCCAGCACTAACAATATAGTTTTCAGTGTGTTAACCACAGGTTAGATTTCAAGTGATGCGATCAAACGAAATCAGAGGCCCCAGTGCAATCGCTACCTGGTGTCTCTTGGCGTTGACTTAGCTCGGTGGCCACCAACCACACACACAATACTCTGTGAAGTCATTGAGAAATAGAGACAGTGGCTGCAGAGTCGTTACTGCTTCATCTATTTTCTTTAAATATCTTAAGTATTTTTATGAAATTTCGATAAAATTGTTAGCATTTTTATCGGTAGAAAGCAGCTTTTTGAATGAATGAAACTTGTATTTTGCCTCGGTGGCCTCTTAAGAGCTCTTTAAAGGAACCCTGAAACACTTCCGGTAAACGCCTTCACTTCTTTCGGTCCTGGGGCACGGCTAAAGCTGTAGTTGTCGCCGGCATAGACCGGCACTGTGTGATTTGCTCGTCGAGGCGGAGACGTCCTCCAGGTTCTGCTCTGCTTTTCTTTAAACTGGCTATCGAATGCGTTTAACGCTTACTGAGATCAAACCGTCCGATTGCCGCAACACCGCTTTACGGACTTAATTCAAGAACGCAAATAATGCCAGGAGCGAGAAACAAACAAAAATCTCCTGAACACGTTTCAAAGCCATTTGATGGTCGTACAGCCGCTATGTTTGCCTGGGGTATTTTGTGACCTGTAATCTGAGCAGTGGATGCGGTTATTTATGTTCTAGAAGCGTTTCACATTTTGAAAAAACTTTATAACAGTTACAGGCTCGCTTCAACTCTCATACCACACGTTGCGTCCAAACAGACCAACTAGAATCGATGTTCACGATGGTCCAACAATCGGGAACATACAAGAAAAAAACCAAGTAAATGTTTCAGATTGAGGTCCCTCGAAGAAAAATAAAGCAGTGAAATTCCTTCATGCCATTTCATTGTCTGCAACCGCACCATTTGTTTTGCCCACCGAGAACTATTGAATAATGATGGGAGAAGAAAACATTCCCAAGAAAGTTGTGAGAAGCGGAAAGCTTTCTCACATAATAACTGCGTCGAATGCGCGTAAAAACCTTCGCTTAAAACTGCGTCCAACGTTCGCTGAAAGTGCGTTGAATCGATCATCAAACCTTCGAAGACAAATCGCAAACGAAGAGCGAACCATCGCAATAAGTAGACTCATCTACGAACGATACAAATTCCTACCGATACGTGTTTTATAAGATAAAGGTACAATATTGTACTCCTCCTCCATGATCGATGCGTGTATTGTCTTATCTAGAGCCGTTTCTCCTTCGCGATTTTCCAGTAACCATTTTGACAGAATGGATGTCCGGTTTCACGCGCGCGCCGAGTGTCCAGAGATGTTATGAGAGCTTTTCGGTCGACCAACTGGTCGATGAGGGAAATGCATTAGTTTTTTGACAGCACGCCATCGGTCCCAGTAAGACAGCTTTCGCTTTAAAAACGAGGGAATAAGGCGCTGGCACAGTGGAACTCACTCTGGGGCACTTGAAACATGGCGACGGTGAAGCCGGTGACGATGTCGGCGAGCAGGTACTCTTTGACCCGGTACGTCCGAAGCCAACCCAGCACGGGCAGCAGCCTCATAGCCGTGTGCTTGAGGTGCTGCGTGTTGCATTGCGACTTGCCGATCCGCTTGATCACGTCCCCGGGCACCGTTTTGTGCTTGGGAAGCTGGATGTAGGTGTCGTTGAAGCCGGCCTGCGCATGCGCAAGTCAATGCGAACGTAAGATCAGAGAAAATAACTTGCGGAGCGAACAGCGTCTAATTTCAGCGTGCCTCCTAGCTCGCATTTACCGTGATTTATATTACCACGAAATGTGATCTGTACCTGGCTCCAGCGAACAATCTGCCCATTTGCAACGACGTGCACATAAGTCTACGTAAGTATTTCTAAAACGTTTCTAGGCCATATAAGCTACAAATAATTTAACATACAAGCTTTCCCGTCGAGTGCAACTGATCTGTTTGGTACCAGAAAGCTGGCCAAAGCACTTCTTCTATCGTCATCAATTATTTCGTTGACACTCGAAGGTTAAGATTTTGCTACTCCCTCTTTGCTGCACAACAGTTTTGCCGTGACCTATAAACGTCTGGCAAATACTGTAAATTTGTAAAGAAGATTCTTTGGCACTGCGTTACCCCGCCGCACATATACTTTTCGTGGTTTCGTATCGCATGCGGTCATAAATCATTGAAAAGTTATATGAAAAACAGGCTGATGTTTTTGTGTGTGTGTGTCAATCTCTCCGGTTCACTTAGTAGGTAAAATACTTGAGGACGAGTATTTCATCCCACGCCGTGAGGCATGCCTGGCTCCGATGGAAATGCGATCTGCGCGTAGATAAATTTCCTGCCAAAAATTTTAGGCGATGCCATAAGTTCATACAGGCACAAAGAATTCTACAAACAATGTTTGTTCTCCAGTGAGACTGAAATGTTTTGTGCCGAACATTTCCGTTCTTACCGTCATCAAATAATTTGTTCGCACTTCAAGGCTTAGCTTCTGCTTTGAATTTCGTGTGGCCGATAAACTTCTCGCGTAGCCAAGAAAGTTCTGGCAAAGTACGCACGCACGTGACTACGCATCTTGATTGTGGTCCTCATGACAATCCTTCCTTTTATTTGTAAAAAACTTTGTCCCGACTGATGTGGGGAACAAACGAGTAGTTGAAGCATGACCTCAAGAAAAATAGGGACTCGTGAGTACACAGTACGGAAGCAATCGCCTCTGTTGTTATTTGTTACTAAAGCCACAATTGTTACTTAAGTAGAGTGCAAAATCGCCATCACGATCGTTGTATTTTTTATGTGAGGCCGGCAAGCAGACACACGGTGGTAGCTGAGACGGGTGAGGAAAGCCACGATGGCTAACCTACGTGTACTTTATTGATAACAGCAATATTCCGAATAAGGGGGTGACCAATTGCACCCGTGCTAATCAGAGCTAAAATTTTCTGTGCCCTGGGGCAGTCACCTCACGTTTTAAGGAAAATTTAACGTATTGTGTATTCAAAAACTGTCATCAAGTTTTTCAGTTGAGCTGATATTGTTTCGGGTCTTCCGTATCTATCAAAAATTTTTGAAGTGCGTTCAGCTGGGTAATGATTCAGTATTATATCGCCAACGAGCATGGTTTGCCTCATCCGGGTTTACACATTGCAGAAACGGAAATAGATAACATTACACTGATTTCTGATAGATCACGTTTCAATTCCTTCAATTTATCGGCGTAATAATTCAATCCCACGCTAAAGGTCACCGTGGTGGTTGGAGTTAGTGAACCGAGAGCGCTAGGGGATATGTCGCTTCGACTCCATCACTGGCCTGAAGTAAACCACAGAGGTGACACGAGCGGTCCCTGGCGTATTGCCTAAATGCTGATCTTCCGATTCCCGGAGGGGATGAATTTCAGATTCCACGCGATAGTCATCGGCCGGTAGACGAGCGGTAGCATTTGCTCCAATGCCGGACCGAGACCCGTACTTCTAAAGTGAGAACCATAGCTTCTCGAAGCACCTGGGGAAGAGCCAAATCTCCGGATAATGTTTTGTCAGTCATCATACTTGCGTCTTTCTATTTTTTCTTTCGCCAGACTTCTGAGTTTTGCGTCGGTTTACACAGTCAATACAATTTCCAACTAACTCGCTCGGTTTCCTATTCTACTGGGACGCAGAACTCCTCAACCTTTTCGCAGAGGCGCAGTCTTTCATTGTTCCGATCACAACCACGCTGCCGACATTGCTGGCCACGTTAAAAATCTGACGTGCAAATCATCCCGTGAATGTATCTAAAAAGTAGGGCTGTACCTAATGCGACATGGCACTGTATTTCTCTACAGGCGGATGCATACATCGCACGTCCCCGTTGGAGAGCCAACGCTCTCAAAACGCGGAGTTTTTTATGTTCTCTCCTGGCGACGAAAGCACGCCGCTCGGTTTCTGCTCGGCTTCCAGGTAGGAGATCAGGCGAGATTAGTCACGAACATCCACTCTTCTAAGGAAGGCCTGTCGCCCGCCACGCGGGACGGCGAGCCCTGCACGCACCCACAACTGCTTCCGAGTCTAAGAGACCCTACACGTAACCTCGATGGACCCGCCCAGTCATTGTGGGCCAAAACGTGACGCAGCTTTCAAACGGGGTAATAGGAATAGTCTACAGCGTCTAATTGTGCCCAGGGTAGAGTAGCTGGCACGAGGTTCCATCGCCCCGTCGTCGGGTTCTGTTGCACCAGGGGAATAAACGAAAGGCCCGACGCAAAACGTAAACACATTCGCGTCAATGCGACGAGAAGCATGTCCTGCGCACTCTCCTTGAAGACTTCTCACGGCCCCCACAATGTGACGCTCCAGAGACTAAGCTGGCGAGACTAGATAGGCGCCCCTTTTGACTCGGAGACGAAGATTGAGCCGTGGCCGACAAGCATAGCCTTTCAAGCTGGCCAGACGAGGGACCATTCTGGGCAACGCGCAACGAACCGTTCATCGCTCGTCCGCCGTCCCGCCTACCCTACACAAAAGTCGTCCTCTAATGGCTGTGCTGCCGTAACTAAATAGGCGTATACTTGTCCTGGCACACTCGCTTGCCGCCCGAACGGGTAACCAGTAAGCCCCGCTAGTCGCATGTGGTGATTGTGGTGCTAAGAAGGTTTTTCTGGCTGCGGCAGGAAAGAAGAAATAGTTAGAGCCAGTGATGTCTGCGTCAGCTCGCCGGTGGGCATTGTGCTGCGTTATGCGATCGGAGTTGCAACGCAACCTAGAATAAGTGGCCCCACCGCAACGGCACAGATATACGACTCATCCATTGAATACGCGCTTGCTACATAGCTATACATTGTAAGGTTCTTTTTATTCTCATGGGTCTTTTACGAAACATCGGATTCTAATCTCCGTTGTTTTGCTGCGAAGGGACATTATAGCTCTATATATTGTTAAAGGGCCCATCACTTGAGGAGTCAATCTTGTATCTTTCACATAATAGTTTTTGTCTGCAGCAGCCCGCCGAATAAATTACCTTGCAGTACATCTGATTCTTTTTCTAACTAATATCCACCCATAACAGTTCAGTCAAAGAGAATATCCACTATGGCCTGCTTGCTGTGCAGTTTTTCAGTGATTGTATGTAAGTCATTTATGTAAGCGCGTACAAGGTGGTATATATATCTGTAAGGAATCCGTAACCTATGACATACTGCTGGGCAGCCCAAAAGCGTGAATATACATTTGGTTTTTTTTAGTGTGGCAAAGTGTATTTTTACCATCGTATACACCGACAAAGTGAGTGTGAAGCCACCTCCACCTTTTTTGCCTCGACCGAACGCTTTTTTAAGAGTGCAAACAACACTGTTCTCTCTCACTGAACTAATGAACTGAGACTTATCACTCACTCTCAGACGACAGAAACAATTACATCAGTGCCTAGAATAATAACTGGATACGGGTGAAGGTATAAAACAGTGGAAAAGCATTCATGCCATTTCTTCGGTTCCCAGCAACCCTGACATCAGAGGTTCCCTTCTACTACCATTTTGCTTCCATTCAGGCTTCCAGGTGGCAATATCAAAAGGATTACGATAAAAACATTTAGTACAAAAGATGCACACTACGCGCTTGGCGCTGCAGTCGCGAAGTTTGACATTTAAACGTAATCGATGTGCCTTAATGCAAGGCAACAACATAAAATCTTCACTCGGAAACCCGGCAATTTGTCGGGCTCCCCATAATTATTATCGCCCCATAACTTACATACCAGCAACTAATTTTGTACGTATCGCGCATTGTACGCTCTTTTCCAGAAATACAATGCGCCGGTCATCATCATCGTCAGCCTGTTGGCGTCCCTTGCAGGGAGGCCTCTCCCATGTTCCTACTGCCGACCCTCAAGTGCATTGTATGCGTATTGTGGATAGGCATTCTATGCCTCCGAATTTCTAAAATTTTACCCTTCCGCCTAGTGAATTGTGAGAGCAGCGGCTTCCAGATAGTTGACTCGTATTTTACACGATGTTATCTCTCTGTCTTCAAGAATAGCAGTAGCAACTGTTTCACCGAGGACGTCACTGACCGATCAGACGTCTGCTTTCCTCGCCCGAAACCTTCATCGTCTTCAGGCGTCAGCAGCCCGCTCAACCTTCCCCACACAAATGCACAGCAGGCAATCACTGTTCGATGACATATGAGCCGAAGGTCTCACGCGAGGCAAGCGCAATGTATCGAAACTGCAAGTCCCGAACTTCCTGGTAGCCCCTCCTCCCGGTTCTCGCCTTATGTTGCGGACAGTATGCGATATTCGACGGTCGGGAGCGAGGCACTCAGACAGCCAAGCCAATGCACTGCACGCAATTGTCAACACGCGGATAAATCAGAAGCACGAAGACGGGCGGCCACGCCGGCTTCAGGGAGATCTGGGCCAGGAAGTTAATTGCCCGAGATTGTTGGGCGACACAAGCAACAGCACGCTATCGTTGCTCCTTGTTCGCGTCCGTGTTTCTCGTCCACGCGACGTTCGCGAGAACTACCGCGAAGGCCCCTGTCTGTTCTGCCTGTCAGGCCAGTCATCGGTGTCGGAGCGATTTGTATTGTAGAACGCCGCGGCTGTCAGCAGTGAAGAAATAAGTGCTGTCCACGCGGAGCGATTTGCGCACGTTCTCACGCTCTTCGTGCGTGTGCGCGGACCGATATCTGACGACGCTTTTGCGTTCCATGAGAGTCGGTTCGAGGAAATAGGAAACCGCGGGCATTCTACGCGCCCGTGTGAGTCGTCGCTCTCAGTATGGTGCGGTGGTGAACGCCTGCCTGAACTTGACGCAGGGGTGTGAGATGAACGGTATCCATAGCGTTCGTCTGGTTGTAAGCGGTGTCGGTGGACTGAACTGGCGCTTACGTCCTCCCTGAATATGCCACAATGTCATTTTTGATGTTGTGCAGACTGCTCTTGTTTGTTGTTTTTGGTTTTGATGCACAAGTTGTTAGTTTGTTGATCTACTTTGATTAGCAAGAAAAACTTGTGAAACTATCAGCGCTTGAAGGCCTCCTAAAAAAGCGCTAAGGTGATTCCAGTCAAGAATTACAGTCAAGAACTACAAACTGCTCATTGGCAGCTTTTTTATATCTTATTAAATTTTACCTATTAATTTTAGTTGTCTGCATTATAGGAAAATATGTTTTATGCCATGGAATCGAAAGTCCATGAAGCGAAAAAGCCGCCGTCCGGGTACCGGTGTCTGTAGCAGCATAACGGCTCTTAAACCTACGTTACTGCGAAGAGTTCTATAGCTTGTGCTTCGCATAAGAAACACAAAGCAGTGAACGCTGCTAGACAATGCCTGTACATGCGCATTGCCTGCAGCACCTTCCAAGGCAAGAGCTTAGCACCAATTAAAATCGCCAAACTCGAAAGCGCAACTCGCAGCGCAGACCGTGAAAGTGTACTCAGCAGCGTTCATTTGGACATTATTGCTTTCGCGTTCACAAATCTCAAAAAAAGCTTGGTGTCATCTGAGTAATTTCAGGTTTTGAAAAAAAAAATTTTAAACAACTTTCAATTCTTTCCACCGCTGATTGCATTGACGCGATCTGCGTCTTAAGGGAACTCCACAACACTGCCGCTAAATGCTTTCATCCTTTCCTCCGTGTCCCGAAGCACTGCGAAAACTACACCTATTGCCAGCCCGGAGCGGCACTGCGCCATTTGCTAGTCGCAGCAGATGCGCTTTCCATTTCTGCTTTGCTTTTGGTAGCATTTTTTAGGTGGCTATCGATTGCGTTTATCGCTGAAACTAAAAGAAAGCCGCCCAATAGCCGCTGCACTGCTGTAATGACGCAATTTGGGCACTCGCAGAACGCCAAGCCCGAGAAAGAGAGAAAATTCTTTTTAGCAATTTTTGAAGTTATGTGATCGGCATACGGCAGTAATTTTTGGCTGAGGTACTTTGTGACCGCCTATTCTAAGCACTGAGTGTGTTTGTTGACTACGTTCTGAAAGCATTTGGGATATATAAAAATATCAAAAAAAAGTGCTGCAGCGCCCCTTTGAGGAGACGCAGATTGAATCAATCTGCACTTCGCGCGGAAAGATAACTATTTTAGCGAACGTTGAGACGCCTCAACATGCAGCGTAGGACTCCGTGTTAATAACACTTGGGGATCCAAACCAAAACTTGTCGTACTTTACCCCTCCCCTCACTACACCATTTTGTCCTTCCAATTGTTCCTGTTCTCAAACTTAACTTTACTCGGACCGACCATCGCAAGTACTTCTTTGTTGGTTACCATACCGTACCCTTTTACGAAGATAATAGTCGTATTTTTCGAGAAGGCTATTTTACGCACGCTCCCTTACCTGCGTGAACGACGGCCGATGAAGGCCATAGCGTGGACAGTCTTGAGGATTCATGGCGCAGCGATTGAAGGCGTAGTCTCTCTTGACGGGAGGGTTCGGGTTAGGGCATCTGCACAGGCACAAGAGAGGGAAGGATAAGACATCAATGTAAGCTTGCACGGGAGATGGGCACAGGCTATACATTGCTCAGCCCAACATAGCACTCCACCCTAGCCACAAAGGGAAATAGACGGTGCACTTAGATCAGAACAGTGATTGCGGCAAAGCAACCCAGCCGAGCTTTACATGGTTGTAACCCTACGTCTTGCTTTAAACGTGGTTCTCCTTTCGAGTTAGAGCCGTGACGATATTCTGGCAAGGGTAGTTGAGTAAGACGCCCAGGAGGTTTTGCAGACCATGTGCCCTAAACTGCGTGACTCAAAAATAATGCGGCAGCCGGTAGCTTACGAGCAGTGTGCAATATTCCTTTGAAACAGTAAACCCAAAATGCTTCTTTTAGCGTCACTTAAACCTTTCATATATTACCCATTTCATTTATAGTACCGTACTTACCCGATTCTAACGCACACCTTTTTTCCGCAAAAATAGGCCGAAAAATCGCATGCGCGTTAGAATCGGATACAAAACCGAAACTGCCGAAACAGCTGAAATTTCGTTCCACCCATCGCCATCTCCATCTCAAGATGGCGCCAAAGCTTTTAGCAACAATTTTTCGGATCTAGGTGCCTAGGATTTTCTGTCGGCGGTAACACAAATCGTCAAATTATTCCACTTGCGCGCTTGATAACAGCAATGGCAGCAGCGGCAACGAAGGTGCGCCACTTCCGCGGCTTACGAGCGGCTCCCACGCGTTCACAACGAGCGGTTGGCTGAAGCGTACCCCTCTGGAGAAGCTCGCGGGATGGGCGTGCAAGGCGTGGGCCACGATCCCATCGAACATGGTTGAACGTTCGTTCAGAAGTGTGGCATCGCGAACGCGCTTGACGACATCGATGACGAGATGTTGCGGTCAGCGGAAGGCGACAAGGAGCTCTCGGAGAGCGACGAGGAGTGAGATGAGTGAGATTACTTCGGGAAAGAAATCGCCCGTTTCTCTCGCATTCGTTTTTCTTGCTCACAAAGTTCCTTGCGCGTTACAATCGGAGGTGCAAGTTTTTTCGGTTTTTTGCCTGGAAAATAGGGTGCGCGTTAGAATCGGGGGCGCGTTAGAATCGGGGGCGCGTTAGAATCGGATAATTACGGTATTACCCTTCTACGAAGGGGAAAGCCTTCGAATAGAAAATCACCAAAAGGCATCTGATTTTATCCCAATGCAAACTACACACTTCAGCATGATAATTATCTTTTACTGTCATCATCACTATCATCATTTTTTTTCTATCTTAGTTTTCTGAAGTTCATTCTTCTGAAGTTTTAATTGCCTGAAACTTCAACGGGTCATCTAGTCATTGCTTGTTGATTGACCATTCGCTTGCGAGAACATAAGTGAACTCATCATCAGCCTATATGGCACAAGGAGGCGTGCGGCAGCCATCAGTAGACGTTAATTTATAGCCGCCGAGATAGCTGAGTGGATATGGCGCCGTACTGTATAATACTGTACTGTACTGTATAATGCTGTATAATACTGTACTGTGTAATAGCACGAGTAGTCACCGCTTCATCACCGGTCATGGCTGGCTTTCTTTTCTGACAGAGGCGACCAACAGAAACGTTCACAAATAGACGATTCCACAAATGTTACAGAATCTCAGGCTACATAAATGAATCTCTGGACATTCCCTATGGCATGACTTACAACCGAGGTGCAGATTAAACGCGCAAAACCGCATATGGAGCTTGTGAATTTTACGCGCTGTTTGCCCGCCCCTTCAGATTCCCGGATAGTTAAGTGAAGCGCAATTGCTTCGTTGGCGTGGAGAACCGGTTTAAACCCTGCTTGCCAGAGTACTGTCTTAGTAAATATGGGCTGAGGGGTCCACATAAGGTATCACACCACCATGTTGCTACTCCGCTGAAGATTAACTTGTCGCATTTAGAGTTGACTTTCGGTAAAAACTTAACCTTTAAACCAACTCTGTTATTACGCCGTGTCCCCCGTCATCCTGGAGGTTGCTTATCAGTCACGCCGCTCAAATACGCGCTTAGAAGCGCCACGATACCAGAAGATTCCTTTAAATTCATGTTGGCACCATTTCATTTGCTTCTTGCTCGGATTCCCCTCGGTGCGAGCCAGTGTACGCCAGTGCGATCCGGTGCGAACCGGTTAATAGGGCAAACACGCGTGACGACACTGCCTTGACAAGCGTGTTACTGGAAACAAATTTATTGGAAGTGCGCCACTGAACTCGGTGGAAACCAACCGCGAAACTGCTGTGCACCGTCGCTGCGAGGCACCTGCGCTCCAGTACGAATATAGACGCCGCTGGCCTTCGTGTCGTCTGACTTACCACTGCCGCTTCATGCGCACCCGTGCCGCACGTGTTGGGTGACCTTTCCTGTGGTGTTTTCCACAAAGCGCGCCCGGTGAATGGCTGCGCACTAGCTATCCTTTTTGAATCTCTATACCACTCGTCTAGTGCAGTTGACAACGCCTGCCAGAATTTCTTGATGCAACCGACTGACACAATTTGCTGCTTTATACCAGCAATGTATCTGCCAAAGTTCCGCTTAACCCGTGGAACTTAAAAATTCCGCGCGTGAGAGGCTTAGATGCACTTCAAACATCCGCATCATCATCATCATCATCATCCTGTCGGTGGTCACTCCAATACAAAGGCAACTCCCATGTTCCTGCGGCCGTTCCTGTCTTGGGATGGCCTACTCAATTCTTTGCCTGCGGATTTCCTCATTTCACTCTTGCACCGAGTAATGGTCTCTTTCCACTTCTACTCCCGTCCGCTCTTCCAAATGAATCAATGGATTACCACTCGTAGGTTGTTTAAACCAATCAATGGCCTTTCGCTAAGGCAAGGTGTAATTTCGACGCTCAGGACCTCTTTTTTGTAATGTGTGGCTTTTTACTGTACCCGTGGCTTAGAACAGCAAACTGAGTGAGTTGGTATGAGTTCGTAAAAAAACTGCGAACAAAATAAAGACTTCGGAACAAAGAATAGACAGTTGGTGTCGTCTAGACACATTTGTTTATGATCAAAGATTTTCTCTATTTTATTCGTCGCGCTGCCTGGAAATTTTATCCCACTCATCCGCCTATAAAACACGACCATTCATCCAAACCTTCCCCTCTGTGGGGCACAAATTCAATTCTCTCCTTGCTCTGACGCCTTACGCTGTATAAGTGAATGAACGTAGTCTACGAAACGGGTCGGTGCCGGCAACATGTCATCTACCAACGTAATGTCGGGCGGGCCCCCCGCCGTATACCATTAACGCAGCGCCGACGGATAACAACGCGATTCGACCCAATTCGTATATGTAACGTTCGGTCGGAGGCGCGGCAGTTACGTCGTTCTATGTCCGTGTTGCAACAGGCCTAGTAACGCCTCCGTGCTCGAATCGTAGCGGAAATGGCTTCCTCTACACCGCGGCACGCCCAATCGGTCACTGGTATTCGCACGCACGTGTGCCGCAGCTAACTCGCGTAGCGCGTCGCAGGAGCGGTAAACAAAGCGCAATTTATAGAAACGCAAATGCTCGGGGGACGTAAATGCGCAACGTGCGTGAACGTGGACTAGGAGACACCGAAATCGAAAAGAGAACACGATGAACAGCATTTTTGTTAGCGTAAAATAATTTACACCCGTTAGAATGTAAATCACTCTCTATGACTAACACTCTTACACCCTGGCAAAACAAAAACAAGAAAAACACCCTTTAAGGTGTTTTGTCGTTCAAGACGCCCTTGCATCCTAGCAAAAACACAAGAATACACCTTTCCAAAAGGCGTTTTTTCTTGGTTATTACACCTTTTCAAAGGGTGTCTTTCTTTCTGTTTTGATAGGGTGTAAGAGTTAAGGGTGTTGTAGATTAAAAGTGGTTAAATCATTTCACGCTGTAGTAGCGGTATAGTAGTTGTATAATAGATTTAGGCGTGACTGACAAGTTCTGCCGGTTGTCTGAGAAATTTGTGGGAACCAATAGCATTCACTTTACTCTCCCTCTCCTCTCCTACTTCTGCCGGCTCTCCTTTATGCAGTCCCTCTAAACAGAAGCCATTGGTTTCTCTGCGCTGCAGCCAAGCAAAGCGTCATTTTCCAGCAGAAATATTATACGCTCGGCTCTGAAGGCTACTGCTTGCGTCGACAGGATGAAGTAGGAAAAGTTACATCGACAAAACTTATACTCCTGCGGAAAAGCCCGCTCTGTTGTAAAAGATTGGCAGCTCTCCATTTAATGCAGGAATCTTGGACAGAGAAATACTGCTCAAATTGACCGTTAAAACGACAAACGACTCTATTAATACACCGAGTTTCCTTTACTTGTCGGGGTTAGTCCACAGACAAGTTGCAAGGTTTCCGGATATCCCGGTTGTTATCAATAAATTGCCGCCGTCTGCGGAGGGGGTATGGTTACAGAAAACGACAGAAACTCGTGTTTTATTGTACTCACCCAGAAACAAATTAAATTACACTTAGCCGCTAAGACGACTCTTACACTTTTCTGATTTGCATCTACTTTTTACAATTACGTAGCTCACAGTGAAGTTTAAAATATTCTGCAATTCCCCGCTGCTGTCAATACCCGGGCTTTAACGGAAATGGAACAGGTACATGTTTTAGGTGCGGAGTACATTAGGACCACACAACGTCCATCCGCGCCCGTGCGCATAGCATTTACAATCGCAAAAAATCCCACAGGCACCGGCAGGATTCGAGGCTGTGTCTGGTACACCAGACACAGTTAGTGCCATTCGTCTTACCCATTGGGCTGCGACCGTCAGTTAGCACCCGAGAGTCAAACGGCTTACTCCCTCGCCTGTAACGGTGCGGAATACTTTAGGACCTCCCAATGTCCGTTCACACCCATCCATGCGCACACCACGATCAAGAGAAAATCAAGCGAAATTCGATTTGAGTCGTGAGCTGCAGTTTCATTTAGAGAATAATCAGGGTGCAACTCAGGGCTCAAATCGAATAACGGTCGGGGCGCAACGTGGATGTCACTCGGGGCGCAACTTGGATGCCATTTCGAGTCCCCTCACTCCGCACCCTCGCCTACATCCACAGAGTGGAGATGCTGCCATTTTTTTCTGCTAGAAGATAACTCAAGTCCGTCCAAGTTTGCTTTCGAAAATTCAGTCGCCAATTTGAAACAACGCGCTTGTTTTGTGCACTTGTTGCACCCCGCGCAATGTCGCTGGTTTTCCTTCTTCAAAGTGAGAAAGGCACTGGATTCTTTAAGCTTTGCGTTTCGGTGACTCGGGAGATCAGGAAATAGCTGTGAAGCAACATGCGAAAATTCTACTGCTGCATCTTCATGAAGTACATTCGCTAATTAAGGGAATATATGATCACGCATGTTACGTTGCACATTTAAATCGTATTTGCATGTGAGTTGGTTCGAGTAGGGTTGCAACAACATCAAAAGCCTGTGCGCTAGTCTCGGCACCCAGCGCATGCAGCGACAAAATACTCCCCGCACGCGTTCAGGTCAGGACAACTGCTGCACTAGAATTACAGCCTTGGCTGCACAATTAATCATATTATCCTCGAGCGAAAGTCACAGATATATATATATATATATATATATATATATATATATATATATATATATATATATATATATATATATATATATATATATATATATATATATATATATGTATGTATTTATATATGTAGTGCAGCATTTTCGCTCTCTTCCTGGCTTGTCCAGCTAACAGGTGCGCAGTTATGGGCCTCCACAGTTACTAACAGCGACAAACGCTTCAAAAACACTGAAACACTGTCGCCACCCAACGAATGCAAGCCTGCTGCTTTTGGAGTGGGCAGATCCGAATAATTCAGTCTCTTGTTTGGCGTTTCATGTTACAAGTTGCCTACGGTCGCGTTCCGAAGTTTCCTGTAAACAAGGAATATTCATCTGTGTGCAACTTGCCAACGAAAGTTAGGCAGAGGAGGAAATGAAGTTTAAAAATGTCGCCAGTATGTTTTTTAACCAATATGTGCAGTATTTCGGAATATTTCTAAGCCCTGAAAACGTTTCTGGGAAACAAAAAAGTCAATGCACAAGCTTGACATTCTTGTGTGGCGGATTTGTTTTAGGAAACAAAGAAATAAAGAGTACTTCGCCAGCTTTCTAGCATAAAAAATTCTAGTCAGATTCAAAAGATACGCTGCTATTTTAAATTCTTCGTGACCTAATAATTTTTCCCTTGCCCTGGAAACTTTCCACAGACTGCACATACGTGCATGCAACCATACATGCACGCACCCAACCATACATGCGAACATGCATAGGTGTTATTACGTCACGTTCTGTTGAACGAAGACGGCCACTCTAGGCCTTGACTTCGCTTCAAGGGTGAGTCCAGAGTGCTGGCATCATTGAAACGCACCATGAGAAATTAGGTGTCACATCGAAAAACAGGTCTTGGGCAGCAGCTGTCCTTTTTTTTTTTTTCATGTAGTAGCTCTTTTGGTCCCTCCCCAGTGATCTGCCTCATTGCGGGCCCACCCGAACTTCTGGCATGTGGCCGTACTTCCGCCTTCCAGTACAACATGCTGTTAGGCTAGTTGGTTCGGCATCTCTAAGCGGAAGAACTACGCTTGATGAACAGGACTAGAACGAGGAAGACAGGACTGCACCAGCCCTGTTATCCTCGTTCTCCTGTCTTTGTTCTAGTTCTAGTCATTAGGCGAAGTGTTTCTGCGCAAAGTTCCTGTTTTCAGCCGACTTCGACATATGTTATTTCCTTCTCACATTTTCCGATTTCGAAAGGACAACAGAAATTTAATACCAGTACAGTTAGGGATGCTCTGAGGTTGCCCATTATGCAGGGTGACTAGGAAAACCGCCGAGTGACAAGGAATGCGAAACATGTAATGTACATGTCCCATTTGCTGTCATATTGAAACATCAGCAGTAAAAACATCTGCACTGTGATTCATTCAAACAGGTATGTAGGAAAATAACTTAGCAATACTGCTGGCGCCATTTGGGAAAAATCACAGAATCTGACTTGAGTGGTCCCACTGTCATCTATCTTTTCCAGGTGGTAAAGTGCATGCTTGCTTGCCGATTGTGAGTTGATGGAAGAGCCATGTTTCAAATTAACAGCGCTATGGAAGCTGTTGCCAGTTATATTCACCGCATCTACTGAACAACAAGTGCACCAAACTCTATTCTTACCAGGCGCCCACGGACCGATAGCACCACGTGCCAAAGCTTGTTTCTTTGCCGCAGCATTGACAACTGCACGACATATAATTAAAACTCTCTCTGTTGCGCGAGCGCTGGCACCCAAAGTATTAAATTCATCTTCATTCTCTTTCTGTAGGAATGTTATCTTGTGAACTGCTCTTTCCCATTTATAAGAGGAGAAAAGAAAATACCGGAGGCCGTTTGCACAGGTCGTTGTAAGTAGAACTCTAGGCGAGCCATCATGTGCAAAGGAAAAGTGTCTGCATGCACGAGCTCCCACTTTTACGTCAGCGCGGACTGATCTCAGCGTTGCCACGTTATGTGGAGACTGGTCGCCTAGACTGGTGCTGCTTTCGACTTTTATACAGCATTGTTGGCGCGGTGACTTGTTTTGGAGCACACGCTGACTCCATTGCCCATTTCGTGATCACTTGGTGACTTGATTGCGCACTTCCTCTCGGTGGCGCACGCACCCTCAACGCAACCTTCATCTTGTAGACTCATTATTTTGATTGTTGTTTACAAACCCGGTTGAACGGCTTGTTCTCACTTCATACACTCGACAACCTTTTTACGAAAGGTCTGCTAACGGTTGTCACTGACACACGTACCATCGATAACGAGGGGAAACGGGGTGATGTTGAACATCAAGAAGAGACCATTTTAGATAACTAAGAAAGCCCAATTAGCGGGATATTGTTATCTGTAGGCCCAACAGGCACGCAAATTTTAATCAAGGGCGCATACTGAAGGAACCAATACTTGAAACATTTTCACCGGAATGTTGTGAAGCTGGCTGTCATTACTGGTAACAGGGCAACTGGTGTAATTTGTAAAACTTCAGAACATTTTTTTAAACAGTTTTGAATGGTAGCCTTTCTTGGACCTCCGGCCTTCTTCGGAACACATGCGCACATAAAACTGTTTATTTTTTGAGAGCTCAGATTGTGCAGCCCTTGGTGTTTCTGCACACAAACTGCAATCGTGAAATCGAAATTATCCAGGCTTATCTCTGTCCTATTTGTCAATATGGAGCGCTGGGCTACGTGAGCCATTGTACTCGTTGACACGACCTGATGAGAGATCAGGAGTAAACGACCGATAACCAGATCTACCCCGCACAGTTCCGCCCAGGAACGGCCTTAAAAAGGACAAGGCACAGTTTCTCGGCCGGTATGTCACTTTACGACGCCGCGGTATCTGCGTTCCGGCCACTTTAACACCCGTGTGCAGCTCAGGAAGTAGTTTCGAAGCCGTGCTCGTAAGCGGAATTTACGTACGGCTAACTTCCTGTGACGGAGGAATGCGCAATTCTCTCCTCAGTGGTCACTGCCACCGATAGTACGATAAGGCGTTGATAAAAACAGCAGCATCATGCTCTTCGCATTAGGAATCTGCACTGCATCTGGCGCTTTTGCAGAGAAAATGGTGGTTCGTTGGTCATAGTTTTCTGTGTCGACGGTTAGTAACAACTGGACAGAATACGCTTCGCGGCGACGCCATCTTTATCACGGGAGCTTTGTATTAATAAATGCGGCTGGCATGAGCACATTGGGCTAACTCGCTCCTGTGAGGTTGGGAAGTTGTTTCTTCACCACAGGAGCAATCGAACGACCGGGTACTCCCTCCGTTGCTACACTAACACATCGAGTGTAGATTAGCTTTGCTATGAATGCGTCATAGATATTTCTCCAAACCCATCATTAGCGGCGAGCAAACCAGGAGCAAGGTCTTCGAGGGATTACGGTTGCCACTGTGTGCATCTAAAGAAACACAGGGCAGGTGACATGGCATTGTTTATGCACTACAATTCCACAGCGGTGCGTCCAAACGCTTCACCAATAATCACCGTGGGAGATTTGAACATCAATATTTCGCACACATGGAAGTGGTTTATTAGCGTCGTTCCAAAGTAATCCGGTCTCGTATGTCACACCAATGTAAACAGTCCAACCGGGGGGTGTTTTGCTGGCACTCCCCAAATACTAGCCGTGAACATATTTAAGATTACTAAGGCTCGACATGTCGGTGTGTACTGCGGTGATCATAAAGTAGCAAATACTTTTTTGAATTAAAATGTTGTCACACGGTGTGTGCACCACTTACGGGGTATTTCAACGGCTTCGCGGGCCACTTATGCCCGCAGGGATGAGTTATCTACATCAATAATTTTTCTAGAGATTTCCAGGAGGCACGTGTCTTGGATTTCTCACTTTGTCGTCACACAGCGTGAAGTGGTCGCGATAAATTTAATGCAACGAGGTATATTCCTCCAAAATTTGGCGGCGGGCCATTACAGGATTCACTGTTGCGCGAAACATGACCGACAATGGCCTATTTGTAATAACCGCGTCGTAAGCCAGTGCCGTTACCAGTAACTACGTGTCGTGCTATCTCCGAAGCCGTTCTCTCCTGCATTCCTTATGGCGACAAGGTTGCATTCATCCTTGAAAGCTCTCATACGTCACCCGACATGAAGCCAGGCCTCAGGGAAAGATGCAAAACTCTGTTGTCTTGGGTTTAGACATTGTGTTGGCTATAGATATTGCAACGATTTATTATGATCGTAGGTAGGCCGGGTAGAATACTTGTACTATCTGTGTTCTTTATTCTGTAAATTCAAGATTTCGACAATGCATTTTAAAGCTTCAGCATGTGGTCCGCGGAGTCTAAGCTCGGCAAAAGATGCGGTGGTTTATAATGCGACGCTCATGATGTAAGAGCGATGAAGAAAAAGGGCGGAAAGGAAAGGGACGTGACTTGTCCTATTACCTTGTTTCTCATCCTCTCGTTTTCGCTGCCACATCAATATTCCAGAAGTCTATAATCTGCTTTAATACAACATCCTCGCTTTCAGTGCAGCCCAAACAGTCTATTCATGTACGTTATATACTGGAACGTCGGTTTACATTCCGATTATTTCGCTTCATTTATCCCCAGCACCACCGGATCAAGGTAGATGTAGCTGCCTGCAGTCGCGTCGTGTGCCAACGTGACAGGTTGCCCAATCGTGGTACCCTAATAAAACTGCGAACTTATGCGGCTAACCAATCATTATACCTTAAATTACATGAAAGAACCAAGGTTATAAAGCGCTGAATGAAATAAAAAATCTCTGTTTTATAACATTCAGGAATTTCAAATGGTGGTAAGCAGCCGGTTACGGCAAGCCTGGCAAAACCAGGCTTGCCCCCTCTTGTAACGAGTCGTAAACTTAACATACAATATTGTAATTGTGGTCATTTCATCGTCTCTAAAAAGTGTGGTAAAGATCAGGCTTTCCGTGGACCCCATATACCCAATTTTGAAGCTCCAGCAAGGGAACAAATATTTGTGTACATGAAGTTCACATTTTCACTCGGAAACGGTGAAACTGTAAAATTTTGATTCAATTGAAGATCTTACAGAACCCCTTGTTATTGCAGCACAAGAGGATAAAAGTCGAACTAGGCTGTCCAGGATCGACAATTGACGAATAATTCTCAGATGTCTGAGCAGGAAAAAATAATTTCTAGGCGTCAAGCGTTTACGTTGCTGATTTCCCTTCATATCAAAAAATAGCCAGAAGTCCCCAATCGAGAGCAATTTTCCCATATCATTATAAAACGCTGCGGGCACACCAACCAACTAATCAGCACCTGGACCCTCCCTAATCGACAATTCGCTTAACATTCCTCACATCTCTGAGCGGCGCAAAATAATATTCAGGCGCAAAGCATTTATATTGTGAATTTCGGGTTAATCCCAGAAGATAGGCAAGAGTTCCCGCTTCAGAGCGATTCTGACAGTTCTCCGCAATGCTGAAGAAGCAATAAAAAGTCGATGACACATAAGTTGCCCTTTCAGAGCAATTTAGACATTTCTGTGTAATGCTGCAGACACAAATGAAAACTTTCTAACCCGTTATTTCTCATTTTAGCGTGATTTTGACAGTTCAGTATCACGCTGCGGAAGCAAAAAATAAATGATAAACAAACGCACAAAAAAAAAGTTTCAGCTAGTTGCATCCCGAAGGCCCCCCGACTGTCGTGAAAAAGACTCACGGATTCGTGTTCACGCCTGCGTTCCCGTCTCGGTACATGGTCGCGGATGAGAGAGCTTCCTATTTTCTTTCCACAAACGCACGGCTTTCCACACAGCGCGAAGAGCTGGCAAACACTGCGTCGTGTGCGACATTGAAAGCGCGGGCTTTGGCCTAGTGCCTAAATGCGCCGCCACAATCGCGTGGGGCCGCTGGCGTCGCCCGCCGCGCTCGGAGACTCTCCGCTCACTGGCTACGCTTCGCCGGCCAATGGTAGCGACACGCGGCGGCCATTTTGAAAAGCCTTGCATCGAAGCTTCGCCCGCGAAGGCAGAAATCATGCTCGCACTTGCTCGCACTGAGCAAACAGTAGGTATTGGTTATTTTATGTGTGCGGTCCTTCGTGGTACAACAGTGGCGAGGTGAATGCCGGTCAAGTTTCACGCGAAGAAAATGCCGTAACAGGGTGCTTATTGTATTTGAATGGAGATTTTAATTCACTGCGTTACAGCCACAGCTGACGGAAAAAAGGAACGGAACATTTCGCAGTTGTCTGGCTGTGCGCGAGTTTGAATCCGGAGTAGGAATGATAAAAACGTACTACAGAGTCACTTTTCGCCTAGTTATTTTTTTCTATCTCCCGTGTGTTCCTACGTCGCACAACCGTGGGAAGTTCACTGTTTATCAAGTTTTACGCGGAGGAAATACCGTAATGGTGCGCGTGTTGTATTTTAATGGTGAAATCAAAGCACTAAGTTGCAGCCACAGCTAAGAGAAAACGAAGGACATGCAAAACGGCTGGGATCGAGCCCGAACGGGATTCGCACTGATAAAAATGTATTACAGCTGCTGCTTTCGCCTGCGTTCGAGTAGGCACATTTGCAGTTTGTTGTGTATAGGTTTTTTGCAGTTGACTGATAAGAAATCCAGATAATGATTCACGTTTGCGCACTCAACGCCGATAAGTCTCCATCACCTGTGGTATCGCAATATAGCTTATTTTTATAGTACAGTAGGGAACCATTCATTGTGGATTGTTTTGGTTTTATTTTATTGTCAGCGCACGTCTGTCTTATACCGGGTTGAAGACGTGACGTGCTTTCCTCCTTACACTGGGCTGCTCCCGGCTATGTCGTTTTATAGGGATAGGGTGTACCTCTTAGTACTCACCTGGTTTTTTCTTGTTTGAACGAGAGCGTTCCCAATGTAAGTGAACCCTTCTGGATGCAGACGCGCTCCCACAGAAGTTCATAAAGTCCAAGCGTTACATAATTCTATTCAACGACACTCAACTGCGCACGTCACTTTGGTCGACTGCTTCTTCCACGTTTGTACTTTTCATACGGGTTTTGTGGATCCGCGAGTTAGCGCCAATAACTTTCATAAAGTGTCACTGTAATGTGTACTGTAACCAGAAGGGATCTTAATTTTCTGATCAACGAAAATAAAGTAAATTCTAACTCTTCCCGCTTTTTTGCTACAATTTGCGAAACGCGTGCATTGGAACAAATTTGACTTCGCAATTAGAACAACGAGCTCACGTCGACAATGCTTCTGTACACTACATCAATGACCTTTGACTTTATCTTGAGCAAAGGGGGGTCCCGGTTTTTCGTCTCAATCGGAAGCGATCGCTTAACATAACATCCTTTCGTTTCTATCTGGTATGTCTGTCCGGTAGTTTATTTTGCATTCGAAGCATTGCGGAATTAAGCTTAAAAATACGCATTTAAAGGAACTACGTTTGGTCGTTTCTCAATAAAACGCACGAAGTGTAAACTGTGAACTATTAAAAACAATGAAATGCAGTTTCCTAACGCTGGCAGCTGTAGGTCCCAAATACGGGCTGCGAAACGTTTAGGATATAAATTTCTATTTTCTGCTGAACGCTGATTGTTTGTTTCGGAAACTCCTGCGACACGTTTCACAAAAAAGAGAGGAAAGCGACCGTATAGATACAAAAAGCATGGTTACAGCTAAAAGGTAGCAGCAATGTCGAAAGCGCAGCTGAGAGCAGTAAACAGGACACATTGGTGTGACGCAGAAGCGCCATTGTTCCTCCCTTACTTGGAATAACAGTTGATGATGCGACAACGCGCGTCACTTTTCCGGTGCTACAACGAGCGTTCTTGTTTCCCTAGAATTTGGTTTGATTGCTTCACCTTTACTTTGAGAGCGTACAACTAACTGATCGATCTCCGTTTTCATGAAGCAAAACAAGAGCACCAAAACTACGAGGAAATTTTCCTTCAGTCAACCTTTTGATCTAAAATATATGTGCCAAGCCGGGCCCATAAGGGAAATATCGCCGCAAAAGGCAATGCGAAAGTTCCTGGGGTTTGTGACGCAGCGTATAACGCCCCCTTCCAGGAAGTAGCTCGCTGTGTGCGTGCTGTACAACCACAGTGGTTGCAGATATTTTGCTGAGAAATTTCTAGAGGCATCGTACCGTACCGGGGAACGCGAAAAATAATACATGGTGGAAACTTTTTTTCAGGCTTGGATATATTGTTATCAGACATGATATACACTCCGATGACAGGAATTCATCGCCATCTTGGGTCATCCCACTTTGGTTTGCCCAAGGAAAGGCTGTCTGCAGTGCATTTTAGGTATGTCTCTCATCCGATTACATACTCGGGAACAGAGCTAGGCGAGTGGCCTTTAGTATAGTCCCGGATGTTAAAGAGTGCTACCAACTGCCATGGACGAGAATGAGGGATCTCATTAGTGACACATTGCACGTGACAAAATTACTTTAATTTCTCGCATTCTTTCCTATTGAAATGGAACATTTAATAAAGTAATTGTAAAGTAACCTGCCTGTTCTAGTGACTACTGAATGTGCGGCAACACATGTCCGCAGATATGAAAGTTCTCAGTGCAGACACACTTCGAATGGCTGTGCTCCTCTGCCTTGCCTTATTGCATGTACAGTACAAACTCTCCCCACATCGTAAAAGTAATTCGTACTGGAACAGTCCAGGTCGGGAGACGACTGTACCTCGTACTCAACGCGAATACGACGTCTCTGAACTATTGCGCATTAGCGAAATATTAATGATCTTTTGTAACAATTGTCTTTGCAACAATTCTACGTACGAGGAGAACGAATTGTTCTTTATAAATGCTAAAGAATATTTTTACCTGTTATGTTGTAGGACCATTTTTACAACATCATCCTGAGCTCTGAGGTCCCGCCTGTGTTGCACCACGTAGATGTATTTGTCTACAGTACATTAAAACAGTCGATTGATTGATTGATTGATTGATTGATTGATTGATTGATTGATTGATTGATTGATTGATTGATTGATTGATTGATTGATTGATTGATTGATTGATTGATTGATTGATTGATTGATTGATCAACGATCGATGATGCAGTAACTGAAATTCTCAGTGTATTTTTTTCTGGCAGTGTCAGTAAAATATGTCGAACAATATTTGTAAAACTCGACACCTTCTTGCCTAATTGTTTGTTTTTTTTTGTTTTGTTTATTCCAATTAAAGCGTGTTTGAAGTGACTCTGAAGAGTAATGCCTGATTTTTCCTTTAATGGCCTGAATCTATACCAGGTATGCCATGCTAAGTGTAACAAATCATATTCGTTCTTCGGAAATTGCGTTATTTTTTACTACTTACAGCGCAATGAACGTCTGCTACCCGCATGCTACCCCGGGAAACAGAAATCACAGGAGTGCATTTATGCATTTTGCAGCCCAGTACAATAATGCTTAGTGCCGGGCATGCACTTGCCCCACATGCGATAACATAATCACTCACAAATCTCGCTATGTTTCCCTACAACGCAATCGCATTGAGAACGTTTGCGTCTCGTGGATATCTGAAAAGAGGAGTGCCTTGAGTGCCTCGGAACGAGATGCGCGTACATTCTTTGCCACCGTCTGCACCAACACTTCGAAGTTTCCAGCACAAAATCATGGAATCGCCATGCTGAGTATGCGGTCATGCCAAATTATGCTTCCCCCAGGTGGTGGTGGCTGATATTTTAAAAGTGGCCCAAATTAACTCTTGCCAGCACCACGTGATGCCGAGGCAGCAATTTTACGTGCCCAATTTCGAACGCCAGGACACTTAGTGGACGAAGGGCAGTAATTTTCCTAAAATAAACATGGTCTTTCAAATACGACTTTAAGATTTAATGAGATACCATTAAGTGGCTCCTAAAACCACGGCTCCTGATAACTGGCTCCTAATAAACAGCTCTTAATACCACGTGACTGGACGCGTTCCATAGAACGTGCTTCGCAATAATAACAAAACGAACGAAAGGGACCGCGCTGCCAGGCAACGCCTGAGCATGGTCATAGCCATGTGGAAGGCGGACAGAGCCTTGCAATGGGTGCGGCCGCTTTTTGGCGCCCAGCGGCAGCGACATGGCATAAAGGGTCTTGGGAGACAAAATAAAAGTTTCATCAATTAAAAAATTTACACCATCTTCCCGCGAGGGGAACCATGGGGTAGATGCGACGCATCGGGGGTTGCCGTTGCGTTTCCGGTATGTTAGCGATGTCAGCGTGTGGATTACTGTTGTTGTGTATGCTATTTACGCAGCATGTTCACCCCCGATGCGTCGCATCTACCCCATGGTTCCCCTCGCGGGAAGATGGTGTAAATTTTAACCGAGCGCAAGCTGCGCGCTCACGCACAGCTAGCACGGCGACGGGAGCGAGCGCAGCCGACCGCAAGCTGCGCGCTGACCACGCCGACGCACAGATGGCGCTGCGGTGAGAACGGCGGAGCGCGCAGCTGCCGCGGCGAGGAGAATGGGGGAGGGATGCAGACTACGCCGCGACGACGACGCGGGACAAGGCGAGTTAAAGAGATGCGTTGCATCTAAAAGGGAGCCTTCTCCCGTAATATCAATTTTATCAAAGACCAAATAATACTAAACACCAAAAAATCCCAAATAATAGCATTTTTTCCCAAACATCTTAAAAATAACCGAGATGCTGAGGAAGACGGATCAAGCAGTACCGACCCGCCGCCGCTTTCCAGCGATTTCTCTACGACGTCACAGAATCTTGTCTGTGCATTTGGCGGCCGCCGACAAATGCCACCGCTAACAAACGTGACTAGGCAGTGGTAGTGGGGCCGCTAGCTAAAGTTTATCGTGTGATTTCTTTAATCGTGTTATTAAATGTTTATTAACACTTTGCTAACTATGTTTTCAGTGCGGGCTCATATTACGTCACTTCTGCTCACATTACGTCACTGTAGCGCGAAATTTGAATGTTTTTCGAACTTTCTCGCCTTTCTCCGGTGAAATAAACGTACTCCGTGGCTGGAGTGGAACTGAGCGTGTTGCCCTAGGCTTCTTCCTTGGAATTAAAGAAAGTTGTACTTTGTTTTCATGGCCCCTCTAAGCACGTACGCGCGAGCCTCTCCCCGTGGCGCAACAGTCGCCAGTGAGCCGGACTGCTTTACGTGGCTGTAGAATTCCCAGCAATACCGCCCAAATGATTTCGACCTACACTCAACACGCTAACGAAGAAACTACAAAAAAAATCTCTCACACAAATTTAATTGCAAGACGCGAAAACATAGCCAGCCGCTGAAAATTCGAAGAAGCACTCAGCGACATTCACTTCGTGGGTATTAACAAAAAATCGTGCTGACCTCCGCTATGCGCTTATGTTTGGTCTCAAAGGTGGTCAGGGTTTTTCGTTTCGCTAAACCTTGCTGATGTGTATGAACCTGGGCGTCAATTCTTTCGGCTGGAAGCTTGTCTAGACAGCACAAATATATCTCTCACTCAGGGGCACTATTCTAGTTTAAATTGGTGTTTTGTGAGCAACCGAAACGGAAATATTTTGGCCTCTTTGTCACTTGATTCAACTTCTCGAACAAATGTTCAACAAAATGCTTGCACAAAATGTATGCCGTAGGAGAGACATCTCCAAACTCCTAGAACTGGTCGAAGTACTCATGCATGTCGACATCATTCAGCATGAAGAAAACATTCCGCATATTCCATGTGAAATGTGAGGGCATAAATGAAAATAGAAGCGTCCTCTTAATAAAAAGATGTGGGAATATTTTTCGCGATACTAAATAAAAAAGCGCGTTAAAGTGGTGTCGAAAAGGGGAAACGTGACAGTAAACACTAAAAAAAGATGTGTTCTCAATGTTTCCCTAGAAAAACAGAAAGAAAAAGTTCCGACAGATGTAGCGCGAGCGTCGCGAACGCAGGAAAATTGAATCCAATTGAGCAAGCCGGCTTGCAGGCCTCACGGGAGGAGGGAGAGGAGAACAGATCAGCGTAAAAGTTGGGAAGGGGGAGAGAAGAGGCTGTCACGAGGAAGAGGCTCCAGAACACCAACGTAAGTTGCACCGAAGCGACACGATATGGGTCCAGCTAATTTTTTCAGGTCTATGGTTCCTATGAGCCGAAATCGGCTTCACAAAAGTGGCAGCGAAAAAAGAATGCCGTAAAAGCAGCCGGAATTCCCCAAAACACGCTTCGCAAACAAAAAACGCTAGCCAATTTGGGAGCCTTCCGAGTAATAGCCGCAATGGTTTCACCACAATTCATATTTCCAATAGCTTCGGGGAAGCCTCGATCGGGTACCATTAATTATTCTCTGTGTCACAGCAGTTGCATTGCAGTTCGTTCGCCGGGTCCAGTGACTTTTAAACTGAGCACCGCCCATGAACTGCCGCACGTGCCTGACAGGTGCCGTACAGAACATTCCTACGCATCGTGGCCAGGCCCTATGCTGGAATACACACATTTAGCATATGTAACACGGCTGACGCGTTGCGCGAAGAGCTCAGCATGCGTGGTGAGTACACGATCGACCATGCAAAAACCTGAGGAAAATGCATAATGTTTAGAAGGCACTGGCCTCGGATTTGGTGCAGAGAGCTAATATATCAGCGATATTTCAGACGTTTTGGTGCAAAGCTGCTCGCTTAGATAAATCATTACTTGTTGCTGTAAGGGTAGCTTAGCATCTCTCGTAGAGTTGCGTAGGTAGATGGCGTTCTGTAAGAGTATACCAAGGTTTAAAAGAGGAGGGAACATGTAATCAACGCTCACATCCCCCAAAATGTACGTAGTTCATCGTAGTTCACCACGGCCGCTGCGTACGTCGCTACGTACTTCGTTGAAGTCGTTCAGCGACTACAGACGCTGCACTACTGATCACGAGGTCGCGTGTTGGATTCCAGGCCCTGTCAGTCGTTCAAGTGGTGGAGGCGGAAAGCGAAAATATCTCTGTGCGCGCACGATCGCCACGCACAGATAAGGGGGCCCTGCAACACTTTTTAAACTTGTTTTACTATCCTCAATGCTTGCAGAACGTAGTCAACCAACACATCTAGTACTTAGATTAGGGAGTGCTAAAGCACCTCAGCCAAAAATTACTGCTCTATGCCAATCAGATAAATTAGAAACTTGCTGAATTTTTTTTCTTTTTCCCAGTCATGGTGTTCTTCGACCGCTATGCAGCAATGAACGCATTCGACAGCCACTTTAAAGAGAAGGAAGCGACAGTAAAGCAGAAACAGAAAGCGTATCTGCTGCGACGAGAACATCACGCATTGTTGCTCAGTGCTGGCGATAACTATAGCTTTCGCAGTGCTTCTAGGCACGAGGAAAGAGGGAAAGAGTTTATCGGACCTGTTGCAGAGTCCATTTAAGCGTCTCCTGGTGCTCGAAATTATTCCACACTTCTTCACTATGGCGCGTCTCATAATGCTGGGATAGCTTCGGTACGCCCAACCCAAATTTGAACTTTCCGATACACGAGAGTACGCTCTACACCAGAATTTTGATGTTCTTGTCCTATTTCTTTACGTCCTTGACACTTTGTTATCAGAATCGTCGTTCCGAAAGCTTACAAGGCCCACCGCGCTGCTCGAAAAGCGTTATTCTAGAATATTTGACGCTCGGTGCCCCCGCGATGAAAACGACTATCAGAAATTTTCTGGCAGTTTGTTCATTTATTGTTCCAGATTAAACCATCTACACGCGGGTCACTATCCTGAACGAGCCAACTTTGCTACTGCAGTTTAAGATGTTAGCAGTGTTTTCGTTAATAAACTATTGCTCGGAGCACTTCAACTATAACCTTGTAAGCACGGCGGTTCTTTCTGACTGCGCGCTGCTAAAACAGACCCCGACGGAACGGGCTGTGTTCTTCCAAGAACTGGTTATAGGCAAAAGAGGCGGAATTCACTCCAGGAGCAACATTTTACGGAATAATTTCTGTTGGCTTCCGTCTCTCCAGCTTGGAGAGAGAAGGTAACAGGTTCAGTGGGAAATTTTGCAAACGCTTCTTTGCAAACCTACGCCTGCCGTTTTCGAACACAAAATGAGCCCGCCGCCAGCAACCAGAAGAAGGTTTACCGTTAACCACTCCAGGACAGTCCACGGGCAGTCCGAGGTCTGCCCTCGGACTGGGGGCCCCCGTAGTAGTACATGAGAAAATCGAGCACCCGATCGCGTTCCTGGCAGTCCGCGCATGGTCCGGGACTGATAATCGAAGAGCCAGCCCCGGTACCTCTTCAAAGAACTCACCCGCCACTTCCAGCCACTGTCGTTGTTGCAGCGCCGTTCCCTGGGCGTGGCTTGCAAGTGAACGATTCACTCCGCGGGCACACCATTCCCGATAATCGACAGACGTGTCCCACGAACAGTTTTTTTTTTTTGCTTTTAGGTCCAATGCGTACCGCGCAATGTCAAAAGCCCGCAGGCTCGGCGTAACACACGACCAAAGGAGAGATGCCGGACGGCCACAGACGCGCGTAGTTCTGAAAGAGCCTCCGACAGAGCATCAGGGGAACGCAACAGCTGCCACTGCCGACTCGCATTGGAATGAGGAATGACTCGACGGAGCAGGAATTTTTGTACCTGCTGCTTCTCTCCGAGGTATTTATCAATTTATTATTTGGCAGAAAGAGGATCGCTTGGAGAAAAAGGGCACCTGCGCGCGTGCGTGCGGAAATTGCCCCCCTGGAATCTCACCAAAAAAGCGACGCGATGAGGCGGCGTGTTGTGGTACAATTAATCGTCAGTATGAGCGGGCTTATTCGAGATAGTCCTTATCCCCTTCCTCCGCTGCTGCTGCTGCTGCTGCCAGCAGGCGGCCGTTATCTTTGCGTCGCTGCTGTCGGAATGAATTACACCCGTTTCCGCTTAGCAGTACCCTTACCTTCCCGTTGCACTCACAGTCGCAGAACTCCTTTCCTTTGTAATCTGTGTCTACATGCAAAGTCTTGAGATGGAGCTGCAATGAAGAGTGCGACGCTGGGCGATTCGGTAGGAATCCATTAATAAAATCAGCGCAAAGGACGGAAGACGAGTGAAAACCGACAGCGACAAGCGCTGACTGACGACTGAATTTTATAAAAAGAAACAGGGGCATAAAAAGGGAAATACAAAAAATGTGGAAAACAAGAATGACCAGATCATGAAAAACTAAGATTGCTGTTCCGTGTTCTCACCCACGACAGTCACACCACCTATAATCTCTTTAGCATGTAGAGCGATTGATGGCACGCTGACGCAAGAACAAAGCTTTGGTCGCTGTGTGGTTAGGCATACAAATGCCCACACGGAATGCAGGAAAGGTGTTGTGTACAACGTCCCTCTGACCTGCGACAACTCGTACGTAGGGCAGACGGGGCGTTGTATTAATGACCGCCTCCGCGAGCATGCAAACTCGCTCAAGAAGTTTCAGGGGAGCAATCTGGCAATCCATTGCGGGAAGCATAAATGCTCGCCGAAGCTCGACCTCACCTCGATAGTGAGCAGATACCCGGACCAGCGCTCACGGGAAATTTCGGAGGCGTTTACTATCTACAAAATGGGGGACTCTTGCGTCAGCATGCCCTCCATCGCTCTACATGCTAAAGAGATTAACTATTCAGGTGGTGTGACTGTCGTGGGTGATACCACGGAACAGCAATCTTAGTTTTTCATGATGTCGTCATTCTTGTTTTCCACATGCTTTGTATTTCCCTTTATATGTCTCTGTTTCTTTCATTAAACTTCAGTCGTCAGTCAGCGCCCGTGCCTGTCTGTTTTCACTCGTGTCCCGTCTTTTGCGCTGTTTTTATTAATGGCTATAATCAACTCTATGGTTCAGAATTTGATTTGAAAGTTCGGTGTGCACGTTACTGAAATTAGCCAAATCCGCTTTGTTGGTGGCTTGGACTGGTCGCTCGAGTGGATTGTGGTGAAGCAGAACCACGGGTTTGATTTGGAATGTTATATCCGCCGGGGAGCGAATCTCGACACGAACCATTACAATCGGCCCTGAACGTTGATACAACGAGACCATACAGCGCGACCTGTACCACCACATCCCGTGAATGCCAGGAATACCAAAATTTTCCCTTCAAATGAACCCGCTTGACTGGATATAATCCAAAGTTATCCACGTTTTATTCCCAGCTCTCTTTGCTTGCACTTTTACTGGTAGAATTCGAAGTGGTAATACTTGTTTGGTTATTATTTCAATACAACTCCACGATGAGCATACCGACGCCTAGAGAAGTACGCACTGCTGCAGTTTTATATAAAGCTTGATACGACATTGTTTGTATTGGCGAGAAAACGGCAGCATGCTGAGCTTGCGTATCCGTATACGTTCGGTTGCACACGTGCATATTAAAACCCAAAGCTCTGTGTACATTAGGTTGGAGTATGGCGTTACCAAACTAGCTTTGCATTAAACCAAAGTTAAAGATAAAATCAAAGGATTGGCCACCGCAACTAAATGACATTGCGCACGGAAGGCAGAAAAGAAGCTCCGACGCTTCCGATGCGATGCAGAAATGGATGAAATTGAAGCTTACGTGCTCACAGCTCGCGCTGCCCTAAAGGCATCCGTGTAGAGCACCAGTTGTTTTTAACAAAAGGTAACCTGCCGCCCGCTGCCAGGGATACCTGTACGAGTGCCCAACGGAGAATTATGTGAGTGCTTCAAAAGTGTCGGTTCAGTTTTCCATCCTCGTATGACGCGAACAACATTCACTTTCCTTTTTTTTTAACGTTTCTATTGAAGGTTTCGTACACGAGTCAGTTCTAGACGACTACACGTAGTTTTCGGCGCTATTTACGAATGTCCTACGAAGACAAGCGTTCCTCGGGTCATGTATTTCAGATGAGCAATCAACCGCAGCTCCTCACTTGTCCAACGTTCGTCAGTGGCCGGAATAAAAAAAAAATTGCCATTGCTTTGAAGACTAAGTACTAAAGTGCTAAGTACTAAGGCAAGTAACGTTTCCAGAAGTTATTCCGTGTTCCCCAGCCAACAGCACCGATTTCTACGGGCGGTAAGGCAGGCGGTGTTAATTTTTACAGCAGGCCGAAACCCGGGGCGCCTCGTGGTCCGTAGCAGGCCTGCTAGAACAATTTCAAACGTTACGCAAAAAAGCAGGTTTTGTGTTTGCGTCGGTCGCTAATATAACAGCACCTGCCAGATTACGCGACCCACGGGAACTGGGGAAATCTGCCTACTAGCTAACGTTTCCCGCTCTCTCTGCAGGCCTTCTCAACGTAGAGGGTGTTGCCAGACATTACAGCGATTGGAATTCGCGTCTGGAGGACACCTGCGAGATTTCTAACATGCCATTCGCGGGCCGCAACTTCGCCGCGATAAAATCGTCCACGTCAGTCGGGAAGAGGAATGTGATAGGGCCGCGTGTACAACAACACCGATTGCACCTCGAAAGCACGCCAAAGCTAAGATGCCAGTATGCAAGACTCGTGTTTATGTGGATTCCACAAATTACAAGGAGCCCAGCAGCGGTCCGCTTATCAGCGCCTGCACGCTAATTGAGCGAGATACGCGGGAGTGCTTAATTGTGACTGCTTGCGTGTTGCATGCGTCGGCGTCATTCCACGCCGGTCCTGATAGCGGCGGGAAATGAATGAAGTTCCAGGCTGGCGGGACGAAGGGGGGATGGGCGCTTACGTGGGCTGTCGCGTAGCTGTCTCGTTCTGTTTATCAGGGGCCGATTATCTCGTCAACAACGGCTTGTCGCACAGGGAAGCCAAAAACTTCCGCCAGCTGTTCACCGTGAATAAAGGTTAAAGTCACCAAATCATACCTTCCGCCCCGCAGACTTGTTTGCCAGTGGGTTGGCTTTAAAAGAGTTTACTTTTCAATTTTTAGAAAGCGCTTAAAGTTGCAGTAGTTCTTGTCGTTTCACCTAAAACTTTGTTCGTTCTGCTGGCGAGATAATGTGACAGGCGTACTTTAGTTGTCATCTCTTTAATTATTATTCACTCAAAAGTACAGCTGAAAATAAAGAAACTTAGATTCGTTCAGTCGCTAAGCTGCAGATTTCCCGAATAAAAGAATGGTCGCCTTCCCGCCCTGCGAAAGTGGATGCCCAGCGGAGCTGTTGTAAACCTCTACAAATGCTGATGGGGAAGGGTAAATATAATATGTTTGTCGTCGTCTCGGCTGGCTTGTCGCTTGAGCGGGGTGTCCTGGGCAAGAACTGCTCTATTTAGTGACGCTAGTCCTGCCTAGCCTGTTAACATAACCTAGAAACATAATGATTACCAGAAACATAAGGTGGGGGAGGGGGGCATCGTTCACTGGCGCCTTATCATCCATACTGCAGGTTGGGTGTTTGTTTTGTGTTTTTAAAAGGAATGCTGAGATCTATGCTACATGCCTGATTAGCATGGCGCATGCGCTGGGCGTCTTAGGTGACAACTGCTGGGTTCTGCCTGGGTGTTTTGTTTACGACACAAAATTTTCTGACCAACTACAAGCTAACGGCTCCGCTGTAAAATTCTGCCGCGTCAACGGTTAAAGCAAGTTTGTTAGTCAAACGCTAGGTTTTCGGGCCGAGAGCGCACAGTGAACGCTCACACGTACAATTGCTCCTCAAACCGAAACACAGGCGCTGCTTGGCGCAGCCGGCGGTATACGCGCCCCCCTGTACCATTTTTGGATGGCACGTGCACTTACTGTCTCCCCATACTCCCCTATTTTCAAGCCTCCTGCCGAAACGAACTACCGACTGGAAGCTTACACTGCGTAACTGCACGAGTCGCTTGCTCAACCTTGGCTGAGCATGAAGGTCAGATTGACGCTATGGACAACAAGCCGTTTTCTAGGTATGCATCTGGAGTGACGAGCTTTCACTCTAAAAGCCTCTAAGGCTCTTACGAAAACGAAGACCTCCTAAAAAGTGCCATGCAGAAAAAACACAAGTTTGGTTCATTCGATAGATTGCCTCGTAGGAATAATACTGACACCACTTTTAACGCGCGTTTCGCTCAAATAAGCTGTATAATTGCGAAAAAATAGAATGGTCATGCGGCCCACTAGCTAAGTTCCTGCAACAGAACCTATGATGTCATATGTCCGGCTGTGCGATCGGCTGAGGCGGGCAAAAGCAAACACAAATTAGGCAGGGCTTGCCGATGGAGCTATTTGCTCTTAAATGTAAGGCATTTGGATTTTATACCATTAAGAATGGGGGGCAAAAAATGAAAGATACGAAAATACACGTAAACATACAAGAACCGATGGGCATTGTTGTTGGTACTAGGCCCACTAAGCTTTTCTTAGCTGCACAACAGCCTGCCGCTTTGGAGTTGTCTTACACGACACTCGACGATTGGGGTGAGCGACGTTGTCATACGTGACCGTGTTTGTCGTGGATACTCCATGCTTTACGAATCGATTGCTTTCCACTGTAACAAAAACAAGCCAGGAGCAAATACGGTCAAAAACAAAGCAACGGCTGTCGATGGTCCGCGACTGACTATGGTAGCGCGACCTGGGAGGACTGGTGGTAAGCAAGGCTGCAGAGCCTAATGACGCACCAGAATTTCGTTTGAATACCCGCCCTCATGACTTCATGGCAGACGTCATGAAAACGCATCATTTGGCGGGAGAATGAAAATTTCAACCTAAATTGATTAATTTCTCAGTGAATACGGCATCGTGTGCAGCCGGACAAGCGCTGGGGGCACTATAAAGCACGAAATTCCTCGAATAAAACAAACTTGTATTTTGTCTGCATGGCACCTTTAACAACTGTAATTAACAAATCACTAATTTCGAACTGAATGCGCTGAGTGCTTTGTTTAGTTTTGTGCCGCGTCTTCCCCGTTTTCTAGTGGAATGCAGAATGTCCTGCATACTCATTTCCGAGTGTGCGGGTGCTCCCCCGTTTTTTTATGACGCTTAGATACTTGGTGACGAATCCAGGAATTGCGGAAGAGAACTGATCGGCGCGGTCATAAACTGAAGAGCGGGGGCATAAACACCGGTAAGCGCCGCCACTATCGCTATCAAGGAAACAGGCGGAGTCACAGAGAAACTTACTTCTATTGTTAGAGGGTGCCGTGCGCTACTACTTTATATTCAATGTTGCATCAAAGCTGCATATATCTACCATCCGGCGGTGGTAGCTATATGCAAGTATATGTCCGTCTACTAGTACGGGTATATGTCCGTACGGCTACGGCTACGGTTACGGCTATACGTGGCTGTATGTCCGTCCGTGTAGGCGTCGCGTTGAGACGATAAAGCTTTTGTTTCCAGTCATCGCAAATGCTCTGTAGCTCTCCATCCTGAAACAAATCATGCTGATATCGGCAGTGGAGACGGCGGTATCATTACGCCGAGTTTCATTTGCTTGTCACAAATATTTTACGGCGAAGTTGTAAACGGTAAAGAGCTGTGAATACATGGCCGTCGACGGAGGGAGTATGGTTGCAGAAAACGGCAGTAAATCTTGTTTTATCAAACACTACGCCCAAGAATTTGCGAGAATTAACCTCTAAGATGACTCGATTATCACGCCGAGTTTCGTGTACTTTTCACAATCACGTAGTGCACAGTGAAGTCATAAATTTTGTGGCATTCACATCTGCTCTCAATGCATACATGGGCTTCTACAGGAGGGAAACGGACAGCGCCATGGCTGCGCCCTGTGATAAAACTCTGGTCCTTGCAAGTTTCATTCAGCCAGTTACCTTAAAAGTATGCTTCATCGCAAGTTACGAGCAAACGTATTTCGTTTCGTGCATAGATGCGTCGATTGAGGTAAAATACCCCTCAGCTTCGCTGCTCGGGCTTACCCGCAGAGTGGAAGTGCTGATATTTCTTTTAAGCAAGGAGCTTGCGCGCTCGGGTTCCCTTTGGCCACTGAGTTTTATTAAACACTGGCGCTACTGCCACCGCGCGTGTTGTGCAGTTTCCCTTTTCTTGAGTAGACGACTTCGGAGGCTGGGTTCGGTCGTTCTCACAATCAATAACTCCAACGGATCACTGGAAAGCGCGCGTCTGTAATTTGGGCAGTTGGCGATTGCACGAAAATGATTTTTTGCCAAGTTGTAGTCGAAGGAGTTACACAGACACCGGTATTTTAACGTAGAAATCCAAAATGGATATTTCTGTATAGCCGGTCGAATGCATTCATTACGGATATGCTTAATTTGTCGTCACAGAGCGTTATTGCTTATTTCCCTTTTAGAGCAATTAAAAGGCCCTATCCGCATGGAGCTCTAAATGCAGCCCTAGTATGGAGATGGTACCCTTAGCCTCTCATAGTTGCAGCTGTTATTTTAACCCGCGACCAGTTAAATATTTTAAAGCAGCCATGAAGACAAACTACAACCTCGTTTAGTTCGAAAGAACTACTAGCCTTCGGTAAATCACTTAACGCAATTTCAGCCACGACAGACGCTTCTTCAAACAAACAAAAACTAAATATTTGTTGAAAAAAATTTCAATTTCGCGCTACAGTGACGCGTTATAGGCAGGACGGACCAAATATGGGCCACCACTAAGAGCAGAGTGTTTAGTGTGTTAACTGCACGTTAACCTCCAAGGGATACCACCAGACGGGGCCAGAAGTCCCACTACAATCCCCTAATCGTGTTTCCTGGTGGTGGCTTAGGTCCACCGCCACCAATCGCAGAAGGAATATCTTGTGACGTCGTAGAAAGATTGCCGGATAATGGCTGAGAAGTCACCACTGGTGCATATGTTCTCTTTGGTGTCTCGATAATTCTTTGAAGTTCGCGAAAAAACTGGTATCATCAATCCGAACAAGCCAGTCGTTTGAATGAACCAAACTTGTGTTTTTTCGTCATCTCCCTACTAAAGAAACGCTGATCTTTCCGTGTACATGCCTGTTAATCGAGACGCTGTTGCCCGCACAGAGTTTCAACAATGCGACTCAGCTATCTTGAAGAAAAAAATTAAAGCCGTTCCCCTCAATGTGAAAGCTGTCGGAAGTGCAGAGCAGTGATTCGCCAGTGATTCGCCATAATGGGCTGTATCGCCGTTATCCGCTCACTGCTACCACCTACTGCAATTCAATTTTCCCGCCTTCGCAGTTTTCGCGCGCCCCCTGCCTGAAACTGCAATAGCGGGAGTTCTGTTCTTTTTGTGCTTGCTTTTCCTCCCGCACGTGCCGGTGTTGCACTGCCACTTTTTTTCGCTTACGTAAACACCAGCCCAACGAGCGTTGCGAACTAAATGAACGCGGGCGCTGCCGGTTAATTGCGTATATTTTGCCTGAAATGTACCTCTTGTTCATTTTGGCGCTAAACAACAGGGAGATGTATGGCAAGTGCCAGCGGTTCACAAGTTTCGAACGCTTGAGACAATACAAACCGCCTGGCTCGTGTGCCGAGATTTCGCCCACGTTAAGGTCTCCATATAGCAAATTAATCCGGGGTACCCACTACGGCGCGTCTCATAGCACAAGTATAGCTCCAGCGCGTGAAATTCCAGAGATGCATTTTTTTAACGTTCTTAAGGTTTTGTGATTCTCACTCACTTGCTGACTCACTCGCTGACTCACTCGCTGACTCACTTGCTCACTCACTCACTCACTCACTCACTCACTCACTCACTCACTCACTCACTCACTCACTCACTCACTCACTCACTCACTCACTCACTCACTCACTCACTCACTCAAACATTCCCATGGCGGCCTCTACTGCAAAAGCATTTACCCCCTGAGTGCAATTTTCACTGTTTATAGCTAACACAACTACCTTATAAGAGACGCGTTTTTCGTTTTTTTTTTTTTGTAGGCTGTACGGGTTTTACAGTGTACATACAGTGAAAATTGCTCTTAGGTCGCAAATCACTTTACAGTGTACTGTTTGGCCCGAAAAACGTCCTACGCAGCGGAAAAGTTTTATCAGTGCCTCGTGGAACGCCGGCATTTCGATCATAGCGCGCATTGCTGCAATAAATTTACCACTACGCACTCAAAAGGCCGCCATCCCGAAGAGAACGAACCACCAAGAAAACATAAAGCGAAGCGCGCTGCCTGGCGCAATTATCCGAGCGCGGATAAAACCGTGGGCTGTTTCTCTGGATAGTCATGGGACAGCAGTCCGGTGGATTACCGCTCTGTAACCTGTCAGTGACTCGCCTATTAAGTGCAGAGCACTTTAGGGGCTCGTTGTATGGCAAGTTTTATGGCCCTTTATGGCAAGTTTTCCAAATTAATACACGTAAATATTGTAGAAGAAATATTCTAACCAAACATTGGTGGCGAGTTTTGCGTCCGTGCGGGTGAACGTGCGTGTACATTTCCCTTGAGGGGCGCATTTATGTAAGATGCCTATATATTATAAAGCCGTGAAGAGGTAGCATAGACCAGAGGCAGCATTCACACAAACAAGGCAAACTCTTCGGATAAAGATAAAAGCCTTATATGTCCTATTATGAGAAGACGAAGCGCCGTCTTCCATGAGTGAAAGGTGGACTAAAAAGAGGCACCTGACCCCTGCCAAATAGGAGCCCTGCTGCCCAACGGACGACGGCGGAAACGTCGCCGGCCTAACCGCCCGGTCTGTGGCCAAATAAAGTTTGTCTATCTGTCTGTCTGTCTGTCTGTCTGTCTGCAGACATTCAGAGAATTGTTAACTGCTGCGTAGCATTCTTATGCCGCGCTTGTCTAAAGTGCGAGTTCTTTAAAGCCAAATAAGGCTATGAGTAGCGAAAAGTGTAGGATGACTATACTTTTCAAGTTTTTCGTTGTTTCTTTTCGCCAGCGAGGTTAACTTATACCGTATATTTACACCTTATATACCTTTACTTCGCTAATTGTGTTTATTTTTTCGAAGATGCAAGGCGTAGTGCAGAGATAGTCTGTTTACGGTATTTTCTATACGTATTTACGACGTTACATTGCGGACATTTCTCTTTAGGCATCGGTTTCTCGGGGAGATGTATAAAGTGCGCTTTCTTGGCTATTTCAGATAATTTTTGAAAAATTTCTCATGTTTCTTATGTTTTGTTGTTTCACAATTCTGTCCTGCCAATCATCTCCAATTACGCTATTGTGACGATTGAAGGTGTTAGTTATTCCGGCAAATCTGCATTGTTGTTTAAATGCCGGGCGTTACACGGGCCTGGCTGTGCGGCTACTCGGCAAAGAATGCTACGCCTTACTATGTCGTACGCGCATCGCGGTGTAAATAAAGCACGAAGACAAGAGGCGAGTGCCTCCCTTGCAAGGCAACGGATTGGCACGCTCGTGTGACCCAGGTTCCATCGCGGCCGAGCGCACCGCCGCCGCACCGGGATAGATTTGAGGAGAGGAGACATGTAGGGGAAGAGGGAAATGAATGGCGAAGAACGGGATAGCGAGTGGATGAAGGAAAGGAGGTTTCAGGTGAGGAGAAAGAGGGAGGGAATGAATGTCAGGAGAAGGCGCTAGGATGGGGAAGAGTGATTTGGGGGAGGAGGGGAGCGGTTGGGAAGCTTCGCGCAACGCCACCTAGAGGGTGGGGAAGGGAGTAGTGCGAGGGGAGGAGGAGGAGAGACGGAGGACGAGAATTGTTGCGTGGCAGGTGCCGCCGAAACTTCGTGGTCTTTCGAAGCCATTTGCACGAAAGTAAGCAGATACGCGGCCAATTTTCCTATTTCTGATCCGTCGCCTGTGACAGGGGAGTCCGAATGTTCCTTGCTCGTATTACCACGGACGCTGATCGACCCCTATAATCGAATGTCACCCGCTTGTTGCTGCACCCGGGATGCGCTAGCCTAGCTTAACCCCACCCCCCTCTTTGAATTTCTTCTTTCCCCTCTTTTCTTCCCTTCTGCTGTACTTCACATGCGCAAAAAAGACGAAGACTGAGGAGAGACGACACGACACAAACGCGCCACTTTCAACGAACTTAAAGAAGATATCACACTATTTATACCGTCCCTACTTATGCACAGACAAAAACAGATACAGATCTTGCCTCCCCTTTGCCTTACCACACTTTTGGGTGCATTTACACCCATTATCATTTTACAACATCGTGTTATCTCGCCTCAGTCTTCGTCATTTTTGCGCAAGTGAAGTACAGCACGGAATACCAACACGCCCAACCTACACCCCATTAATTCGGCTATATTCGTTCTCTCTTTCTGTATCTCTTTTACATTCCCCTACACCCTTTCACTCCCTCTCCTCTGCACTGCGTTGCATACAGATGCACTCCCTGCCGACCTCAATAATGTGCCCAGTGCTCTTTCTTTCCTTTTCCTGTCGAATCAATAGCAAAAGTAGCAGTAGTACCGCACCCGGAAAGCCCGTGCCTTCGACCGAGACGCAGGCAAAAAAACGCGGAGCTCGCAATGGCACGAGCGCGTCATTTTTCCGTTCTCGCAAATAAAACCCGCACGTGCGTGAGCAGGTGTGCGCTCTCGCGAGCTACGATGATCCGCTTTTGTGTTTTACGAAATTCCTGAGCGTCGTTCTCTCGCTCCCTCCCCTTCTCTCTTTTGCTTGTCTCACAGCGGGGGCAATGCGTAGTCGGAATTCCTCGAGTCGTATCCGCGTCACCGGACGGAGCCATTCGGGCGGAAAAATTCGAACGAGAGAACACTGCAGGGCACTTGACAACCGCGGCTGGATGCGCGCAGAGCGCTAACACAGGCAGTCACCGCTCATGTCCCTCCGAATACGGTTCGGTTCAAGTAATATCCACTTAAGAGCGTGACTGTTCCATCGCCTGAAGAGTGGGAGCGCGCGCATTACCTTGTCTTGGACCATTCTTTATTTTGTCTTATCTGCCGGCTAATTTGAATGCCAACGAAGAGGCTACTTCTGTTCAACGGGTGAAACGTCGAAAACAAAATCAATTGTTGTCATAGGCAAAGTCAAATAAATTTGCAATGAAGAAGTAATCTAAAGCCTCTCAGGCGAAATTACCGCCAAGATTCGGTACAATACATTAAAACGTATACACATGTGAGCGCGCGCTACGCGTCCGTGTCTGTGTCCCCGCGTCGTGTCACTTAACTCTTGCAGTACTTGAAAGCTCGTTGTTTGTGCCTAAGACGACAGTAGAAGCGTTCACGACGCGTATAGGCGTTGTGTAGCCAGCACAGCCAAGGGACACACGGCGCCATCTAGGGGCGTGTTTGAAGCTATATCCACGTGCTTGTGGCACTCAATTTAATCGATGAGAATCGTTTGGTCTCGTAGTGTAGTGGTTCCGGTTCTGCGTACCATGTATAGCTACCTAAGTTGGAATCCCGCTAGCAATTCATTTTCAATGGTTTATCATACTGAACGATCAATATCTTTTATCACAAATATCACATCTATGGCACCTTGATGCATTATGAATAATATTTCCGGTAGTTTCATTACGTTTAAGTAAGTTTCAGCCACCGTTTTTTTTGTAGGTATTGTGGTTGCGGCTCTTTATGGTTGTATCGGTTATTTTTGTTAAATTTTTTTAGACACCGCTCTGGGTTTTCCGTTGGTTGGGTTTTGCTTCACCTTTTGTTTTCAATTTGGGTGATTTTGTCTGCCTTAGGTTGGTTTCAGCTCTCCACATAGGATAGCAAGGGCTGGCGAACTACATGCGGAAATCTTTGACGTACGCTAGTAAAGCTAGGCTTTTGTGTCCGCACTGGTGCCCTTGTACGTGAATACGCCCTACAGGAAAGCCAACTTTCTCTGACGATGATGATGAATGATCGTGGGT
The DNA here is from genome assembly GCF_048455015.1 of Haemaphysalis longicornis. Lineage (NCBI taxonomy): Eukaryota > Metazoa > Arthropoda > Arachnida > Ixodida > Ixodidae > Haemaphysalis > Haemaphysalis longicornis. Next base: position 145,970,697 of record NW_027526407.1, read on the forward strand.
GAAGTGAAAGAAAAGAATACGCTTCCCGTAGCCGGAATCGAACCTGAGTCCCTCGCGTTATGAGGCCGGCGTCTACCGCATTGCTCCATTTTGACACGGCCGAGGCGAAGGCCAAGCAGCAGGCACCGATTAGCGGCGTACACCCCAAACCCAAGCATTAGGCCTACGGAGTGCACACCCGTGAGTTGCTGTGGGTATTGCAGAAAAGTTGTGCGTACCTCCAGAGTAGCACATACTCGCAGTGTGGGATACACCAGTGAATCCGTCACGAGAAAGCTTCGCGTTCAGCTATACCCTAGGGGTGAATGATTTTTTTTTTCACAATTGCGCCGTCACCTAAACTCTCTGGTCGCGCCTGTGGCTATCAGCAGGCGGCGCTGCACGTATCGAAAGCCACGCGTTCGTGCGTTGTTGTTAACAGTTTTGACCTCTGTGCGCTTGAAATGTGTGGTCAATGTTTCGCATATAATTTCCGTCGTCGCCACTGCCACTGCAAACAAAGCGCTAAGTTTGTAGATAGAAGACCCCATCAATCAAAAGGCAAGAAGCAGCCTCAGTTATCCCTCGGTGCGAGCTCGTTTACTCTCAGGTACATACCTCGAGGTGCCGACAGCGCACGTTTGCGTCGGCCTAGATTCTATCGCGCACTTTAAGGTCAGCCTGCCTCCGTACTGAGTGAAAGTTGCGAAAGAAGACCTCGCGAAAGAAGATGCCTTGCGAAAGAAGACCTTAGAAGGCTACTAACGCGTACCCCAGAAACCGCATGAAGGCAAAGGCCGCATGAGTCGGAGGCCGTTGGATTAGTTCTTTATCGCGTGTAGAAACTTCAGCTGCATTCTGCGGCGTGGCTATGGCGTGGTCCAGACTAACCACGCTCTCCCGTTACACAAAGAGAGGAAACCCAGGAGGACAACTTGCGGAGATGAATTTCAGTTTTAATCTTGTGGTGCACGAGCGCGGATTGACATGCAAAAATATGAAGCATGCAATACTGGGATCTGAAAAAGCGTGATAACCGTCTTCCGTATCTCTTACGCTGGATTCACCGAATCCTAGACACGTGTGGACGTGTTTGTAACCCAATCCTGGCATGATATTGGTGTTTTAGCCTTACTAGCCACTACGCCCCCTCGACAAGCCGAGGGGAGAATGCGACGTAGAACGGCTACCACCTTTCACGGATGAAATCTAATATGAAGTGGCCAGTTCAGAATTAAAAGAGCAGTATTACACAAATACATACGCTTCTGCTGTCAGATGACACGTGTCATAACCGCGATACTTCAATACTGGGTGTATTCTAAAGCAATCCTCCTCCTTTTGCAAGATAATCCGTATTCAATCTCTACTCAATCCCCAAACAACCACTATTCGGTTGGCAAGATAATATTGAAAAAAGCGCGTATAGACAGGTACACAGGAGAGGAGGTGTACCGCACAGCGCGACCCTCCAGCTAGTTCTACCCAAGTGGACACATAAGTTCACACATCCTTGAAAGGGTACTGACACCAATTTTCGGTGGTAATATTATTGCACAGTTCGCTTCCTTTACTTAACAGAATACTCTGGCTGAAATATGAGCGGCCTGCGACGCGAAGAACACACTTTAATTGAATCTCATTACTCGCGCCGGCGGAACAGCACGCGGAGCGGCACTCATCAAATGGACATCAGCGCGATATCATCCCGTGGTACACAAAAGAAGTGACGCGGACAGCGCTCGTCAAAACCTTGTGACGTCACTTCCCGCGCGCGGCCCTGCGAGCGGTGACTGGGCGCCGACGGATTCACAAACGGTGCACGTAGCCAAAGCTACAGGCATAACCGCTGCCCAGAAATACTCTGTTGGCACAAATAAAGTTCCACACTCGGGAAAAGAAGCGATGTTATAGCCCGGAATCGCAATAGAATTCGCCATCAGGACTTTTATTGAAAGCGGTCATCGAATTTCCGCCGCAACGGTAGGCCTAGCACCTTCAGGCAGCTCAGCCTCTCAGCTCCGGCGGCGGCGCGGTCGAAACAACTCCCCCACCGGCCTCCGCAGTATTTTGACGCTTGCACAAAGCGGTGAGGTCATGCCGGGATTCTGGCATGTGCGCCTTACGGGTTGAAATAGCGGGAAATTGAAACAAATGATTTTCAGGCCGTTCAATGTAATTAATCATGGCGCGCTGCAGTATTTAAAGTGTTCTATCGGGTTCGACAGACTACCAAGCATCGATAAAAGCAATAAAAATGGAACATAAAATTTTCGTGTCAGTACTCCTTTAAGGGGAAAACACACCAGCGGAAAACGAGGCGCCTGCGCACGCGTCTGCCACCCTGAGAACCGGTTTGGCCGCCGGAGAGAGAGAGAGAGAGAGAGAGAGAGAGAGAGAGAGAGAGAGAGAGAGAGAGAGAGAGAGAGAGAGAGAGAGAGAGAGAGAGAGAGAGAGAGAGAGAGAGAGAGAGAGAGAGAGAGAGAGAGAGAGAGAGAGACGCCGGAAGACCACCGGATCGGCCGGCCTCGCACGCGTTCAACCTGCTAGATATTTTGCCGGGGCTTCGGAAACCGGGTCGCTCGGACGCACATGTGTCTGCCGTTTTATGGCCCTCTCGCCCCCTAATAATTCGCGATGAAGCCTTACTCGTGGCAACATCAGTTTGTGAAGACCGGTGCTTCGCAGTAAAGGGTAAAACACATGCGTCTTTGAAATCTCAAGTACGCGCTAGATGTTCTGTTTATATATGATTCTATGCGAGAAGAAATGTATTCATACGAACAGACAATCGCTATTTGTGGAGTGCCTATCCTCTCGATCACGTGAAAGTCATCTTCTTATATACCGGGGTAACCACACAGTATTTGGAAATAAACCGGAGGAAGTAACTCTAATTTTGCACTAAAATTTCTGAAGTGCGAAAGGTGGCGCCATGTAGTGTCAAAAGGTGACACTACCGTACGTGTCCTAACAATTCCGTGGGTTTCCACGCGTCATTCAAGAACCGCATAAACGAATAGGAAATGTTGCACAGCATCGTGGTTTTAGCCGGGGACAAGTTTTTAAATGTGCCTTTTCAGCTCACGGACAGTTAAAAGTATGTTGCCGCACGGCTCACTGTCATGCTTCCCAGCATTCTTTTCGGCGGGCCACGTACAGCTCGTAATTTAAAAATTGCGATTACAAAAGTTTTAGGACGCTATCAGCAAAACCACTTCGGGTTAATGTGTTTCAATGGATGCCCTTTCATTGGGGATAGAAAAAATATACTCGACAAAATTGGATGTCTGTCCCTTTAAAGTTGGCAAGAAGAAAGCGTAGTGTGTATAACACCTCACGACGTAGGACCTTACGCAGTAAATGTCACGTACAGCGCCTACGTAGAGACAGATATACGCCTGCGTACATCGGAGAACGCCCACATCCAGACAGAAAATGGACGGGGCTTGTTTGCGCATATCTTCGCGGTCGTAAGCCCGGTGCAGACCCAGTGCAGGTGAGCGAAACAAACCCATTCAGGGAGGGCCCCGCCTTCGGAAGGGTGGTAAAACGGAGCAAAATAGCGCCTCTGTACGGCTCCCGTGACTTCTGGCATAACGGCCGCTCCGAGCACTAAATTCTCCTGCCCGACAGGAAACGTGATGCCGAAGGTGCCTGAATAAGATAAAAACGGCCGACGAGGGTAACTGCGAAGGGGACGTCGCGTGATGTCCAAGGCCGGTGTGCGAAGCGAACAGAACCCACGCCGCGGGGCTCGACCGGTACCACACCGGTTCAATCCTGGATCCGAAAACCACTGTTGCTGGTTGTCTGGGTACCAGTATTGATGTACGGCCAGATAAAACAGGTAGCCTTTACATCATAATCATAATTATTGCCACCCTCACCAGCAGCAGCAGTAGCACCAGCTTCGAACAGCCTAAGTCCACTGCAGGACGATAGCCTCTCCACGATTCACTCCAAGGGGCCAAGCAAGTTGTGCTGTTTGTGTGTGTGCAAATTGACATAGGTCGTGGTAAGCCAGATAGCCTTTTTTATCAACACTATCATCATCACAACCATCACTAGCAGCAGCATCTAGCAGCCTAAGTCCACCGCAGGACGAAGGCTCCTTCCATTGACCTCCAACTACTCCTGTCCTGCGCTGCCAGAGTCCAATCTTCGCCTCCGCATTGCCTTATTTCATCCCTAAGTTGAGTTAATGGGCCTTCCCCTTCTTCTAGACCCGTCTCTGGGTATCCACTCTGTTTCCCTAATTGCCCACCGGTTGTCGGTTCGTCTCACTACATGGCCAGCCCAAAACAATTTCTTTTTCTTTATTTGAACTATGATATCCTCGGCCCGAAATGGTTCCCTGGTCCAGAGCGCTTGCTCTCTGTCTCTATTCCCCGTTAAATGATACCGCAGAAGTTGAAGTGACATTAAATGGTCGGCCTCGACACCTAATTGTCACTTTTATTCAGGTGCCCATCGTTGATAGGTCACGGTGAGCCAGACGAGCTCTCTGCGCTGATTGTTGAGGAGCTTGCAACATTCACAGTGCTGCACAACAGCTCGGATCTACAGGAACTCGTGGGGGGGGGGGGGGGGGGAGGGGGGGGGGGGGGGGGGAGGGGGGGGGCGTAGAAACGATTCTAATGGCACAGGGAGCGGTCTGCAGTTTGCAAAGACATATCCGCCCGCAGTGTACATCAAAAGCTCATGAGAGATGGAAAGTAGTAGTGGCATTGCGAGTTCATTAGCCGCGGAAAGAGCAAAACATGTGGCATTGTTGGTAGTAGTTTAAGCCATTGCTTTTGTGCCCCGCATAATTTGTAAACACGGTTGCATACAATTACTAGCCGAGCACCGGGGAAGAGAGGGGAGACCAGGTTTTTCAACAAGTAGGGCCGGGCGTTCCTCTCCTTGTCAACATCTTTATGGCATTCACGTAAGCGGCACAGCACGACGTAGATATCGACGGCCTTGCTTCCCGAATGGTGTTTGTTGACGCTGGTGTTGACACAAACAAGGATCCCCTCAGACATTCCGTGCGGTTGGCAGCTGCTTTTCTCGTTAACGTTGTAACATGCGGTAAAAGCTGTTCGTTGCGATCACACCCCACTACTCGGCGAAAAAAAAGTTCGTTCCTGAAATTTATTCGCAACATAACGGGCTGTTTCTGGCTTCCTTTTATTTATACCCCGGACATCACAGGACTGGAACCACCTTCCCGGGCCAACCGCTGCCATTGAAGAACCCTCGCCGTTCCGAATAGCTTCACTTGAAGCTGTTTTCGTCGGAATCATCTAATCATCATCATCTAATATCATCAATGATGCTGCTTTTGTTTTATTCGGTGTATAACTTTACACCACTCCCCTCAGTAAAGCATCTGGACTTAAGGGTAAGATAAATGAAATTAAATGAAAATCGTAACTTCGTGTCTCGATGAGCATCGCGGGAAGTTCCTAATTTCTTCGTAACGTTAAGCTGGTAATAATTTACCCTATCATAGAAGGTGTGCTTTGTATGTGCGCCACACATTATCGCCACCCATTAGCAGTCCTTATTTGCCTGTTACCATTGAGCTTCACGTATTTCTCCGAGTCAATAATCCACCCACGTTACCTCCGTTTGGTATACGGGTTTAACCGGCATTTGATCTGAAGAATACAGTTACTTCTGTATTAAAGGAATATGGCTAGCGGAGGAAGTTGGTAAAGTTTTAATGTGCAAGCGCAGTGCAAAAAACAGATTTTTTTTTAGTGCAATAAATAATTTTGCATGCCTCGGCAGGCATCAGAAGGTCTACTTATCCACCTGATACGGACATAGCCGCGGGAGTTTGCACAATTTGGCACACATTGGATGCAGTCACTGTTATTGCAAAATGCAGTTAAAGGGGTCTCGTCCGTAGCCGGTGTGACATGAGTACTGCCGGCCATGGCCAGCAGAGAACGTTGAGGACACAGGCTGAATACATCGCTGTGACCGGACTTCGAATCTTGGAGTTGTCCCCAAGCAGTTGTTACCGAACTCCGAGGCCTGCTCTTCTCTCTGGCGAGAGTGCGCAGGCGTTCTGAAGGCACTGCTCAAGGTCACGAGAGAACCACAAACATCCTGTGCTCTCCCTCAGATAGCCTTCAGCTCTGGTGCAAAATAAGAAAGCAGGGAGGGGAGGGGGGAAGGGTCACGTGACTTGCTCCGCTACAAGCAACCAAGAACAGCTGTGCACGTGCTGATTTCGGCAGAGTTACAAGATTGGCTGAGGAAACATATTTTCGGTGATGTCGTCATCGCGTTCCACACTATTTGAGCCATCCAGAAGGCGCCACGTTGCGGGCACGTGTATTGAGACACTTCAAGACGAACGGAGCCAATCATATTTCTTTACGCCATGACGAGGAAGCCGAACCCGATATTTGCCCATCCGGTTCGCAACCATCTTTTTTTGGTCTTCTACTTTGTTGAGCCTATTTGCAACCAAGTGGAAGTGGCTAGAACTGGACCCCGTTGGTCCAGTCAAACCACGAGGCTGCGATCCAAGTACGCTTCTTCAAAGGAGCTTTCAATCTCCCGCCTGCTTGAATAGCGTCACAATCTCTGGCCAATCACAGGCGTCCCCTCAGCCACGTCACTCATGTCTTCGGGTGTGGGCTCTACCTACTTTCCTCCTTTCCCATTGCCGCAAGGGCACCTTTCTTCGGTTTACCGCATCTGCGTATCTTCATCTATTCACATTGTGTTGGGAACTTCTAGGATTGATGCCACCAAAACATTTATGGTCGCTGTAGAAAAATGAAATACGAGGCTGAAGTTGACTCATTTTTATTTGTGTGGGTGTATAATATCGTTTTGGCTGTCTATAAAACCTTGGCCTTTGATGCTTGTTGTAAGGAGCATAGGAAAGGTGCGAATTTCTTTTAACCAGAACAGACCTTCAAGTGCACAAGAACAGTAACACAATTCCTGCGGTACAAATCGATGTACCCTTCCGCTCTGAGAAGACGGATGACCAGCGAAGCTCGGCCTGTTTTTTCACCACTGTTTTTTCACTGTTTTTTCGCCAAGCGCTGTTTTTTCACCATGAATCTTAAAGGAGCCATGAAGAGAAAATACAACTTCGTGTAATTTGAAAGAACTAGGATTCAGTATCTCAGTCAGCTCCATTACAGTCCCCAAAGATGTTTTATTTAACGAAAAAGGCAGGAAGTATTTAAAAACTTTCAAATTTTGCGCCACAGTGACGTGTTATGAGCAAGAATGACGTCATACGGGCCAACAATAAAACATAATTTTCAGTGCGTTAACTGCAAGTTAGCATTCAAGTCATACGGTCAAATGGAACTAGAGGCCTCATTACAGACGTCCAGTCATGTGTCGTCGCGACAGGTCAGTTAGGCGGCCGCCAATCGCACAAAGAAGGTTCCGTGACGTCACAGAAAAGTTGCGGAAAATTGGCTAGGGGGTCGCGACTGCTTCACACGTTTTCTTTAATATCTCCGTTATTTGTTCGAAGATTGCGATGATATTGGTATCATTGTTAGCGGGACTAAGCAGTCTTTCTAATAAACCCAACTTGTATTTTGTCTTCATGGCTCCTTTAAGCTTGACCAGTCCAAAGAGTGCAGAAACAAATCACGTTTGCAAGTAACTTGTCATTGAGCATACTTCAGCTGTAATTCTACTCTAAAAGAAATAAATGGGGCTGCCCGTTTTTCTCCCGGAGGAGACTACGTGTTGAGATAACACGGTGATCCCGTAATGTTTAAAACTTCACTGTAAACCAACTAATTAGGAGCAGTTAATGAGATTCGGCGAAAGATAGAGCCGTCTTTGCAGCCAACTTCGGTACAATGTTTTTCAAGACACGTACATTAGCTTGAGAGCGCACCAGCGAACCGTGTGTTGCCCCTTCAGAGAAAGGGATTGAATTCCTGGAACGGGTACCGGAACGTAACGAGCGACGTATTGTGTGCCTAACATACAAAGGGAATTTACTTTTAGAAAATAACGGTTCAATCAGAAACGATTCCCAGAAACTCGTGCTTATTTCTTATTCTGCGCCCGTTCTTTCTGCCTATACACCCTGTACACTCATGGAAACCAACTCGCACACATCAAGCTAGGACTTACTAAGTCTTACTGGCCGGGTCTCACATCAAACTATGATTTACAGGAGCGCACGTGTGTTGACCTCAGCGCCTCCGGTTATTCACAGCAGTGCGCAGACCTGCGGTCTTAGTACGCGTATTACCGTGAGTTACGTCCCTATAAACGAGTGCATGACTTTAGCGGTTCCGCTACTATGAGCCGTTTGCACTGCAAGGGATATTGTGAGCATGGCAACGTCAACGCGCTTACACGATGTTGTAACCACAGGAGCGCGTTAAAGTAGGGTTGTTGACTTTTGCGGTATTTTACGGTTCCTTTTTATCTCCTTCCGTTCTCGTTTTTATCTCGTTCTCACGGATATAAAAATCTCGTCATGAATGTTATTTAGACGGCACGAGTGGCAAGGGGAAATGGGCGAGGGGCGGCAGTTGTAGCTATCCTAAAGCAAGCTCGCGCCACAACTTATTTTAATTTTTTTTTAAACAGTAATGCCACCTCGGTGCAAGATCTTAGCGGGCTGGGAAAAACATAACTTTCACAAGTCACGTTCGCGGGTAAAACACACACAAACATACACATATATATAAAGAAGAACGCGAAAGATGCATCGTGTGTGCAGATGTGTGGCGAAAGCAGGTACTCATTTTTAGGTTACTGCCATGTTGGAGAGGTCATTCCACTCGAAAATAGTTCTTGCGGCATAAGAGTATTTGGAGCAGTTGTTGCGTTTAAATGACGTTAAAGTTCTGTTTAAAGGGAGCCTGCAACACTTTTCACAACTTTTCTCGAAATCTTAAATGCTTGCAGAACGTGGTCATCCAAGACATCCAATACGTATATTAGGGTGTCGCAAAGTACCTCAGCCACAGATTACTGATGCATGCCCATCAGATAACTTTGAAACTTGCTCGAAAGATCTTTCTCTCTTTCCCGGTCTTAACGTTTTTCAACTGCTGGAATTACGTCATTACAGCGGTACGGCGGCTATCGGCCGGCTTTCCTGAAGTTGTAGCAATGAATTCATTCGATAGCCACTCTAAAAAGAATGTAACAAATGCACAGCAGAAACGGATGGCGCATCTGCTGCGACGAGTAAATCACGCAGTGCCGCTTCCAGACGCGAAGGAAATAGTGAAAGCGTTCGCCCAAAGCGTTGTAGAGTCCCTTCAAAGTTAAAGTGCTATTGAAGAAAAGGATATTTAAAACGTTGTGGCTACTCCGCAGCGAGGGAATGCCTTTTTGTAATGAACAGGTCAACATGGCCATAACATAGCTTTGCACCCACAGCTTTGTATGTAACTTAGCGGGTAGAATTACGTTTTTTGTTATCTGAGTTTTTTTCGGTTTTTTTTTTTAGATTCACACAGAAACAGTTGAAGTTGAGCTATCCGGGAAGCGTGAGCCGGGGATCCCGCGCCAGGAAAGGGAAACAGCAGCGGGGAAGGAGATTTGAGGGAGGAGGGTTTGGGGAGGGCTATGAGGAAAGACGACGGAGCGGGCGCCGAGAAACGGAGAGAACGACTGCGCGGAATTCAAGGAGCCTCGGAGGGCATTACAGAGTTTTAGCACTCCGTATGCCCTGTGTTGTACGTGCGTACCGTGTCGGCGGGGCTCGTCTGGGTGCTTGCGCATTCGTGACGGTAGGGTGGATTAGTTTCACAGGGCGGCCATCGCCATGCCCTCACCCTTCCCCCCGCGCGCAGGCGCAGTCGGGTCCCGGTCAACACGGCAACTACGGAACAGACGGATCATACGAAGTGCTAAAACTCTCTGATGGAGAGTTTTAGCATTTTAAAACTTTCGTTCGGTTCAACTTTGCGGGCGCGGCCGCAAAGTTTAACAGAAAGCTTTAAAGCAGGTCAGCAAAAGGTGGTCCAAACGCATTGGCAGAAAGTGGTGAGCGTACCCAGTGATTTTGTTCGTCTTTTATTCATTTTATTCTTTTATTTTCTCCACGGTTGGCCGCGACTGAATCACTCCCCACTGGCAGGGACGAGGAAAATGCTTAGGATGCGCTATTAACGTTTTCGACCGGTTAGATCAGGCCATCACAGTAGCTT
>NW_027526407.1:145983335-146268335 GCF_048455015.1 Haemaphysalis longicornis
CTGCGACGAACTGATTGCGTACTAATTTATTCTGACTGCTAAAGAAAACCCGCGAAATAAGAAAAATACCACGTGACGGCGCCTCCGGGCGCGTTAGCGCGCATCGTAAAGCAACGCCCTCAAACAGGCTGCCTCTTAGTTAGCGAGAATGAAATAAACAAAAGAAAGAAGGCAGAAATTGTGACAGAGTTTGTGCCTTATTTGCACACGCGCCCCGCGAATCTTGCTGTTGCTGCTCCTTCCATGCGTGCCATTATCAAGGTGGTGCGCTGCCTCTTCGGGCGGGTGACAGGCGAAGCAATTGCTTTCAATCAGCTTGTTTGGAGACGCTGCTTTACAATGCGAGCGGAAGCGCCGTCACGTGGTATTTTTCATATTTCGCGGGTTTTCTTTATCAGTCAGAACAAATGCGTACGCAATCAGTTCGTCGCTGAAAATACCGCAGATAGATGCCCCTTGTGGGTACCTGCAAGTGCCTCATTGACACTTCAGTGATTAGGACAGTAATTCTCGAGTTAGATAATAAATTACAATTAATTAGTTAAGGATGATTAACGAAAATATTAATGTCCGCTTCCCCACAGTACTCAAACATTACGCACTAGGTTTTCTTCGAGTAGCGCCCTTGCTCTTTTTTTTTAAATCTTGGTGCATGATAGCTGGGACACCCTGTATATATGCTTCGTGATGAAACGTCCTTACTTATATATAATTAAGGTCGTTCCGAACTGTTATTCAGGGCGGGAGCAACAGTAGGGAATGCACTAAATCGACTCTGTTACAGACAGCAAGAGTAATTTGAGGAAAAAACAGGAAAACACAGCACAACCACAACGAACATGTAATGCAAGATTTATAACTTGAGGTATGAGATAGCGGCATGCTAAAAATAAAAAGAGAGGGACAAAAACTGGGCATGTCTATTTTTCTCTATTATAAAAAAGAAAACAGTACTTAAGTACTTCACCCAACACAGATTGCGAGCAGGTATGCCTGAGATATCAGAGGGAAAAAAGGAAGACGACCAAAACGGTGCATCGATGTGAGAAAATCGATGTGAGAAAAAAATTTATTTTCCTTTTTTGTATCTGCTGATGTAAGACAAGATCAAAGAGGAACCGTCACCGAATAAATTGGTTGTAATTTACCCCTGGCCACAAAAAATCATTTCCCTTTTGCAAAAGTCATTAATCGGAACCAACGAATGGTGACATTGAAAGCGTAATTTTACAGCCACATCGGCATTGGGCGCCGCACGCATCCGAACCGGTCGTCAATGCAGCATGCCCTGCAATATTTGTGAACAAGGTTCGCGTCATGTTTTCCTCCAAAGTCCAATGACAGATTTTTGCGCGCTCTGTAGTTCCGCAGCGTTAATCCGCCCCTCTTTCTCTGTTATCCATTCATCTAATCTAACAACGACATTGCACGCTTACGAACGCTGCTTCGTGGCCGACTTGGTAGACGGAACTGGTAACCCGATAGCGCAATCACGATTTCAAGTTGTCTTCTTTTTTTCTTGCCGCCTTTTTATTTGGCCATTCAAAACTGCCGAGAAAGAGCGCAAACAACTAACCTACATCTTTTTCACTTTCTAACCCTCCCCTATCTCCTCACCGCATCTGCTTTCGAAATTCGCGGCACTTTACACCGTGGCTTTACACGCATTCTTTCGACGTATTCTTCTTCAGCGTTCTTCACGAAGGTCATTGACGTTCTTTCGTTATAAAAGAGAAAAGAGTAAAGGAAACAGCAGAGCTTGCAAACGGCGGACAATTACCTTGCTCTTGTTATTCTTGTGACTTTTGTTTTTTTCTTATGTTTCATATTCTTGTGACTTTTGTTTTTTTCTTATGTTTCACCCTCAGCGGGCCTCCTGCATTCTTCCCTCTCAGCAGCGCAATCTCCCTCCTCTTCCGTTCACAGTGAAAGCAGAACGCACAATTCTTCCATCTCAACTGCCCCGTGACACGAGCGACGGTGCCAGCTTCTCTTTGAAGCAAGTAAACGTAAAAAAGAAAACTACAAACGACAAACAAGACACCCGGGAGTGCAATGCAGCAGCGGCTGCGCGTGTAAGGAGAAACCATTAGACTTGCGCGCGGCAGTTTCGAACAAAAGGGCTTACAACTCTGCCAACGGTCAGCAAACGCGTAGCCCGCTAAGCCTTTCGAGTGAACCACCTCCGAAAGCGCCTCTTTTGTGTAACGACGTTACACAGGGGCAACACAGTAAAATCACAAAAAATTCGGAGAGGAGGATGCGGGCCGGCTTTATTGCCGCCACATCCTCTAGCCCACCCGTTCCCTTAAAAAAAGGAGCAAGATGCAGGGAACTGCAGAGATGTCCGTTGTTGAGAGATTGTGCGGAGAAAGAAAAACAGCTCGTGATAGCGAGTGAAAACGCTATCACCAGCTGTTCTTTTTTTTTTTTCTCTCTTTTCCGGCGTGATGAAAGCGCATACCGTGCTGCTCAAGCGCTTTTTTTTCGACAACTTTCTACTCTTTTTCTTTCCCCGTCACCCCATGAGAAGGCAGCGATGATTCTTGAAGGCTGCGTCCGCTTCGCGGTATTCTTGCTTTTTGGGTCAGGTACCTATTGTTAGCTGTCCGAGTTTGCTCCGCTCGCGCCCGCAACGCTAGCGTCTCCACTCTGATTTGTCCGAGAGACGCGATCTTGACGGCGCATCTAGACGGATACGCAATGCGTCTTGCTAGACCAAAGTGACGTGCATTTATTCAAACGTTTAGACGGCATCACCTCTCGAGAGATGCAGCGCGTAGTCAGCGAAATATTACCACGTGAGCACTCTAGATTGCTGGGCGATTGGCAAGTTCACCCGTCCGTTCAGTGCAAGCCTGGGTTGACGCCGACGTAGTTCGACTTCCGTAGCGTAAGTGCCAAGACCTACTGCTCCCTGCGTAGTTTAAGCAATGTGAAGGCGAAAGAAGGGACACAGTACGGGAAGCAATTTTAATTCCTCTGTCACACAAAGTGACAGCTTCCTAGTGGACTGTTTTAAACCTAGCTCGCTCCTTCGTGGGAGGGCATTCGGCAGCCATGACGCTAGCAGGTGTGAAAGATCATTCAAGCGAGGAGCACGAAAATAGAGCGCGCGGAGCCCGCAGGGGCGTGATTTTGAGATTGCCGAATTGTCTTTTATAGCCTCCGAGCATGGCGAGCAGATTAAAGGATATATAGTACGGAGGTATTATCGCGACACGAAATGCATTGGATCTTGGTGATTCCATGCATTGCCGCCAGCTTGACAAATTGCATGCTATCTGTGGTCAGGATACCGCTTGAGGACCCACAGTAGCGGAGCACAACCTCTGGAAGCGCAACGGGTTGACAACCTGTTGTACCGTGACTGTAGACAGCGTGATACGAAGCTTTCGCAAACAGCAAGACGAGAAACGCGTGTGTTATTGAGCTGTTGGTATTACTTCTTGAGGAGGTACTTGTGTATTCGTCGTATTACGCGACTATACTTGCATTGGCAGTTAAGGCGTATTAACAAAAAGTGTACATTGCACAAGAAACTGACAACAACGAAGAGGATATGGCGACAGGCACCTATCCTCCGACCTGCACTCCGCGGTTGTAAGTTTTTTGCGTGGAGTTTACACTTTTATGAGATATTGGTCGTGTTAGTTGAGGCTGTATCAACATGTGGCGGATGGCGGGTTGCGGTTCCGCTCGCCTCATTTTACTGATATTCTGGTGCGTATCTTCTTTTTTTTTTTTTAAAGCACAGCTTCACTACTTGCGTCAAGCGGTTTCGCCACGGATGCGCAAGTTCCCGTTTTGACCGGAGACACAACCCCGGCGACACACCCCTCAAATCGCATCGCGTGACTCGCCGGGCCCGCTGTCGGCGCTGCGTACAAGGCCCCGTTTTCGGTCTTTCTGCTCATCCATGAGCGGCGGCTGCCGCCGCGGTTGCGGCCGATCAGCTGATCGGCAGCTGACCACCCCCGCAGCCTCTTATGCATGCGCAGCTGGGTCGTCTCGGGCTACGTGACTCGCCTCACGCCCGACGAAGAGGAACGCCGGTTTCGTCATGAATGAACGCCGCGTTTGCCGGGCCTCCTTGTGTGAGCGTAGCATGGGACCGAACGGCTTTGAGACGTGGTCGGCAATCCAGTGACATCAAAGGCTAACCAAGTGAAACCAAGAATCAACCACACTAAGCCAAGCTTTTGCTTTGCATATCCGAAATTAGCTGAGCTAAGCCGCAGCCATTTTTTTTTTCACTTTTCAATTCACGGCGCCCATGGAGAACTAACTTTCAGTAGCAGCTTATATTCATTTGCCGGTATATTGATCTTCCTTCTAGTGCTATCACCCTATCCCCCTACTACAAACCCGAGTCTTCCTTTTCCATATTATAAGCGTTAATATACTGCTTAGCAACTTTCACGCATATTTGCGGACTTAAGAAATCACACGCAGTGGTTCAGTAGCACTTGTGAAGCTCAGTTTTTGCGCTCATTTTCCTCAAAGTTGTGTTCCTATCATTGTAAGTACTGTTTCTATCCCATTCAACCATATCTCAGAAAGGTTATAACCTTGACGTGTCACAGAGAGGCATTTTTGACACGCAATATTTCGCAAGCATCGATGTGTTACTCTGAATGCTCAGACTGGGAGAAAACTATCCAAATGAACAAACACTTCACGGTTTGTGAGTAGCTCGTTGTCGAAAACTGCTTCCACGGTGTTACATTTGATTTCTCTTGCATCGAAGGAGGACTACCGCCTAAACGTAACAGTGAACCTGAAGCAAGCGTTTACCTCAAACACTTACTCGAAGAAGATGCTGGGATTTTTGCAGACAGATTTAGAGTAATCAGTCCCGAAAGTAATGCCATGTGCCGATATCCTCACATCTTTGTAGAAAAGCACGGCTACTCTGATTTATTATTTATGTAGTACCCACCAATTGCCCTTAAATTATATCACTCCAGAAAGAGTACACGTAGAAGCACGCACATATACTCATCTCAAGTGTACCCTCCCAAGTACTACGAAAGAGTGCCGATATGTGTCGCATGGCTCCTCGCCGCGCACGCGTCTGCTTGTGAGTGCAAAATGTTTTCGCATCAAGTATTTTATTGCACGTGTAGCTGGTTTTAATACAAATTGCCATGTCTTTCAAAGTAAAGCCACAAGCATTCAGGCCGAAATTACCTTATTGATTTTTATTCTGATGTCTGGAATGAGCTGCTATTTATTTTTACGATTGCATCAATGGAGGGCACAGGGAACTCGCGCCGAAGACGATGAGTTCGCAAAAATACAGAAAGATAAAGAGCTAGACAACCGCTGTATACGTGTCTCGTTGTGGAGAAAGCTTTAGAATTAACTGTTAATCACGCCCAGCTATGAAACAATATTGGGAACCACAGAGGGAGTCACGCCCAAAAAATAATTTGACCATACCTTTCGCAACAACAAAGTGATGGCACCGATTCTTCAGTGTCGACTTCTGTTCGTGTAGTACGCTCTGAGCGCAGTTGCTCGTTCTGTTTCTTTGGCGTGTTACGAAAAACCGCGACTAAACATGCGCATGCGTGGCCGGATGCGGAATCGTCTACGCAAGCGCCGAGCAATAAAAACAAGAAAGTCAGGCAGGAGAAAAAAGCAGCCGGAAGAAACAAAAGAAAAATTGACAGCGGAGAGAGAACAGGAAACAGAAAGTTCAGGAAGGAAGGGCTGCTCTTGCGCGACCAGGTACGCGCATTCACAGGCTATCACCATTACCGCCCTGCGCTCGGGTGTATCGCCTTCTCACGCCTCCGAGACTGTCGACCACGGCGCGGTTTGGTACTAAACGCCACTTTCACGGTATGGTGTATCGCGTAGAGACAAATGCCTGTATACGGAAGGCACCAGCACTTTTAAAAGGAAAAAAAACATGGTGAGGGACCACAGAGGACGTTTGACGAGCTATTTACCACAGAGTTTCTGGTCAGTATATACTAGACAGAAATCCGTCGATGCAATCACCTGCCGTCGCGAGCGCCGCAGTAGTAGCTGGCAACGTTCCTCTCCTACTTGGCTTGGCTCGCCACGTGGCTTCTTTTCGCGCTCTAAGCGAAAATCAACAAAAAAGGGTAACATTTTTTCTATGTTCACTTTGAATGAAACTTCTGAAAATTCCCTGACATACACGCTTCGAAGCTCAATTATCTTATTCATAAACCAACTTTAAATAGTATTTTGCAATAATAATGTGTTTTTTTTTCTTTTTTTGCAGCCACAGACAACTTTTCAGCCTATTGAAGAGCCATGCGAAGGACAAATGGAACGCTCGTATTTGGTACATTACGGCATCCTCGCTGAAGCACACCTCGCCTAGACATTAGCGCCGGATTACCCTCTAGTATAGACCTCTTCATTTTCTTCCTCCTGGGAGCTTCTATTTCATCAGTGGGCTGTGCTAGCGGCCCTACAATTGGCGCAGTCAACAGGAAAATGTAACTCCGCACGCGCAACACAGCCCAGCACATGATCTGATCTTATTAAAGACTAACGGATGAAAAGGTTTATATATTGGTGCAAAACGCTGTGACCGCAGCGCAGTGAATACTGTTCTAGGACCAAACGCAACTTTAGCGGTGTGGTCGTTGAACGCGTACAAAGAAATGCCCGTACACGGAAGGCACCAAGCACCCCTGGAGAGGAAAAAAACGTCGCGAGGAACCACGGAGGACGTTCAACGATCGTTGCACCGATAGCGGGACAGGAAACCGAACAGAAGTTCCTGGGGAAGCGACGCCGCCGTCACGGAACTGTTCTGCCATGCATGCGCAACCTCGAAAAGATTGTGACGTCACGCGCGTGCGCGCTGGTTTTCAGGTTAGAAGATTACAGTGGTTTGTACGGTGGATTCAAGATGGTGGACAAGCGTTGTGGGGGCGAATCTCCTAGAAGGATACCAGGAATTCAAAATTTGTCTGCGTAAAGGCCCTCCGGTGGAAATGACGTGCCTATTTGGTAATGACTGTAATATCGTAAAGGCGCTGATTTAAGGCTGGCATATACGAAACACAAATTCGGCTTTTGCGATTTATGGCGCGGAGACTTCAGAAGTATGCAGCAGATGATGTCGCCGGCATCACAGCCAGTTCACGGGGAACAGACATCCGATTTATAAAGATAATCGGCAACCAATGTCATGTTGTGTGTCGGAAGTTCTTGTAAATCCTCCTTGGACACGATAGATGCAGGCTCACGCCATTTTAGTATGCTTGTGTTAAGTTGCGGGTGACGTCATTGGTCGCCAAGACAAATTCCAAGAAACTATATTTTTTGCAGCAGACTGAATAGGGTAACAATAGTTTAGCTCAATATAGATGCGCTTTTTAATGGCAGCAAAGTGCTGAGGGCTTAGTAAACCTCAAGATGCAGCCATGGCGTAGATGACGGCATCAGTTTGCGAAGCGAAGTTGGTAGGACTACTTTGCAGCCGATTGAATCAGGGAACAAAAAGTGTAGCTAAAAATAAATGCGCTTTTAAATGGCAGCAAACTACCGAGGTTTAAGTAGCCTGGAAGATGCAACCTTGACGCAGAATAACAAAGGCAGTCATTTTGGTGTTGAAAACCTAGAACGTTTTAGTGAATCCATGGAAGTTGTTACTTAACGTTAGTGCAGTAACTTAAGGACAGTACGGCATCGATATGTACCACTTCTTTAAAAAATGTTTTCTTGAAGTAGGTTAGTTGGTTGTTCTCACACGCATCGACTAATTTTGACGCGTGAAGGCTTACGCAATGAAAAAATATTTAGCTCCCAGTCTTGAAAGCGTAAAAACGTTAGAGATTACTTTGTGATGTAGAAAAAAAAAGCAAAATTTGCGTAACTTTCACCTACATGATCGCAGCGTTCATATTGTTCAGATTTCATGATAGCGCGTATCATCGTCACGCCGGAGGCTTTGGCGGTACCATACAGTGACCTTCCACTAACACAGCTGCTGAGCAGAAATAAAATCTGCAATGATCGGTTGCATCGACGAACAGTGCGAATTAAATGGATATTGATGTCGAGCGAATAAAGAAAGAACTTTAACTTGCAATACTTACATGCGCTAGGATGTGAAAAAAAATCCAAGCGCCGCTTTCCAGAGCAATGGGGAAGCTGTGGAGCTGATTCTCCGTGTGCTCTGCACAGTAACAATTGTTACATTTTGTTTGTTGACGACTTCTTTTGCGAAAACATCGACCGTGCTACTGCAGACGCCAACAAGCCGGGCGCGACCAAAACACTTCCGTGTTTGCTTACTCGGTCTCTGTGGTTACTGCGGAAATTGTAAGTGCAGCAGCAATGAGAGCCCCGAGAAAAAGATTGATCGTTTGTGGAGTAATGAAGGATTGGAACAATGGATTGGTAAGCGAGCACCTATGGAGTGGGTGGGGTTGGTTGCCACTGGAAGTCGCTTACATCACCCGCCCGCCCGCCCGCACGGATGCTGGTGAGGTATATAGTAGGCCAGGAAGGAGCGTGGGTTATTGTTACGGCAGATCAGAAGAGAAAACGACATGAACGATATATCAAGGAAGGACTGCGGTAACGTTGCGTAATCGTGTATACTCTGTCTGATGGTTGTCACGTAAATGAGTTTCGAATGTTTCGTGAGCCCATTTTTCTCCTTTTTATGAATAGGCTTCATGCATAAGGTCATTCCATCGTTTTTGTTTGGTTGTTTGGGTTTTTGTAGGTTTGTTTCTCTGTTTGTTTATTTCCGAAGGCTTGCTGCCAGGGCGTTCTTTCAAAATACGTGTGTACAACGGCGATAAGAAGAGAGAGGGAGAGAGAGGGTAGAGATGCAGGGGATGTTGGAGAGAGATGAATAGAGAGAGAGAGAAATCTTCAGAAACATTGAAGAGGCTAGCCCCAATAACGGCAGTGCTTGCTACTACAGATAAAGGTGAATATAGTGAAGCGGCGCACACTTATTATTGTAAGGAATAGTAAGTGTGCTCTTGGAATTGCTTTGCTTCCACGGCGGTCATTCAAAGTTAGAACCTTAAGCCAGATCTTCATGGTGCAAAATTACCTGGGAATCCGCAGCGGCGGCGCCGCTCGTGCTGCAGAATGATCCATTTTCGTTACTGCCGAGAGCAGGTTGTCTTGCTGCTCGAGCGACTCCGCAGCTGCTAATTCTCAGGTAAATTCTCACCATGTACAACGGGCTTTACAGTAAACATATAGATTACGGTTCCAATTCTGCCATTTGCTGCCCCGGAAAAGAGGTGGAACGCGGCAACAGTTTCTAATTTAATAAAATTGCGTCGCGCCCTTGAAATAAAAAATACATCGACGATAAAGCATAGCGTAATTGGTCAATTAAATGGTCATGTGTACGTTTCGAAAAACTCAATGTTGTGTGTAAGTGTGTGTGTGTGTGTGTGTGTGTGTGCGTGCGTGCGTGCGTGCGTGCGTGCGTGCGTGCGTGCGTGCGTGCGTGCGTGCGTGCGCGGTCGTGTGCGTTTACATTTTGAAAATCTATTGCAAGATTGCCGCTCACACTTACAATACTTCTTTAGCACGTAACAAATATTACGAGATAACAATAGTCGTTTAATTGTTGCGATCGAAATCCGAGTGGAAAAAATAAACATAACTCTCCGGGACGTGGCTCAGTGTAGGGACACAGCCTGTTGGCCATGTAGGAGCTACAGTCGTGTCTCCTTCGTATGGGCCCCGTTAACATGGACACCGCGCAATGTGGACGAAATTTTCGGCGGCCAGTCTCTCGCCATGCAATTCTGCCCCGTTAACGGAGAAACGCGCAGTCCGGACTATGGACGGCTACTTCTGAGACGAAACGGGTAAATACGGGCATTTTTGTCTAGTTGTTATAATGGACACGAGTCAACAAAGCAAAAGACAGAACAATCACTGGTGACCCTCAGAGGCCCCAGCGCGTACCAGGAAATCAGTGTTGGCCGAAGCACACAAAGCCGAAGCACGCATTTATCTCGGAACGCTCTTCCTTCCACTACCATCTAATTGATCCGCGAACAACAAACACTCCACGGTACTGACGACAGGGTGACCCCCTTTCCCTATCAAGCAAGATTTCCCTGTGCGGCATACGCCGGAAATAGCAACCACCGAGGCTCAGGACAAGATAACAGGACGATAAGAGTTCATGCCAATATTCGGTGCAGGAACCTGCACCTTGAACAGGCGCGACACGCAGAACGCGCAATTCAAATAGTCGGTGTGGGGCGCTTTCTGGACACTATCGCGTTTTTTTTTCTGGAACAATTATTTCTTTATGCTTGTGCCTTTGACCTTGATTCGTTATTATTGACAACTCACATTATGGACGATTTTTCTGCGGAACGGAGGCGTCCATATTAACGAGACGTGACTATATTAGGGAAACAGCCAGCTGAATGTGCGAATGAAACGAATCTACACTATTAACAAAAAAGTTCGTAAAATGGTAGTAACGGTTGCATTTACTAACCCCTCACACAATTTACTACCCCGAAAAACGGCACGCATATAGGCTGTGCCACTAAGTACGGAACCTAAATGCTATCGTTACTAGTCTAGGCCGTGCACTTAGTGACTGCTGCTTGTTTGACATTAACATTCACTGATAGTAACAAAATTCTACGAATTATTGAACATAATAACTACAGCAGTTTTCCCACTCAGAATCATGATTAAAAATTTTCTGCTAATTCGCATGCTGACTCGTATACGGTAGCATTAAAATGCGAAATTCTAAAATTATCGCTGAAATATTTGATTTTTGCGACAAGCCCACCTACTCTATCAGAGGACTTTCCGCTGCTGGGTATAAAAGCAAGAAGAGCAGATGTACTTCGCAGGTAACTGAGTAATTAGTTAAAATTGAATAAGTATCTTTTAACTGGCTGCTGTGAGCAGGCATGTTTTTATTGAACTCGCTCTCCCTGCGCATCTCGTTGGTTTTCTCGCTCAATTTATTTGTGTCTCTATGTCGTGGTGTGCGCTCAGCTGATACACATTGTCACGCGTAGTTTTTACTAGGTTATGCCTGGCCAGCTAGTAAAAGCACTAAGCACTTAGTTTATACTGGGACCAGTGGTTAGTGTTAGTGTTAGCGTTAGCCCCGACCTTTCTTTAAGAATGTACGTCTTAAATTCCTTGCACAAAGTTTATAATCATACGAGCTATTCAAACTTTAATGAATTCATCTAAATCACTCGTGGAGAACAGTTAAGAGCCCGGAAACAGTACGAGGCCGCGTCAACGACTGACGGCAAATATGTCCGCTTCTTCATAGCACATCGGTGACGGTCTCTGACCCCGACACGTGTTTGACACCGCGTGGGGGCTCGCACTACGCGCTGCGCCCTTCTCACTGGGAAAGAGTGCTGGGCGATTGCGTTGACTTTGTCATTGTCTCCCGAGGCACGGAAGTGCCGCTGACGTTTTTAGCGAAATAACAGTGCTCGGAGACAATGGTACCCGGCCTGGTTCGTCGAGAATCGCTCTGATAACACGCCGTCATGTCGTCGTCGCTCACAAGCGAACGACTGCCCGGAAGACTTTGCCCTAGAGCTACTGCTTCACTGCGTTATTTCTCCCTTTCAATATCTGTCGGCTCCTTCCCGTCTTCGTATTTTTGAAGATCGCGACATGAAAGTAATTCCGGTATCATTTATGTTATCTTTAGGACGAGTTGAAAGCGAAGGCTGAGTTGCGATAGAATAAAGGCAGATCTCTTTTTTGTGGTTGTTTTGTCTCTGTTTTGTATTGTTTTTGTTTAGTTTTCGTTGAAGAGCTCTGTTTTTCGTTCTCTTTTCCCGCATTCAAGTCTGCCGTGGACATCACTTTCTTCCTCTTGCAATGTGACTACTTTATCGCAAATCCTTATATATATGTCCACACAAATTCGCTTTGTCACTGTTTTTTTTTTTAATTTTGATAAGTAAGCTTAATTTATTAGCAAGCCTTGTTAAGAAAGCAACGTTCTTCCACTCCCTTCATTTGCGCTGTATTGGCGTGGACTACTGCCTCACTACTCTCTCTCTCTACTCACTACTGCCGAGCTCAAGCTCCCGTTTTGAAGCATCTCGCGCTATTGAACGCTTGCTGCTATGGACCGCTGTCGAAGGAAAACTTTTTTGTGCCATGGTTCCGGTGAGGAAATCCTACGGTCAGCAGCTCCCCTGGTTGCCGCTGTTTATTGGTCGGTTTGGCAAATTTTGTCTGTTGCAGCATTTATTGACGTAAATAGTCTTATTCCAGCATTTTAGGGCATAAAGGTTTAAAAACACTATAAAACACTTCAGGGTTTAAAACTGGGTGGTTAAAAAATATTGTAGGTGGCGCTGGCTGCAACATGAGTTTGTTGGGGTACTCCCGCGCTCTATACAATGTTTTCATCTCAAAGAGGACCCGCACTCTTCAATGATTCGCTGCTTGCAGAAAACACGTTCGTAATCTAGTCCTGGTCACTCGATCTCCCCCTTCAAGTGGCCATTGTTCTAGTACACCGTAATGAGGGTGACGCGAGCTGACGAGGAGGTTCTTTCCGCGCCAGAAGAACCTGCTTTGCGCATGCGCAGCGCACCCGTGCGTTTAGTAGCAACGGAGGCACGCTTGTTCTTTCTTTCTATCCGAGGGCGCCTCAGTATCCAGTGTATCCCAGATTCCCTCAATCATCCTGGCTGCCATTCAATCGCATTTCAGGAGGGTGCGGTCACATCTCGACCGTCCGCCATGGGTGCAGGGGTTGGAACTTCGTGCGGTCACTAAACGTGTCCCGAGAGGACAAAGTCGCCAATGGTTCACTAATTCTTTTTTAATCACCACATGGGAAGGGGCGATTAAGTGTCCTCGAAATTTCAGTTGTTTCCAAAACGTCGACGAGATCTAAATTGTGGACGCTGCGTTTTCAGTGGAGCCAACCAAGGGCTGCTTTTGTTTTTCGTGAGTTCTATATTAATCCCCCTTTTAGCTTGCCCATAATTTTTACAACAAAGTCTTGGTTGGTTGGCATACATTAATTACGATTGAACAGCGCAAATTTCGCAGGAGGAGAGAGGATCACAGCACGAGCGCTTGGACCCCTGAATAAGGGAGCAACAATAAAGTAACAATTAAGTCGCTGCCCAACGCCCGCTGCCACATAAGTACAAGAGCCTCGAGACTTTCACGCATGACAATGACGGTCGCCCAACTGCACAGTTTATGTTGGCGCCTTCCAGGCGCAAACTTTCTATCGCCAATAGCACAAACAACATCTGCCGTTTAAAACAAAAACAACAACAACACAACCACCGTTTAGACTATTTCATCGGCGTCGCCCACCGTCTTCTTCTTTTTTTCCTCTCCACTTCGCTTCCTTTCCCCGTTTCGAGAGTATGCGGGTTGACGACGCTTCACGGTTGGTCGGTTAACCGGGTTAGCCTCGTCAGCGATCCGCCTCGCGTGCCGTACGGGTTTATCCGAAGCGAATTGCCCCACACCGCTTCGCTTCTTTACTTCGCCCTAAAACTGACTCAAAGCGCAGGTCGATGCGCGCTAACGCTTACCAGATAAGAAAGTCTCGGCGTGGCAAGGTAAGGCGGACCCGCAGGGGCGGCGGAGTGCGCGGACAACCCAAGAACGAAACGTCGGGATAGCGCTGCCGAAATAGACGATACCTTTGGAGCCACCATTTGTATTTGAGATATGAGACCCAGTTCCCGCAAACTGACAGCAAGAAAAATTAGCATTTGCAAGGAGCACCTACTGGGCGACACGCACACACGCATGCACTCATGCGCACACACGGGCTTGAACGCCAAGGATTTATTGATTGTAGGGTTTAACGCGCCGACGCTACACAGGCGATGAGGCGCGCCGTAGTGGAGGGCTCCGGATTAATTTTGACCAACTGGGGATCTTTCACGTGCGCCGAAACCTCCAACACACGGGCGTTTTTGCTTTTCACTTTTATCCCAAAAGCGGCCGCCGTGGCCGGAAATCTAACGCGCGTCCTTGTGCTATGTAGCACAATGCCATAGCCACTGAGCCACCGCGGCAGATTGAACACCAAGGAAGGCACGGCGGAGGAAGGTGGAAATATTTCTTTCTAAAAGGATATTTGGAATATCTAAAAAAAGTGGAAGAGAAACACTTATCCCCGCTTTCTTTCTCTTTTTGTTGTTCCAATCAGTCGATTTCAATTCTAAATGATTTTCAAACCCTTCCCCTATCACTTCCTTGGTATTCCTCACGGCTGGCTTTTCTTTGTGTATTTATATAAACTCGCTGTTACGAAAAACTATTCAAGTAACTTGTATAGCTCTTCACGTCACCGTCGCCTCACTCGTAGTTTTGAGAACTAACTCACCCTTGAAGCGCGAATAGCCAACGTGTGACGGGGCTCGGAAGCCGAAGAGGCCTCCCTTCCTGTAACGCTAGCGGTCTTTACTGTCAGGCAGGACTACTGGAGCGAAATTGGTGAGATGGACCGTTTTTGTGTGGCACAAAGGGACCATAACGACAAAATACGAGCTAGGTTTATTAGAGATACTGCTTTGCCTCGATAACGATGGCACCAACCTTATCGTGATCTCCGAACGAATAATGTAGATATTAAAGAAAACATTTTGTGAAGCAGTGTCGACTCCTTAGCCACTTTCCGACAACTTGTTCATGACGGCACAGAACCTTGTTTGCGGTATTGGCGGCCACTCAACTCATCACTAAAACACATGACTGGACGAATGATTGTAGCGAGAACTGTAGGTCTGTTAGATCGCATCACGTGCATGTTAACGTGCAGTTAACACACTGAGAATTATGGTCTTATTGCTGGCCTATATGACGTCACTACTGCCCATAGCACGCCACTGTAGCGCGAAATTTGAAAGTATTTAAATATTTGGTTGATTGATTGATTGATTGTAGGGTTTAACGCGCCGACGCAACGCAGGCGATGAGGCGCGCCGTAGTGGAGGGCTCCGGATTAATTTTGACCACATAGGGATCTTTAACGTGCGCCGAAATCTCGTACACACGGGAATTTCTGCTTTTTGCCTCCATCAGAAAAGCGACCGCCGCGGCCGGGAATCGAACCCGCGACCTCGTGCTCAGCAGCGCAACGCCTTAGCCACTGAGCCACCGCGGCGGGTCAGTATTTAAATATTTGCGTTTTCTTTGTTAGAAAACGTCTTTCGCGGCTGCAATGGAGCTGAGTGAGGTATTGAGGCCTAGTTCTTTCAAATTAAACGAAGTTATATTTTGACTTGATGGCCCCTTTAAGCGCAGCGTATGAGCTGAGTAAAACCTGGTTATAACGAAATAGCTTCATCTAAAATCTCGCTTCGTTCGAAGTTTTTCATCTACTCAGGAACAAACCACCTCCGCTTTTAAGGAAGTATCGCGTATAACGAAACCAGCTTTCGGCCCCGAGGACTTTATTGTAAGGAGTGTTTACTCTATTCGCCTCCGCTTGTAACGAATTATCGCTCATAACGACGCCAGTTTGCTGCCCGGAGTACTTTATAGTAACGAGGGCTTACGGTAATCATATCCCACTTCAACGTATTTCCGTTCATAACGAACGAGAGTTTCCCGTCCCTGGGACTTTTCTATTAGGAAGGGTCACTGGAATCACCCTCGTTTTTAGCGAATAATCCCTTATAACGAAAGCGAGTTTCCCATACCGAGGACTTTGTAAGCACGATGGGTTACTGTATTCGCCTTCGCTTTTAGCGATGTATCGCCTGTAACAAAAACCGGTTTCCTTTTTTTTAGGACTTGGTCATAACGAGAGTTCACTGTGACCACCTACGCTTATACCTATAAGCGTAGGTGGTCACAGTTATACCTATAAGCGTAGGTGGTCAAACCACCTATAAGTATCACTTATAACTAAATCGGTTTCCTGCTTAGAGGGCTTGGTCACTGCGAGAGTTTACTGTGGTTTTAATGAAAAAGTGTCCCGAAACTGGTTTCCTGTCCCTGAAGATTTCGTTGTACCAAGAGTTTACTGTGATCCCCTGCGCTCTTGACGAAGAAGTATCACTTATAACGAAACCGGTTTGCTGTCCTGAAGATTCCGTTGTAGCGAGTTTGCTGTAATGAACCTTACTTTTAACGAAGTGCCGCTCACAACAAAAGCCGGTTCCCCTACTTCGTTCTAATGAGCATCTACTCTGTGTCGCCGATAAAAGAAACAGCTGTCCTACCGCAACGAATGCGGTGAGCGTGTGCTCCTCTTTGGAGGCCATGGCCGCCGCCGAACGAGTCATCCATAAACTCCGAAGAAGAGGGAAGCGGTAGCGTCCAGGAAGCCAACGCGTGACCTAAACCTATTTAGTACGTATACGCGTACTACACACTCGCGCCGTGGGGTCCACTGACCCGGGAACCCGGTAGCGTTCCACAATGGTAGCCACACGTTCGGCAAGGGATCGAAGGTCGTGTGAGATCCGCGGCTCCTTTCTTCTGTCGCCCGGAACGGCCGCAGGGGCGCGACGGAGTCCGCCGCTCCGACGGTAAATAAAGGCTTCTGGCGGAAGACGCGGGTTGGATATTGAATCGTACGATCTTCTGTTGCTTCCTGCGTACACTGAAAGTAAGACGTCGTGAAGCCGGGAAAAAGACGGGGAAAAGAAGCGACGTCTTTTCGAGGTATAATCAGGCTCAAATAGTGCGCTCAAATCGTAACGTATAGTAGACTCAGAGTCCATATGTACGGTCAAATCGCACTTCATACCCGCCGCGGTGGCTCAGTGGTAAAGGCTTCCTGCTGCTGAGCCGACATTACGGCACACGATAAAGTCCACAGGTGGCCAAAATTAGTTTAAATACAGCACTTCCCGTACTTTAGCGCGCCATAGAACGGCCTGAAATCCGTCTGTTTCAGTCTCCACGGCATCCCGCCCAGAGGGCGCGTATAACAGAACCACGGTACGACCTCATAGTTTGGTGCGAACGTCAAAACTCTGCGGAGGAGGTGGACGCGTTGTTTTGTCCCCCTCGCCGCCGGACCTGAGCGACCGCTCTCTATGAAACCGCTTAGGCCTGCTATCGCGGCGGATATTTGATGACCGCTTACAATATAAGTCCTCATGGAGGCTTCTATTGCAATGCTAGGCTATAGCATCGGCTGCTTCCTCATGTGCAGAATTTTCTTTTTGGCAGATTGTCCACCTGGGGAGCGGTTATGCTTTTAGCTCTGGCTACGCCCATCAGATCGTGAACGCACGAGCACCTGCAGGTTGCCGGTCGCGGAACTTCGTGTGTGAAGTGACGTCGAACGTCGGAGGCACGCGACTACGTCACCTTCTTTTCCTTCCCTCGTGACATGACTCCATGTCACGCGAGGTGTCAATTTTCTGCACGCCGCTCCGCGTGCTCTTCTGTGGGCGCGATAAATGAAATAAAATTAAAGTATGTTCCAAGAGTCGCGGGGCATTCATATTTCCTCCAGGGTATTCTGTTGACTAAAAGAAGCAAAGTGCCGTGAACCATGCCATCTGTTTTGTCAATTTGCGTTTTTTTTTTTTTTGCCCAAGCCTTGCCGCAGCCAGCTTTCTTATAAAGTTAGAAGTGAAGCGCGCGTTTCCGTCTTTTTTTCTTGTATGCCACGCATGCTATCTTATGTGATCGGTTTGTATCGCTGTCATCACTAAAATAGAATTTTCAACTTTTATCGCCAATGTTCTAGATCTGGTTCGATGGTTCTAGAAGTATCGACATCTAAAGATAAATGCTTGCAAGATAAACACCGCGGCTTCCGATTCGCCGACACTCGCATGTGCATGTCACGTTGTTGACTGCTTCTTCCCCGCTTCTGTAATCACAGTTCTTCGGGGGGCACAAGTTCACTGCGATAAACTTTTGTTTCTTGAGAAAAAATACGTGATAATATAAACCCCAAGATTCGGTGCCCGTCCCCTTTTAAATTTATATACGTAATAGCTTTGCGTTACGCCTACATAAACTTAAAGTTAATCTTACTTTAATCTTAAATCTTGTATCTTAATTTAAGATTTAAACCTCAATGTTAAATCTTTATTTTAGTCTTAATAGGAAAACGTAATCTAAACTTTGTATGCGGAACAGCTTTTCGTGCCTTGATCTTTCAACTGATTGCGCGCGGCGCAGCTTTCGACCACCAACTTCCAGTAAAAGGTGTTACAAGGACGCGCTGTTTCTCCCCATCCTTGGGAGAAATAGCCTGACGAGACCCGCATTTGAATCCACGGGAAACAATAGGGCCGGAAGAGAGCCAGCCCAACACCTGCTTTTTTTCTCTCCCATCGATGCTCCACTTCCGGCCAGCGCACGTATCTAGTACGCAGGCACGATCGGGCGTCAACAAATAGATCGTGTGAATGCGGAAGGGTCACGGGGGACCCGCCTTCTTCACGCGATCACGCCCCCCTCACGAGGAAACGCGCGCGCGGATCGAAGAATGAACGCCACATTTAACGTCGTGCTATGGTCCCGTGTGTCCCGTGCGCGATTTCTCTCTTTTCAAGTTTCCCGCTCTTCTGGGTGACAGAGGAGTGATGGAAATGGCAAGCCAGCTTGTCGGGGTAGCTCTTGTGTGGCGGACGTGAGAATAACGCCAGAACCCGGAAAAAGACGTGAAAATAAAAATGAACAGCGCATTCACTGGCAAGCGGGGTGTCGCTGCCCGAGGTCTGGTTCATCGCGAAAAGCGCTGCATGAGCACTTGTTGTAGTTCGCACTGGCCCGATTCGGACGAGCGAGACATGCAGTGATGCGGCTTTTTCATGAGGTTACTTTTAGCCGGGACGATGATTTATGGACGGCCCTGACTCGTGATGCGTGCGTGTGGCTTTGGTGGAGATTCAGGACCTGTACAATTTCCTATTGACATCGGCACTTTAGCGTGAACTGTGACGCCACAGGTGCACAGCTGGGGAATACCATTGCGCGAGTAATTAACTGACGAACAAATCTCGAGATCAACGTCTCATAAACAACGAAATAGTTCCTTGTGCTTCATGCGTGAGCAAATCTGTATTCCTGTTTATTCTGCGTAGAACTTAATACCGTAACAAGCTACAAAAACCTGCCCAGTGAGAATTGTCGTTAAAGGGACCCTGCAACACCTTTTTCAACTTTTTCAAAATCCTAAATGCTTTCAGAACGTAGTGAACAACATATTCAGTACTTAGATTAGGGTGTCGCAAAGTACCTCAGCCAACAATTACTGCTATATGCATCATCATATAACTTAGAAACTTGCTCAGAACATTTTTCTCTCTTTCCCGGTATTGACTTTGACCGCTCGAATGACATAATTAAAGCGGTGCAGCGGCGACTGTCCGGCTGTCCTTCAGTTGCCCCAATGAACGCCTCCAATAGCCACTTAAAAAACTTACACCATCTTCCCGTGGGGAACCCTGATGAGGGTGCGAAGCATCGTGGTGGTTCCGTGTGGTTCCATTGTGTTGCCGTTATGTTGAGTGATCTGGTGTTTAGTATCGCCAGAGGGAATTCCGCGTCCGGGCCCACACCGGTGGCAAATGTACGCGAGTACTGCTGTGTGACGTTGAATAGGCGGTGGTTCTCGAGGCGCCGAAACTCGTACATCATGTTCTAGTCGATGTTGCCGTCTCTGCGGTAGAATCGGTAGTCTCCGTCAGCGTTCGTGAGGTAAAGGTTGTTGATGTTGGTGCACCGGCTGAGAGAAACGTACCCGCCCTCCTCTTCGCAGCTTTGTCTACTTCTCCTTCTTCTTCTTCAGCGGTTCCCCTACGGGAAGATTACGACGGTGGTTTAGCGCAAAGCTATCTCGTGATGGATTCTTTGGTTGGCCAATCCCTAGGGGGCATCCTGCCACAATCATCATCAGACGCACTGCGGACGGGGCACGGACAAGTGACATGCCCCCGAGCAAGAGATGCTTCGTATCAAAGCGTTGGTGAGGTAAAGGTTGTTGATGTTGGTGCACCGGCTGAGAGAAACGTACCCGCCCTCCTCTTCGCAGCTTTGTCTACTTCTCCTTCTTCTTCTTCAGCGGTTCCCCTACGGGAACATGACGATGGTGGTTGAACGCGAAGATATCTCGTGATGGATTTTTTGGTTGGCCAGTCCCTAGGGGCATCCTGCCACAATCATCATCAGAGGCGCTGCGGACGGGGCACGAACAAGTGACATCTCCCCGAGCAAGAGATGCTCCACATCTAAAAGAAGGCCACAAAAGCAAAGCAGAAACGGAAGGCGTATCTGCTGCGACGAGCAAATCAGGCAGTCACTCCGTGCTGGCGATAACTGTAACTTTCGCCGTGTTTCCAGGCGCGAAGGTAAAAGCGAAAGCGTTTATCAGAAGCATTGCACAGTCCCTTTAACGCAGTCAGGGACGACGCAGGGGTCGTTTAGGGAACAACCTTTATTGAAGCAAGCTTCTGCTCCGCTAAGGACTCCAAGAATGCACAAACGGCGAAGCAGCCGTCGAAAAAGTGACGTACATAGAGTGGTGGAGGCCAATCGAATGCTGCGGCGTTTGCCCTTCGGGCATTTATCTCTCGGCGGTACATCGAGTTAGACGGATAAGACTGCCGATGAAAGAGGAGCATTGTTGTCTAGTGACAACATGGTGATACACTCTCCTTATCTAAAAAGATACAAAGAAAGGGGAGGAAACACGGGCTGAGCTCCGAACACAGATAACACAGCCAAACGCAGCCAGACGCTGAAAACAAAACACACGAGTAAAGGAAACAGAAGGCCTGATTAGCGGCAAAATAACTAACTAACTAACTAACTAAATAAATCAATAAATAAATAAATAAACAAATAAATAGCGTGACCCTCGAAGGCCACGACGTATGATTGCCGCACAGGCAAAAAACAAAACTAAAACTTGCCGAATGTATATTAAAAACATGGAGACAGCTGTCCTGAACGAGGCTTCAGAGCATACTTCACCGCTACTGCCGTTAAAAAAGAGAAAACGCAAATTAAACGAAAGTGGGACAAGGGGTATCGATCGAGCGTCCGTAAAATGCCAAGATGCCGATCGCTCGCTGTAATGGATGCACATACGGGTACGCAACAACGGCGTGAAGATATCGGTTCCCCTTGCGAGACGTATGGCGCGGGCTCGCGTGGCAGTAGTAGCAGGTTCTCCGAAAGGCTCGCGGTCGGTGGGGCGCCGGCCACCTGTTTCCGGGTTGCGCTCGCAGCGTGAAATAGCCGCGGATTTATGTGTATCGTGTTTTTCCTAGGTCACCAGCTGGGGACTGTAAGGCCGCTCTCGGTGTAACCGTGAATTGTTTTGCGTGCGGCCGCTGCGTCCGCGTGACACCATCTGGGAGACCCGGTCTAATCCAAATGCACTTCGCGGCCATTCAAGCGTCTTACACGAGTAACGTCTGTTCCGAGGCACTCACTCTGTGTCATCTCTAGGACGTTAGAATGCATTGCTTGATATGCGAATACAGGGCTCTTCGTTTTCTGGATGTGTTATTGAAAAAAAAACATAACTTTCGACGGTGTCAGCTGTAAATAGGCAGTGAACTATCTGAAATAAAAAAAATAAGTAAGTAATTAGATAAATTGGTTTGACGGGCATTTTGTAGAAAAGAAATAATTTCTGACAGGCTTGATGGACTAGCAAGCATACTTGAACGAATAATCTGATCTGATTGTAGGGTTTAACGCGCCGACGCAGCTCAGGCGATGAGGCGCGCCGTAGTGGAGGGCTCCGGATTAATTTTGACCACCTGGGGATCTTTAACGTGCGCCGAAATCTCGTACACACGGGCGTTTTTGCTTTTCGCCGCCATCAGAAAAGCGGCCGCCGCGGCCGGGAATCGAACCCACGACCTCGTGCTCAGCAGCGCAACGCCTTAGCCACTGAGCCACCGCGGCGGGTACTTGAACGAATGAATCACAAACAAATAATGAATGAACATTGATTGATTGCGGGGTTCAACGTGCCGACTCTACACACAAGCCATGAGGCGCGCCGTAGTGGAGGGCTTGAGATTAATTTTGGCCACCTAGGGTTCTCTAATGTGCCGCGGAAAGCTCGAACACACGGCCGTTTTCGCTTTTCGCCTCCATCAGAAAAGCGGTGGTCACCGCCGGGAATCGAACCCGAATACTAAATGAACACAAGAAAGCTACAGCGGCCATCCAATTAAGTTCTGTCAGGCTGGAACAGAATGAGATGATGACATCACACCCGACCAACACGCTGTGAAAAAATCTACAGCTTTAACGTTAGGAAATGCAGTGACACAAAGGTGTAAGGCATCCAAGGAAAGGTTTCTGTGCGTGCTCTGCCATTGTTTTTGCGACTTTTTAAGAGTTTTTATTGTTTTGCCATTTTGGTGCATCACATCTTGTGTCTATCGCGCTTTGCTCGCGTTGCTATCTTGGGCCAGGCTTCAGTTTTGCTGCACCGTGACCTTCATCATTGCAGCGTGGTTTACGGACGTCATTTGCACACCGTGCAGTTTTATGAGATAATAACCCCCTCAAATTGCCTCAAAGGCCTTCTTCCGTATCATAACAACTGGGATTAGCGGTTTAAGGAACAGGACACACGTAAGAGAAAATGGACAGGACTGGCGCTAGTCCTGTCCATTTTCTCCTACGTGTGTCCTGTTCCTTAAAGCGCTAATCCCAGTTGTTATGATCATGAACCAACTAGCCCAGCAACAAGTTTTACTAGGCCTTATTCCGGTACGTTATTCCGGCTGAGTAACAATAAACAGGCTACTCCATGAAACAAATGGTCATTTAGAACAACTGCCTGCCCCTGTCTTCTTTTGACTATTTGAGAATCGATCACCGAGTGCTCGTTTCGTCTGACAAAATATTCGCCCACTATGACAAGCTGACCAGTACGAATAAAAAACATGAGCATATTTCCGTAGCGCCACCAGACACATTGCGCATGCGCAGACAACCTTTGCAAGGGGGGCAACACGTAAAAACTTCACAGCCGCACGTGCGCGAGCCCCCTGTCGGTTGACACGAGCAGCTCGGTAGGCGGCATTCCAGACGTCCTGTTTTTCGATCGTAACGACCACGCAGCAGGAGACACGGGCAAAGGGCGGCCTTTCCCGTCTGTCTCGCTTGTTTTTCGTCTGCCGGCAGAAGATACGCCAACCTGATGGCACGTGACCTATCCGTCTGCACGTGAGGGACGGACGCCGGATCATAAAAAAACCCTCGTCTGCATATCTAAACAGACGATAAAAACACAATACAACATTGCTTAGTTTAAAGGAACTAGCCTTTGGTAGCTTACTCAGCTATGTTACAGTCGCGATAGACGATTCTTTAACCGACAAAAAACGGAATATTGAAGAACTTTCAAATTTCGCGCCACAGTGACGTAATACGGGCGGGAGGGATGCATTACAGGTCAGCACAGAAACATTTATATCAATGTTTTAGCGGCACGTTAGTGTTAAAGTGGTGTCATCGAATAAAACTAGAGGCCCTTGTACAATCGCCCAGTCATGTTTCTTGGTTGTGGCTTAAGTAGGCCGCCACAACAGAGAAACAAGATTCTGTGACGTCATAGATAAATCGCCAGAAGTGGCTTGGGAGTCGCCCCTGCTTCATCTGTTTCCCTTATTATCCCGATTATTTGTTTGAACATTTTGATAAGATTGGTATAATTGTTGAAAGAACAAAGAAAATATTCTTTATTAAACCAAACTTGTCTTATACTGTTCATTGCCCTTTCACTGTAAAAAGGTTTACAACTTTAAGCGTGCTTCCGTCTGTAGCTAATACACTTACACCCTAGCAAAAACACAAGTAAACACCCTTGTAAAGGTGTTAGAAAGGATAAAACACACAGTAAAATGGTGTTTTCATGTGGTTTTCTTTAAGGTGCAGGGGTGTTAGTGATGCTGCACACCCTTTTACAGGGTGTTTTCTTGTGGTTTCACCAGGGTATAACAGCGTAAAACTGTAAATTGATGTACACCCTCTTTGTCTATAACTAACACCCTTACACCCTTTCAACAAAAGTAAGAAAAATACTCTTTGGAAGGATTTATTTAACAATAAAACACCCTCTAAAGGGGTCTGTTCTTTTGTTTTTCCGAGAATGATTGGGTGTTATAAATTACAAAAGACACTTAATGGTGGTTTTATTTGTTTTGTTCTCTAAGGTGTAAGGGTATTAGTTATAAAATGTGTAAATTATTTTGGAATCTTTTCACCGGAAAACAATTCCGACGCAACAGAGAGGCGCGCGAGAATCTGTAAAGCACAACATGGTCGGCAACTTCCGCTGAAGCCCGTCACTCTTTTTGTAGACAGAGGCCGTGCAGTATCTCCTCACTCGCTCTGTTGTTTGCGAACTCGAGCGCTCACCCCGCACGTTTCGTGGCCAACGTTGACGACCTCTGCACAGCGGACACGGGTGTTTTACGGTGTCACGTCTATCGCCGAATGCGCGCGCGAGTAAAGCAGGGCGGCGATGTTTTTCTACGCGCTCCCCACAGCTGTCGTAAAGAACAACAACGGGAAATGTTCCACTCCCGCTGTGGAATATTACGGCGCTGTTTTTGACTAGGTACAGAGCCCACACACTTGCAACGAGACCAAAAAAAAAAACGCTTTATAAAAAATGATGACTAATTTCGAGGCAGCTGCGCAGCCGAATTCAAACATCCGCACAGCGTACTTCCGTATAAATCCCGCCCTCTACACCGCGTACTCGCGGTGCCATCTGTAGAGGCCACCGACTAAATGGTAAATAATGGGCGGGTTTATTGTTAACAATTGGACCCACCGGTAGGTTACCCGCGGTGACCCGCGGGTAATGGCCCATCAATAGTGAACCGCGGGTCACCGCGTTCTGGTGGAAGACGACCGGTGGCGCCCTAGTGGGTCATCAGTGCGTCACTGGTGGGCCACTAGTGGTTGGTGGGCCACTAGTGGCTGGTGGGCGGCCATCCCGTCGTATGAAGTAGCCCCCCAGTGAAAAAAGGGAAGTTGAAGAAAGGTATATTAGGGTGTAGGTGCACGTTTACTTAGCACAATGAACACCTTAGGCTTCACAAAATCTTGGACAGCTAGCCTAACAACATTATATGCTCAAATGTTCTCTAAGCGCTTGAACGCCTTCTTGAAGATACTGTTCTTTCTTTTTTTTTTGCAACAGAGGTCTAAAAAGTTTATAAGCCGGATATGTGTGACTGGTTGCAGTGGCACTCTTGCTATAGTGCAAAAGGAGCTGTCTTGAAAACCTCCAAGCGGTGAAACGTGACACAGTATTGGTTACATGGGATTATTTTTCATTTAGGACATTTTCACGTTGTAGTAGCACTTCTTTTCTGTTTTGCTGCCCCGTGAAGTTAGTAATCTCACAGTGTAGAGCAACGCCAACACGACAAGAAGGCCTTGAGTAAGAAACCAGAGCATACATTGCTTTTACAAAGTCATTCGAGGCTGTTCACTCCTTAATATAATCGGCAATTTAATACGAAATAGGAGCCATTGCAGAACAGGTTCTGTTGAAGAGAAAAAATAAATTTAACTTAAGATTTTTTTCTATTTGTCAAGGGCTCCTCAGCGGGATTGATGTGGGGCCCCCTTACGCTGCACTTAGCCTGTATGCGCCGACATTGCTACAAAAAGAAGCACTGCGTCACCGACGACCAATGTCCTTATCGATTCAGAAAAGTCGCTCTTCTGGAAACGATGTGGGCAACGTGTACAGCTACCAAAAAGGTTGGGAAACTTTGCCTGCGGGATGCAGAAAGCGCGACGTTTCAATGGTGGACACCGTCCATCCATCGAGATTCTTTAAAAATTCCTTATAAATTTCAGTGATATTTGATCGAAATACACCAGAAACACTGTACGTTTTGCATTTGCATTCTCGTGACGCTTGCCGGTTGCACTTGCTTCAGAGCTAGAGAGAGGGCAGGGTGTTTTTTTTTCTCCTCAAGGAGAAGTGTGCAGCAAGAAAAGACAATGTCCATAAACAGCGCGCCAGTAATAGTGAGGCGATGTGTAAATATAATTGCAAAAGCTCTGGCAGGTATGTCTACCGGATGAATACCTCAAACGGGAAACATGGTTGTGTTGTTGCTTCGCTAAGTAGAGAGGTAGCTCATCTGCAACTCACCAGGAAGAAACACCGTTCTTAGTCGACTTTCGACGGCGTCCTGCGCTCCTGCACGTGAAAGACAAGCATTTATAACATTAGTGACAAACGCAGGTGCACATATTTTGGTTGTAAGGCACATGCGTCGCGTTGGTAAGCAGTCCAGAACTTACAACATTAAAATATGCACTATTTCGTTTGATTTCGACAGTTACGCTTTAGTTGAATTATTTGTGACCTGTAAACGTTTGCTATGGCCTGGGGCTTAATAAAAAAGACGCAAAAAGGAAGCACTTAGAAAGTGAATAGACAATTTATGAGGACTTCTACTTAATATTAAGTAATATAAAACATGCCCACACAGTAAAAGCGCTGTGAAGTGAACTGGAGATTTGACACACTGTTCCAGCCACAGGCCGACCGTTAATTACTCTTCGCTTTCAAATGCTCTGCAAACTATCTGCCAAGGCACTTCCCATTGTTTCGACCAGGATGCAGATTTGTTGTTATAGCTGATGGCAATGTAGTCTCGCAAACGCTAACTTCTGGTTATGTCAGAAATGTATGTCGTAGATTTTTAATACAGTAGACGTGTGGTAATGCGAACTCGGAGAGACCACACAATGTTGTCTGACTTATCAGAAGTTATAATTATAAGGTTATCTTCTAGATATAACTCGGGGAAACATGCCAAATTGTGCTGCAATAAAACATAATGTATATTTAATAATACAAAATTCACGCACAATTATGGAAGTGCTATTCGCCATTTGAAAAAACATAATGAATGGATGACTGCTTTGTCCTTGCATGTCAGTTCAAAACAGAGTTGTCGATGCCAGCAAGGGAGCTATAGTTCATTGTTTTGACATGTGTATGCATGCAATCGGCTTTATTTGTGACTGTTGGTGATATAGGGATGCAAATTTGTAGCTAGAAGCTACGAATGTAGCAGGTATTTTACAGCTACCACAAGCAAAAAGTACGAATTAACAGAATTTACACAATTAAGTGGCTTTAAAATACATTGGAAACATAGCTGACCAACCAAAATTTTGAAATTTGTTTGAATTAACAGATTATTTTGAATTATAGCGAGTGTACTGTATTTTAGAAATTCTCGTTGTTTTAACGTGAACTGATCTGTCCTGTTTCACTCAAAATTAGGCAAAATATTTCAGAGAGGTATGTCGTGCCGTCTTAGAGTCCAGAGAAAAAAGCATTGAAGTCGTTCTACTGCACGTGGACGTGGGTTCGATTCCCGGCCGCGGCGGTCACTTTTATGATAGAGGAAAAAAGCAAGAACGCCCCTGTGTTCGAGATTTCGGCGCACGTTAGAGATCCCCAGGTGGTCAAACTAAATCCGTAGCCCTCCACTACGGCGTGTTGCGTCGGCGCTTTAAACCCTACAATAAATCAGCGAAGTCTTCCAACTAAGGGGACTGCACGGCGTAGCGCTCGAGCAGAAGTGCGCTTGGTCATTGGGGGTTCCCTGAAGTTTCTTTTTATAGTTCGTTCGGCAGCCACTTCGGAGTCAACAAGTACATGTTGAGCTTGTCGTCGTTTATTACGCCGTAGTTAGGATCAACGAGCGCCATGTCTAGCGTCGACTTCGGTCCAAGTGCTGCCCGTCCATTCTATAAAACTGTTGAGAGACAATAACTGTGGAAGATAGGTGCCCTGCACAAAGATATGGAGTTAGAGCCACTAACGAGAAACCGGCTAACCTCCCCTCCATATCGTCGTCCTCTGCGCATCCTGTGCAGCCCCCGTGCTCTTACACTGATACATACATCGATCCAGCCACTTTTGCAAGTTGCGCAGTAGCCACAGTGCAGGATACAGGCCGAGCTACGTAGTGAAGACCGTACACGAGGCACCTCGAACACTCCCTCCTAAAGACCGACGTTACAGGGTGCTGACCCTATAGCGATCCGTTTTCTTCCTGACCCGGCATTCATTACCTCTATTCATATGATACGACAGTTATGACCTTGATTCATGGGCTGCACCCCCCGACAGATGCAATTTTACGGGACGGGGCACACAGTGCTCTAGCGCTAAAACCTTAAATTACCGCGTGCTAAGCGCTTCACCAACCAAGTGCACCAGGCTCTCCGTGCACTAGCCACTAAATACTGCAGGCACTACGGGCAACCAGGCAAGCTGATATTGCTCTGACCAAAATTGCGCTGCGCCTTCATCCAGCAATTCCCATGAATCCTTCCAGACTTCCTGAGATGAGACATGAAGCGCAATCGTGCGACAGCTTAACACATCATTTTAAACATTTTGAGATCGTGCGGTTAAACGGAGTGAATGTGGCATGTCTGTTTTTCGGTACGTATGACGGCCGTTCCCAATGGTGTTCCTCTACGCTTCGCCCACGATTAAGTGAGCCGAGATTGAATGCGACGCCACTACACACCTCACGTATACATCACCTCACTTATAAACAGTGCAACTATATAAAACACTCAAAAAAAGTTTTTGAGCGTTTTATATTGTTGCACTGTTGCTGCCAATGTTTCTTTATAATTACTATCTCTGTATTAACTCATCGAGGGTGCCGCTACAGTCGTTGACTTTGGGACCCTTGTCTGGAATTCATTTCAAGTAAACAATCAAAACAGGAAAAAGTTCAACACTTGCAAAAGAAGATCGGCAGATCCAATTTCCATTAAGCAAAAAATGAGCAAAAAAGTTACCAAAGACTAGTCAGTCCTTTCCCTCAGTCCTATTATTCCTGGGCGTTCCCAATGCTGGCGCGAGTGAAGATCCTATGTTTACAAACCTCAGCATTCAAATGCCGCAGCCTTCAGTTTCCGGTCAACTGCAGCCGTTGGCTTCACAACATCATTAACCGACGATGTTTGCAGCCCGTTATGGTTCTAGCCAGGACCCGAGGCATTTCGTCAACACCGCCTTCAGCACCAGCATTCGCTCGGAGGCTGTAATGCCTGTTAAGTGCCGCCATCAAGCATGGAAATTGGGACGCCGCGCGCATGCGCATTGCGAAAGCCCGCGAGTCGCATGCAAACTGCGAGGCAAAGGGGTCGATGCGGTTTGTACGTGCGGCCGGAGCCCTCCGTCGCGTACACAATGACGGAGGCCTTGAGACCACGCGTGAACGCGCGTGACCCGCTTTAGGGGCTCAATGACTCGTCGGTCCTGAGCAACCCTTTGCGGCTGGATTCGGAGTCGCGTCTGCAGCTCGCCACTAGCGCCACCTTCTCCCCATGGCAAAAACGGACCGACAGAAAGTTCAGATGCCGGCGAAGCATGGTTTTGTTTAATAGTCGGCTGCAGTCACGGCTAGTTTGACGCAGTTTCTGGACGAAGATTTTCAAGGA
Source organism: Haemaphysalis longicornis (assembly GCF_048455015.1). Lineage (NCBI taxonomy): Eukaryota > Metazoa > Arthropoda > Arachnida > Ixodida > Ixodidae > Haemaphysalis > Haemaphysalis longicornis. The sequence goes on from NW_027526407.1 coordinate 146,012,769, forward strand.
TACGAGCATGGCACGATTCAGTATTTACCGTGGGAGCAGCAGTAAAAAATAGAAAAAAAATGTTACGCAAGAAAGGGTCGAAAGCGAGCTTTTCGAGGAGTCTACTTCGTTCATTTCGTGTATTCCTTCAGGGCCAATGCACTTTCCTTTCCCGGAGTTTGCGATTGCGTGATTGCTCCGTGTTTTTTCTCGGATGACGGCCCATACCTGCTCTAAATTACGTAAGCTTTCATTCGCGAGCAGCCTTGACCGGATAGCGTGCCCAAGTTAGTGCAGAGTGGCGTGCTAGTGTCTCGAGTAGCGTGTCTAATTGCGCAGCGCTCGCTATTTTTACTGGAAATTTGGCGTTTTGATGGTGATGATTTCGACCATGACTTGTTTTAGTTTGATATTGTTCTTATTTATTTTTTGCCTTCTGAAGGACCGAAAGGGTATTTTTTTACACCCTTGAAAGAGACGTGGTTTGAAGGTGCACGCACGTTAAAATGTGAGTACGCTTTCAGCTGTTCGGCAGATCATGAACTTGGGAGCACGAAGTTAAGAAGAAACGACGTAATTATTTGCAGCACATTCTTTACTTTTTTAGTGGGTATACAACGAAAAGGAACGTAAACCACTCCCCTTAAGAGAACTCCTTTTTTAACGAACTTGACACACACTTCTGATCATTATATGCGCGCAAGCTTCTTTATATTTCGGCTAGACTTCCCGTTTGCTCGTTTCATTTCCCTACTCTTCTTGGGAAGACACACCCACCCAGAAAGGAAGCACTCTCACCAGATGCATTCGTGCTAGCTCTTAGCTTCAACAACTGAATGCGTTAGATATGTGTCGCCGGTTTCTGAAAACAAAAAAGCTAATTTCAGTCGAGAAAGAATTGGCCAGAACACAAAAAGGGGGCTATGGTGACAAATATCCATCTTCACGGACATCTACAAGCGAGCGGCGAAGGTGTGCTTCAGAAAACTCCTGCCCGGTGGTCTAACACGGCAACAGTTTGTATCGCTTTCGCTATAACCAGTACGCCACCGTAGGAGGTATACCAAACAGGAGGAAGTTACGGTTCGCAGCCTTCGTGATGGACAAACAGCGTCAGCATCATTGTCTCTACGTCAAATGTGTCCGCACGTACGTACAAGAAATGTTTCGCTCGACCGTTATTGCTTTGTTGTTGTCGATTACGATGACGGCCACGACGACTACTATGATGATGACTGTCACTTTGCGAGCGTTTTACGAGTATCCCAAGTCTCCGCTCATCTGTCTTCGTGTGCGACCAGCACTCAAAAACTGTTTTTTTTTTCTTTACACGAGCAGATGCGATGTTTCAAATCTTGGTCGATCTTTGGCCTCGTTTTGGCCGATCTAGCTTCTTGTAGCCAAAGCTGTTAACAACTACGCATGCAAAATGTATCAGTGAACAGCTGTGAATAGCTACTGATACTCAAAAGTGGCCGAGTAAGTAAAAATTGGTAGAGCTGTTCGTATTATTTGCTCCCTGCGACGTACGGTACAAGATTGACAGATGCAGAACACTGAACTCATTCGGATGTGTTATATAGGCGTCAATACGGTCTTTTCCTGTGTTTTCCGTCCCCACGAATGACGTAAAACAGGGCCATCAATGAAGCGGGGAGCTAAAACTGCAATAAAGCTCAAAACTCAGTATGCTCAAAGAAGCTCAAAAAGGCTCAATAACACTCAAAGAAGAGCAGGGTGTAGTATGAGACAAACTCTGGTCACAGGCCCTGAGAGACGGGAGAGCCACTGTCACGACCACAGCCCTCGCGAAGTTGCTCTTTTTCAGGTGTTCCGCACAGGGGCGCTAGTTGTGCAAACTGCTCTTAGACCACACATTATCCATCGAAATTGAATGCCACTTTCCGAGAACACTTGGGTATTCTCTCACTTAAAGGGGGTTTGCAGGCTCCATGCAAGAAGCCTGTGCATGAAAACGCAAAAAATATATTTTCGAGAGAAGAGTAATTTCATCGCCACGGGTCTCGACACTAACTAATTTTTTGCGCAAATAAAGCTTATTTCTCCTCCTCCACCGCCTTCAGGGCACTACAGTCTGCTGCTTACGCGCTCTGAAGGTGGATAACACGGTTTTCTTTTGCGATTCTTCACTGCTATATCGTATTCGCCTCTCTTTCGTCGCATTCGTACTTTCGTCTCTTCGGGGCGAATTACTCCGGAGAGTAGAGTGGCGCCGCTGCACGCCACAGTTAACCAAGAATCATAGCACTCGATGGGTGGCTTGCAGCAGTTCTAGTCACGTACCGACACGTTCACTTGTGCTGTCGCAATACGACGTCAGTGCTAAACGCACTAGGCTACATCTTGTTGCATCGTTAGCAAAAAGCTGAGGTTGAGCTTGACATTTACTCTGGAGACCTGGGTTCAGTGCCGATACGAAGAAAAATGTTTTTTTTTGTTCAGTCTTTACAACGGCGGGCATTTTCCGTACCGGACAAAACGACAACGCCAATTTTTCGCCCTGCTCAACTTTTGCGCAGGACACGGTACGTACAGTCATGCACAAATGAAACGCGAACACAAATGTATGAAGCAGACACACAAATAAAGCAAATTCTTTCCGTGCCGGTCAAAATGATGTGTGGCTTCCATACAAAAGCAAAGTTGGGAAATGTGACTTTCCAAATATACCAGCAGCGCGCCATCATTGGACATCAACGAACGGAATTTTTCAATTGTGCGTGCTGTGGTTCATATATTCGTGTTCGAATTTGATTTGTTTATGCCCGTACTTGTCAAAACATCCATTTACTTTATCCAACCCTCGGCGTGTTTCAAGTAGCTGTTTGACCTTTACCTAGTAACCTCGTAAGCTGGTACGCAATACCGCTCACTGTCACAACAAACCTGCCATTCACCTGCCATACTGCTTTGCAGCACGCAGAAACACGTGGAGAAATGTTTCACTAATTATCAGTCGGACGCACCGTGCGACACGTCCTCCGTACGTTGCCCTGCTTCTGACGAGCACAAGACCCAGCGAGCTTATCCCAAGGGATCATGCAAGATGCGACAAATACTGGGCTGCACGCGCAAGAACCTCCGCGTCGCACGAGATTACTCACGCAGCACGGAGCAAGCATTTCCAAGTGTCGTAACAGCGGGTGCACTTCCCACGACGATAGTTCCTCGTTATTACGGCGCTCTCAAAGGAAGGCAAGCCCGCGAACGCCGCGGCAGCAATCAGCGAGTTTAATTGACCGCCGCGCGGCACTTCACAATACGCGTCTTGCGAATTCCCGCCGGACCACCGTGACTTTTCGCAACACGGCTTCGTAGGTACGTTTGCATACGTATGCGGGTAACAGTCAGGGATCGGTCGGCGCTCACGCTGTGCATATGCCTTCGTGACCGCCTACGACGATGTTCACCGATTCCAACAGCGTGCATTGCTGCATAGCTAAGAGAGCGCGCGGGAACGCCGTGTGACGAAATGTTGATTTTGTTTGTCTGGGAGTGCGTGTATGCGTAGCATACATGCATGCGTACGTGACGGGGAGGAATACCAAATGAACTCCTGTGGCCTCCGTGCTCCTGTTTACTTTTGCGGGAAGTTGGGGCGGGAGCTTATACTGCCAGTTCATTCAATTAATTATATGCTGGAGAGTTTCCGCTAGGTCTATCCAAATAAAATGCGGCTGTCCGACACAGATTAGGTTTAAATGTTGCAGTTACTCGTAGTTTTTTTTTCTTTATTTAAAATAGGCTTGGCGGTTTAGCCTTTGTGCTTGGAGTGTTGTACGCAGGAGGGTACAAGGCACCTCTCGAGCTTCTGTCCGCAATATTCTACAGAACGATAAACAGCGAAGAGAACACTTGTGCGACTGCAATGACGAAACACCCTAAAACTTTGTCACTTGCTTGCGCCATGCATCCTGACGCGGCGATCGGGAGTTGTGTAGCTCATGGTTGTCCGAGGTTCTGTAACCTTGCGGTCCTGAGATATTTTATGATGATATTGCTATTTTTCCTACGCTCCAAATTTATTTATTTTATTTGCCTTCTCATTCACTGTTTCTGTGTACTTTCCTTTTTTTTTCGTTTTTCGCCGCACTAAGTTAACCCCATCTGATGCAGCAAGCCCAGGCGCTCGTGGGGCTAATCTCTTCAGTGTTCATTAAAACTCTCTCTCTCTCTCTGACTACAGCAGACGTGTTGAAAGAGGAGTTTATGATTGAAAGACACGCAGAAGTGTATATCTTATCCACTTTTGCGTCTTCGGAGCAGCATTTTAAATTGGTGTGCTAGCGTCGACTAAGTGCAAGACCTAAGTGGCGCAGTCAGAAGGATCATCGAAGTGCGCATCCGCAGTACAGGTTGGACCATGGCAAGAAGTCATCAATGCTCTAAGAATGAAAACCCGTATGAGGTCACTGTGAAGGTTTTTGTTGCGAAAGCGAGCTAATAGTTTTTTTTTACCTGTTAATTTTCTTCAGAAATACCTAGTACACTTTCATCCCGCGGTACGAGTGAATGTAACTGCTGTTCAGAAGTGTCCCATTCAAATGCAGTCGGTAAAACCAATTAGGCAGCATTGTCGTGAAAATGAATGGAGAATTGGTTGTACAGTCATGGACAGTCTAAGCTGAAACAAAATATGGCTGCGGCTTAGCTCCGCTAACCTTAGATATGCAAAGCAAAATCTTGGCTTAGTCTGGTTGAGTCTTCCTTTCGCTGGTTAAGCTTTGATTTAGCTGTATTGCCGACCACGTCTCAAAGCTGTTCGGTTCCGTGCAACGCTCACAGAAGGAGGCCGGGCGAACGCGGCGTGCATTCAGGGTGAACGCACCGTTCCTCTTCGCCGGGCGCGAGACAGTCGCGTTACCCGAAACAACCCAGCCCCGCATGCATGGGAGGCTGCAGGGATGGTCGGCTGCCTCGGCCGCAGCGGCGGTGGCGACCGCTGTCGGCGCCCGCAGGCGCCAACAGCGGGCCCGGCGAATCACGCGATGCGCTTCGAGGGGTGTGTCGCCGGGGGTGTGTCTCCGGTCAAAAGGTCATTTGCGCATCCTCCAAGAAATCGCTGGACGAAGGGTCTAAAGCTTTGCTTTAATAACAGCAGGCGACAAACTGGTCGCACGGCGCATGCAGCCACGAGAACTGAGAGCTGCGACGAGATAAACCGTGTTCAAGAGTGCCCTTCGCGGCTGCCGTGCGAGTCGACCGGTGTCGTCTGCTGCAAAATGGATCTTTCTGCTAAAACATGCCTGTTTCGTCCAAGTTCATTTATTTTGAAAGGACTTCTACGTACGCGCGACATTGTGGTTGCTCCTCGAAAAAAAAATGTTATCAATTGCCGTCTACGGCTTAGCTAGCAAATGTGTTTCAGGTGTCATGATGTGCTCCTTATAATTCACTTTTGCCGTTGCGTGACCCAACAGTTTCGGCTTGACGCCCTAAAAGGTTTCCAAATTAGGGTGATCGGAGAGAACGCATGCCTGAAATTGCTCAGTAGTGTAGCACACGACACGGGCCGACTCACACGGCAGCAGCGAAGGGCACTCTCGAACAGATGTTTGGTCTCGTCGCATCTTTCTGTTCTCGCGGCTGGGCTGCACCACCAATATCTGTCGTCTGCTGTTATTTTGTTTCAGTTTAGGCTGTCGTTGTCTGTACACTTCGAACGAGAAATGTAAACCGCGTATTCGGCTAATTCAGTTTCGTGACTATACCGCTTCATTCTGCGGCGCACCGTGACAATAGTCTTTGTTTGAATAAGACTACTTTCAGGCTGCAGATTTCCTCCTTTTGACGAGCAGATGGCTTTCATGCATATTACTTTTAATGGCGTGATCAGTGTCACGCAAATTCATACAGACTCAGCATATATTCATCGCTACAACTACTCAAAGCAAGCAGCTGTGAGTTCTGGCTATTTCATTTTTGTTTCGGGGTGTATCCTTTGAGCAACCTCAGATTTGCTTAGACCAGGCGACACCGATGGGACGCAAGACATGAAGGTTAATTTCGGTGCGACGGTATAACTTAAAGTGGCTGTAAGGACAAAGCACAAGCTTGGTTTGTTAAAAACGCTTCTCAGTACCGAAAACGACGCTAACAATGTCATACCAAACTTCAAAAGATAATAAGGATAGTAAAAAAAACATGGGAATCAGTGGCGACTCCCCTGCCAGTTTAAGGCTATTCCTTGATGACGTCATAGAATATTGCTTGGGCGAGTGGCCGCCGCCCTCCCAAGCCACCGCCAAGAAACATGGCTGTACGATTGATGTGAGGCCTGTAATTCTCTTCGGTAGTTTCACATGAATGTTAACGTACAGTTAACGCACTGATGACTAGGTGTTCAGTGCGTCCCGTATTACGTCCACGTAGCGCAAAATTTGAAAGTCGCAATATTTCGCGCGCTTTTCGGCTGGAAACTAGCTTTCCTGGCTGAAATGGAGCTGAGTGAACTACCAAACGACAGCTCGTCCAAATTGAACGAAGTTGTGTTTCGACTTCATGGCTCCTTCAAAGCCTTTGATCAAAAGTGCAACTACGTCACGTCTTGATTCAGACGTGAAATGAACATTGCTGAAATGGACACAGCTTAAAATTCCGCCTTGGTTTACAGCTTGGCAGCCAATGGTGTATATACCCCGGTTTCTAAATAAGGACTGAGATAGTAGACGACACAGTCGGCGCCGACGTACGATGGTTGAATACACGGACTCTCACCAACCGATACTTCTCGACCAAACACGAACAACGCACCTTTACGCCGCCCATCTACTCTGCGTCTTGACTCCATTCTCGAAGTCCCTGCACTTATCCCCCCGTGACAGCCGCCGCTCGTGAGAGCAACCAAAGTGGACCGGTGCGCCTCACGAAACTCAGATTGTGGACGGCTTTAGAGGCGGCCCTTGGCGTCATACCAGTTTTACTTTTTCCGTGATACCTACGCACCTGGTCTGCCCAACCGCCTCCCTATCTCGGCTCGTGATCTCGAAGGCAGCCGGTTTGATGTTCCGGCCTGAGCAAGCTCTTAAGGCCCCGCCACCACCTACGCCTCTGTAAAGTTAAAGGCTTCTCATGCTGTCGTGCTAATCAGGAACGGCGATCACTATGCGGGTTCTCAAGTGCGCGTCGCTATGGCTCTATGGGCTCGTGCGCTCGTCGTCGTTTCCTGGCGGCCATTATAAAACCTCCCCTTTTATTGCATCGCACGCGAAGCTACTGTAGCCGCACCGAACGGGGACGCGTATTTTCGCACTTGGGAGGATATGCAATGGCGGGAAAGAAGTTCGGCTCCTACAAAGGAAGCGGGAGCCTTTAAATCGCCGCTCGCAAACACGCAATGCAAGTTTATGGGCGCTGCCAAGTAATCTCTCGACAAGGACGGAAATAAAAACTTCCCCCGCGGTTTGTGTGCTAGTCGATTTCGAAGTCAGAACAAACATAATGCTTCCTTTTTAAAGGGCAGCAGGAACTTCTGGAAGCTGCGAGAGACCCCGCCGTGGAACGGGATTAGTTCATACCGTGAAATACCGTTTCTTCGCGAACACGCGAGAGCTTCCGTGTCTCGCACGCGTCCGAAATACCCCGCCGGTGTCATAATATTGCCGCGGAAAGACTTGAGTGCCACGCATGTCACAATATTAACACCAGTTAAGTTATGCTCACCAATGTAATGTTGGAGCAACCGCGCAATATCGGTTACGGACGTCACGGCTTGTGCGGTGCCAGCGTCTTGTTGTAAAAAGCAACGCAAGGATTCCCAAGATTGACGGAACAAACCACTCACGTTTCTTGTGTAGAGCCCTGTCTAAAAAGATACCTCACAGACTAGCACCCGCTGATGCCTCGTTGAGCATTAAGAACACACCAGAGACGAACAGGGCAGGAGTGAGAACTGTGCCAATTCAATGGCAATGATGCGGGCTGTTTTTGAAGAACAGGGACGTTTACAATCCTTCAGCGGAGGTTACAAGGAATGGAGAAGCCTACACATGCGCAGCGATGACGGCTGAAAACGGCGTCTATATTCTGCTGTGGTTGTGTTGCAGTCGCTGTAAAGTGGTCCGCTTAAGAGCACAAACTCGATGCGTGGTGGCTCTTTTACTTTCTGATTGAAGTGAAGAATGAAATGGTGTCACACATGTGTTGTCCTCGGCAATGTTCTGTATACTATATACGGCTCTTTTTCACTGACATTGGCAGCTTGCGCCAATGAATGTGCGTTTGATCTTGAAATTGTAACAAATCAGCCGTCGTATTCTCGGGGAAGCATGAGCGCTGGGAACCTTACAAGGCGCACGTTGCGTGTGTTTACCGCATGCGCGTGTCGCACATCCAAACAAATATGTGAGCTATTTCAACACTCGCCGACCGCTCCCGTGTACTACCGGGGAAGCCCCCAGTAGAAGCGCCGGCATTATCATTTCATAAATGGGGTCGTGTGCAAAGCAGTGTATTAGAATTCAAGCATGTCCATGCAGGGTAACAATTTCAATGTTTAAAGTCAAGGGTGAGATGGAAACTCGTCTGGTAGTAATGCATTGTAACGAATAAAATGCAAGGATGCCGACCGCTGAGTTTGTAAGTCCAGCTGGTAACGTTTCGGATCTGCATGGTCACAATGAAAAAAAGGGCAGAAATACTCACCTCATCAAACGATTCGCGGCAATGCCCAGGCATGTGGCATATCGCCGGCGTTCCGATGGGCATTAAAATTTTCAATTATTGACTTTGTGTTTGGCGTTCTTGCCTTTTATTCTAGACAACTTCAAATGTGTGGCCGAGATAAGACTGAGAGAGAAATTATCTAAGGCAGCCATCGCACACACACATTTGAAGGGACTCTGCAACACCTTCGATAAATGCTTTAACTCTTTCCTTCGTATACGCCTTCCATTGCTGCGTTTTTTTTTTGTGGCGATTTTTTTTAATGTGGCTGCCGAATGTGCTTATTGCTGCATTTGAAAGAGAGACGGCCAATAGCCGCTACATCGCTCTAATGACGTAATTCAAGCGCTCTGAGAACGCCAACATACCGGGAACGAGAGAAAGTTTCGAATTTATCTGATGGGCATTGATCAGTCATTTCTCGGTGAGATGCTTCGTGACCCCCAATTGTAAGTACTGGATGTGTTTGTTGAAAGCCTGCCTAGCCCTTTAATAGGTGACATAAGCCCTTTAATAGGTGACATAAAAAAGAATAGCAGCCACAAATGCTTGAAGAGGCTATCTATCCAATGGGCATTTTAAAGCGCTGGAGTGGACACAAGACGGCATAACCTTGAGAGTCAACACACATATCGAGTCACTGCCGCTCCAGATAACGAGTAAGCACCCCGCCATCGCACGTGCTGTCGGAGGCGACGAACAACGAGCCGTTATCTTTTTCCCCGAACACGTGGAGTACGCAATGCGGGTCTCCACAGGAGGAAAAGGCGGCCAAGATCAAGCGATTGAACAACCAGAAGTCGCGAAATTTTATGTCGGTCCGTGGTAATTCGTGCCTTTTTATTTTTGTACAACTGCGCTGTACGGTAGAACTAATGCGAGGATTCCTTATTTGTTTCGTGTTCAGTGTCTCCCATTTATCATTTTTCTGAAAAAAGATAAATATAAAACCACTCATTTGACCGACTTTTATTTTTTTTTTTCGGACGGTTCGAAGAGCAGGAAGAACCCTCCAGATCAAACTGGTTTTAAGAGTTTTGCGTGAGTTAGGTTGGTTCGAAAACTACTGCCGACCCTTGTCGAACTTATCATTCTGTAAATCAGGAAAGAAAATGGCAGCGGTGGTTCAGCGGTCCATTATAGCAACCTAGGTTCATTTATCTTTGTTTCAAAGAGTCCCCGCAACGTGACCCCTCAACGCGAATAGTGACCTTAACATTCTGATTCGGCTTTATAGATGCAGTCTTCGTTGTAGTACAAAAAACAAGCGGCTAACACAAGTCATACCTTCGTGAAGAAGACACGACATAGATAAACATCGCGTGCAAACCGAAACGTGCGGATTCGACTAAATTTATGTGATACTGGGCGCTATTCTTCTTCGGAGCTAGATGGCGATAGTTGGGGATGAAACTTAGAGTGCATCCCAGCGCACACAAGATAAACTATAGACGGCCGAGTAAAGCGGGCGTTTCTATACTTCTAACGGCTCTTCTGGGTTTAAGGGACCATGAAGACAAAATACAAGTTCGTTTTATTAAAAAGGCTGCTTTGTCCCGATAACAATGACACCAAGAGTATCGCGAACTTCGAACCAATAACCGAGATACCAAAAAAAAAAAAAAAAGCATTGTCGACTCTCCAACCACTTTACGGTGATTTTTCTATGACGTCGCACAATATTATTGTTTGGTCGATTGGAGGCCGTAGACCCAGGCCACGGCCAAGAAACATCACTTGGGGCCTCGAGTTTCGTTTGATTGTATCACCTGAATGTTAGCGTGCAGTTAACAGATTGATACAATGTTTCTTGAGCTGAACTCTGACGCTTTACCTACTGCTCGTTATAATGCATCACTGTAGCGCGAAATTTGAAACTTTTTCTGATACTCCTTGCGTTTTTTTGTCGTTTTTTTTTTTTTTTTTTTTGAGGGGGGGTTATATATCGTCTCTCCTGGCTGCAGGAGTCGAACTCAGTTAGTTACCGAAGACTGGTTCCTCCAAACTGAAGAAAGGTTTACTTTGCCTGTATGATACCTTTAGGCACCTTTGAATGCATGTAAACTTCGCATCATCCCCAACCTCACCACAAATTTCGGCTCGCCCCCAAGTCGAGAACTATAAGCAACTGTTTTTGTAGATTTCGGCTTCTTCTACGGTTCCTTCAGACACAACGTACCTACATGCGCTGAAAACAGTCATCCTGCTCGGTTGGCGTACTGAAACTGCTCGACCCTTGTTTCCTACTCATGTCAAAGTTTCCAACGTTAGGGCAATGCAACTGGCTTGGCAAACATTTAAGCTGTGAATACAGCTGCTTCAAGCCATGTCTCTTTCACCATTCTGTTAACAGCTTGTGAGCTTTGCCACAAACCCGCCGATGACTGTCATATTTGTGCGCTGGGACACAACAATATTATTCCTTATAAAACATTTAGCAGCAGTCTTGTGAAGTTTTAACGTGGACGTTAATTCGTCTTGCTCAACATCTTAAAGGCCTCCATGCAAAAGCCGCCGGCTTGTGCCATGCTAAATGCAGGAACTGAACAAATGATGTTCCTCTGCAGTGTTCCGAGAATACATGAGTGCGCATGTCGAGGGAAAAGTTTCGCCTATTTCACGCTTTCCCTTACGCTGTTACTCAAAGTATTCGAGCAGTAACAGCAAAAAAGCCAGTGTCAGACAGCGTTGAAGCAAAATAGAAAGAATGTTTTTTTGGCGGAGACGCAAAACGGAATCTATAATCTCAATGGACACTGAGTGCATAAGAGGCCAAACGTGGCGCCTTGGCGAACAATTGTTAACAGACCCGGCATTCCTGCTCGTCTAGCCGAAACTATGAATGCTAGCTGGACCTTCGGGCTGACACCAGCGTTTATACCATACCGTGAATGCCGACAACCGACAGATGGAACAACAAGCACAACGTTGCGGAGGGTCGTCAGTACCATCGACGCCCCGAGAAGGTGAAGGGAGAGGGCAGATGATATGCCAATACCCTCGGTTAAGCAGATGCAAATCCTAAAGCTTTTACACTTTTGTGGGGTGCGCGCAGAGCGGGCGAGACGGCTACACGCCGCCTCCGTTAAACGAAGTGACCCTGCCGCCAGCGCGAAGCGAAGACGGAGGTAAACTGAAACGACAGTAGTCGTGCGATAATTCAAATCGGATAATTCAAATTTTGGTTAATTCACACAAATTTCCAAATTTTCGCTGGCAAGCTATGTTTTAAATGTATTTCAAAGCTGCCTAAACTGCTTCATTGCGTAAACTCGGTTAATCCATACTTTTTGCTTGTCCTTGGCTAAAATACTCTGCCGAATTAGCCGCTTATAGCTGCATATTTGCATCACTTCCGTACATTGGTGGGGTCCGCATGTTTTTGACCAGTGCACAAAACTCTCGCAATAAACTGGCTGCCCCTGCTGGCGTCCGAAACTTTGTTTGAACTCTCATCCAAAGATAAAGCAGTCATACAGTCGTGATTGTTTTTCGGAGCAGGAATAGCATTTCAGCATTGTGCGTGTGAGTTTTTATTACAACGCAAGTTGGCATGTTCCCCCGAGTCATATTTACGATAACTTTTCATAATACAAACTTCTGATAGTTCAAATGCAATCCTTGGGTCTCTTCGAGTTTGAATTATCGCGAGTACACCTCATTTCACAATTTGCGTGCAGCATGTCGGATGCTACACAGCCCTCAACGAAGCCACACAACGAGTGCGACTAACTTATTGTGACATTCTACATATACGTCGGCTGAAGCAAAGCGATAAAAGACGTTCTGGGTTTGGAAAGACATTTCCGCTTTAAGGTGAGGCCCCATCGGTAACTTCGTAGCTTCGCCGCCACTGCACGCAACTTGGGAAATTAACTTGTGAAATGAATGCACGCAACTTGTGAAATGAACTTTTGAAATGAAATTCACGGAACTTGTGTAATGAACTTGTGAAATGAAACGCACGCGACTTGTGACTGACAGCGCAGCAGTGCCATTACCACCTACGTAGCGTTGGACAAGGGAAAAGACAGAAAGAGACAAAGCAGGCAAGAGAGGGGACGGCAGAGCAAGGTAGAAAAAAGATGACACTAAACGGCGCCGTTTTTGACCGCTGCCGCGCTCGCTAGGATCGAACGTGGCGTGGGCCACTGTTTGTTCTTGGTTCATCTTGGGAAGTCGCCTGATTTAGCCTACTCGTCTCGTGTGGCTCTCTCTGCTGGCGGCCGGTAGGCCCTTTTTAGCCTGCCCTTTTCCAGCTGGACAGTGCCCAGAAAAGGCACGAAGGCATACGGCTAGCAAGAAACGCCAACTATTTGCGTCCGTAAGTACACGAGAGCGCGAACTCTTTTGAGCGCAAAGTTGTGGACTTTGATCTTAGACACCAAATTTGTTGTAAGTTTTTTTTTTCACTGCGTAGCGTGCCTTGCGCATAATCTTTCTTTGGTTTTTATTTCGGAAACCCAATCTACACGCTTGCTAGCTCAACCTGCAGTGTTGTCTGGGTGTGCGTCAAAGCCTTTGCTAAAAACAATTTTCTAACATGACCAACAACGCTCTGGGCAGATACAACATTTTTATAAGAAGCAGCTTAGTTTAAGTGTATTGCTTTCTTAAAAAGTGTTCTTGCCGCCACAAGAACGCCTCTACCCATCGTGGTAAAACCTCGAAGGATCGCCATTGCACAGTTATCTGCAAACTACTTTCGTCTTTTTAGTGTAACGCAGTTAGTTCCGTATACAGAGAGGACAAGCACAGAGAGATGTCGTGCAAAACACGTCACTGGACTAAGACGAATGTTTCGAACAAATTGACCCAACGGATGGATTATGTCTCATAAAAGGGTGTCTTTAGAAAAGATTCCCTCGTGTTTGACACCTGCAGCACCAGCGGTAACGTCGTTTTTGCCCAGAGAGCGGTGTTACGACAGACTCCGTCATCTCGACATTGAAGTGGCTTACGTGGCTGTCCTCATAATTATAATAATAATACATATTCTTATTTATGTGTGTTGTGTAGTATTAACCGCGCAATTATTTCAATGTGCTTTGAATGCAAAGAGTTTTCTTTTATGATATCTTTCCTTAAGAGAAGTGGAGCTGCAGATGCCCATGGGGTTGCGCGTAATCTATTGAGCCAAAAATTGGTTAGCCTTCAAACGACCAAAATAGCTCAACTCATGTGCGATCAGCACTCTCTACCCAACCCTATAATAAACTACATTAGAACCATACATGTTGGAATCCTTATCTGCGTCGCCACTGCGACCCACTACACCACGCCCATTGTTGTCATGGAAACGCAGATACGTAAACTGTAGTTGCGTTCAAATGATCCTCTATTACTTTTATTTCTTGTTTCTTTTAGGCAATAGGAAGTAGTTCGCCGCTAATCTCTAGTCAGAAATAGACGGGCGATGACCCCATTGTACAAGACAAGGTCGGCACAAAAATCAGTATCAACCCACAATACACAGTCACACTCCTTTATCTACGTAACCTAATAAATAGGGCCCCTTTCTTCTTGCCGCGCTGAGTTACTGAGTAGCGTTGGGTTCAGTCACCAATCCCCCTCGCTAACCAGAGAAATGCACGTGCAGGACTGATAGCGCTCCTAACCAAACAAGAAGCAGTCATAGCCATTCAATGCGAACAAAGCAATGCACGAGTGAGGTTGGGCGTCAAGAAAGCTTCAATCTTCAAGGCCATAGTCCTTTGTATTCACACTTTCATCACAGCAAATTCAGCCGTCATACAGCGCTAGTGTCCTGTGTCCAGTTTTGCTCTACGTCGACAAGTATGCATCGCCGACGAGCCCAGCATCACACTTGGGACACACGCATTGCGTCGGCCAGTGGAAACACCCGGACCTACTAACCGGCTTCGCTGTAGTTCGTTGCCAGCCCTGCCCTGCAGGCACGATAGGAGCAGACAGTCGGGTGGGTTGCAAAACAAAAGGAGGAAACAGGAGTAGTGCGTGGGAAACAGTCGCAGCTATCGAACAGCGCTGGCCTGACGTCGCCGCCACCATGGGGGGCTCTCCTCCGACAGCTGATCACGCGTTTTTTTTCGTCTCGACGTCCCCTGTCACTCTCCCCTCCCTATCTCTCAAAACGATGCCGATGTGCGCCGACGTCCTTCCAAACGCTTCCTCGCCGGCGCTTTGCGTGTCAATGAAGCCGTGAGAAATTAGTCCGCGGTCTTCCAGGAACAGTCCCCCGCCGTCGCCGCCGCCGCAGCCGTTGCACCCCTGGCTGTACACGGCGCGAAAGCGTGTCCGCGCGTCAGCGCTGCGTTGCAACGTCGTATGTACGGCGAGCCGCGCGGCCTCTTCCCACCAGGTCATTGACTAGTCGGTCGGCGTGCGCTGCAGGTCCTCTTTGCTTGACCACACACGTGGTGCGAATTGCGTTGCAAGCGTGCGGTTAACGACGGAGAGCTGTAGTAGGTAATTTGTTATTACGGGTTTGTGCGGGATTGCGCTTCCGGAAGTTTTGCGGCGATTTAAGCGTCTGTATGCTAAATTTAATGAAGTGGCTTGCTAGTTCAGAGCTAAAAAGGACAGAGTTTATCACCGAAACGAGTACAAATGCATAGAGCGAGGGAGTTAGAGAGAGAGAGACCACTTATGTTAGGGCACTCACTGGAATCAGAGGCCGCTGGACGAGTTGGAAGTGGTTCATAATAGAATATTTCACTGCGCGAACGGTAACGTACGCGACAGGGCACCGGCGAGCGTAGTCTTATACCTAAACCTTTGCTGGAAAGTCAAAACAGCTGTACATGACCATGCGGTTACATAGCCGTTTAAGGGAGGCTGCACGTGGGCTTCGTAACAAAAAACAAGGCAAGCAAAGAAGGGCTGCACTCAAAACTACCGTGGCATTACGGTTCGACTCTCAGCTAAAAGCTACACCTGGACTACGAGTAGCGCCATTGTGGAGGGCTCCGGATTAATTTTGACCGCCTGTGGATCTTTAATTTGCGCCGAAATCTCAACACACCGGCGTTTTCGCCTTCCGCCTCCATCAATGAAAAACGGCAACCGCGTCCGGGATCGAACCCACGACCTTGGGTTTACCATCTGTACGCCTCGGCCACTTCGCCACTTGGCGGGTGGATAGGCGTACTCCTGACTAAGCGCAACTGAAGCCTTACTTCCTCGTGCACTGCTTAAAGTATTAATGTGGAAGGCCACTCTACTTTTCCTTTCCAACTTCCTACCGGCTGTATCCATCTAAAATATCCGTGTCAGAAAACACAGGTTCGTCCTTAGCATTCACGGCAAAGTGTCTACGAATTGGAGATGACGTATAATAGCACCCAGGGACATCTCGGGGTCTTGGAGTCTCTCTATCCTGTAGAGTCGGCTTTGGCCGCTGTACTCGCTCCCACAGGTCAGATGCAACATGAAAACAACCGATACGGTACAAGGCATGTGCTAAGAAACATGTGTCACTTCGGCTAGCTTCTTGAGTGCCATCGAGACCGTACTTACCATGTATTGCGCTGCGGCACATATAAAGGGGCCATGAAGACAAACTAAAAGCGTGGTTCTATGAAAAAACTGCTTTATCCGGATAACAATGATGCCTCAGTGCAGCCGTTTTTCCCGCCTGCTATAGTGCGAAAACAACGAGCATACGAGTATGCGCACCCCCTCACTACACCATTTAAAAGGGGATAGTCTTTCATGGGCTAGTAAAAAGCAAAAAATACCATAGCTAGTTGTGCAAGGCTGGAGAAACAGCAGAGCTGGGGGTTGACTTAGCTTCTTCCGCCCTGCGATCCGCAGTCAGTGCAAGGGACCGACGGGAACGGCCGTGTAAAATCCGGCTAAACTTGGCCTCACCCCTGAACACTTCGCCTAGAGCCTAGCGAGAACGTTGAAAATCTAACAAAACTTAGCAAAGCCTAACAAAACCTCGCAAAATTTAGCAAAACCGAAAGAAGCTAGGTTGACCGCCGGTGTTTCGCCAGCCTTGGACTACCAGTGCAAGCTGTGCCAGTATATTTTAGTTAGGGAAGGCAGCTTTGCTGGCTGTATTGTAGTTAAGTGAGTACCCAACGGCTAGTTATTTCTAACTGAGCAGTCCTTTTTTGTATTCAAAGATCCCTTAAGGCCGTGTGAACGTCTGTGTCCGTATGGCCCCACAGCAAATCTTTGCCTTTACCAGGTTGTTCGTGTGACGCGGACCAAAGTGGACGATTCGTGAACAAAAGATCCAGGGACCACAACCTGTCCATGGGGGCTACATTGTTCTGGCCTTTGTCGACACACTGCCGTGAACGCTCGTGCGAACCTTTGTTGGCTGACAGGGCTATTTTGGTTAGAGACAGCAGGCAGTGAATAGGGAAATTAGGCAGCCCTTCCGCACTAAGAGAGCGGCTGAACCCTTCTGGGCTTCAGTACCGCTTCGTCATTCACACCGTGATGACAGCGTTTTGTCGGGCACGACTGTTTTTCTTTAGCGTGCTCATAGACCACTTTAGGGGCTCGCCTTGTCGTCGTAGCTCGCTCGCTGGACCCAAGTAGAGCCACACGGCATTCTGTCGTCGCGGCGTCCCACAGAGGCTTCGAAAGCCAAGCGGTTTAAATAGTCATAACCGTTCGAAACTCGTGAACCGCTGGCGCTTGCATACATCTGCCCGTTGTTTAGCCCAAAGAAACCTTCAGGTACATTTCAGGCAAAATATACGTAATTAACCGCCAGCGCCCGCGATCATTTAGTTAGGAACGCTCGTTGGGTTGATTTTTACTGTAGTAAGCGAGAACAGGTGGCAGTGCAACGCCGGCACGTGCGGGAGGAAGAGCAAGCACAAAAAAACACAACTCCCGCTGGCGCAGTTTCAGGCAGGGGGCGCGCCAGCACTGCGAAGGCAGGAAATTTGAAATGCGTCTGACAAACCTCAATTGAATTCCTCAGGAGAGAAATGAGACAGGGTGGGGAAGAGTGTGATGGGTGGTAAGAGCGAGCGGATAACGGCGGTACCGCCCATTGTGGCAAATCACTGCTCTGCCCTTCCGACAGCTCTCACATTGAGTGCAACGGCTTTAATTTTTTTGTAATGAAGATAAGCTGAAGCCACGCATGAATGCCCATGTGACCACATGGTCATGTGTAGGTGTTCTGACTTTGTAATAAAGGTTTGACTGTGAGAGTGCGCTCGTATCTCTCCTCTCTTGTAGCCGTTGCATCTTACGTTGAAGGCGTCACTCACTCACTCACTCACTCACTCACTCACTCACTCACTCACTCACTCACTCACTCACTCACTCACTCACTCACTCACTCACTCACTCACTCACTCACTCACTCACTCACTCACTCACTCACCCACTCGTTTACTCACTCACTCACTCACTCACTCACTCACTCACTCACTCACTCACTCACTCACTCACTCACTCACTCACTCACTCACTCACTCACTCACTTACCCACCGATTACCGCGATGGGCCGCTCGAGTTTTTGCCGAATCTGCAGTAGGAAGCCCGTTCCTGACCTCATATCATAAGCGTATGCGTACTGTGTCCTTAGCAATCCTTCCCCCCTTATAGACAATCGTATCAATTTCAGGTCAGCTGGCGGTAACAGCCGATGCAAATCCGTCAACGCCAAGGCTAAGCTGCTCGGCCTGACCTCGTGCGCAAGGCATTGCAGTGTCCTGATCGCCGACACTGGAGGGATTCCCAGCAACAGAAACAGCCCTTCTAATGAAGAGGAAATAAAGCGCCATTGTGTAGTGATTGTCGAACACGTTGAAGACACTCTCTAGTCTAAAGTTGTAGCTTTTGAGCGTTAAACCTGCATGAACCACTTTCTGGGCTCGTATATCTTAAGCAGGGGTGTGGTGGATGACGAACGGAAAAATTGTACGCGAAGTGGCCGGCAAGATTACTAGTTGTGGTGAGCCGTATTAGGGTCGAAGCTTCTTATGGGCTCTGGCTCTCGGCGTCTCATGTCGTCGTCATCGTCGTCGTCGTCGTCGTCGTCGTAACCGTCGTCTCATGTATTCACGGTATTAAAACACAGGGACACTCGTTTACGCCTCGCACTAGAACGCAACGCGTACTAAAAAAATACCGGGAAACTCATTTTCCAATGCCTCGCGCTAGAACGCTTCGTGCTTTAAAGACACGACACATTTGCAGCAAAGCTGCATACCGCTATCACCCAAAGGTTTCATCTCCGTTGTCAAAAGTGTATTCTAGGCAAGGCGCCAAGAATACACTTATACACTGAGTGCTTCGACCCTCCCCAGGTTTCACGTTAGTGGAGATGGCCCGGGATTTTTGTATGGCGATGGCCAAGGAAACAAAAAGAAATTCCGTGCCCTGCTACTCTGTCAGGAAAAATGACCAGAGGAGCTGCACGCAGTCGAACAGTTGCACTAAACACACGCGCTTTAGACATTTGCGGTTGAGCACGCTTCCTAGTTAATTACATGAATGAAACTTGGATGGCCTGGAGATGTATTCTAGCCAACGAACATGGGCTGTCCGTTCTCCTCGCGCAGAAGCCCGCTTATTGGCAGCGGACGGGAATTCCCCAATATGTAAAACTACGTAATATGTAACCAATGTTACATATTACGTAAATGTTACGTATTACAATATGTAAACCAATATGTAAAACTTCAATGTGAACTACGTAACTGTGAAAAGCACGTGAAACTCGGCTTAATGTCAGAGTAGTCGTAGCGGCTAATTGCGATACAAGTTGTTTCGGGATAGTTTCGATACAAGAAGAGTTGCAGCTGTATTCTGTAACACTATAGTGTTACAGAATACAGCTGCAATGTATTGACGGCGTCGTGAAATTTTTTAGCGTTTACAATTTAACTGTGAACTAGCTAATTATAACAAGTAAATGCGACTCGGTGTTTTTATAGACCCTTCACAGCGCCCAACTTAAGTGTAATTTCTCTCAAGATATCTGCATTAGATCAAGAGCTGCAGAGACACCCCACAAAGTTGATTTTACCACAAGATTTAATTTTGTCGAGGCGACTTTTTTTTCTACCCACCCTGTCGACGCACGCAGTTTTGGTCAGAAACTAGCGTATAACCGCTACGCTGTCAAACAGAGCTATAGACGACGTTTGTGATTAGGAATAACCGCATGTGTCCACAATACTGATCAATATGCACAATTTCAGAAGCAAATCATTTCATTTAAGCACCCCAAATCTTTTCATCTTTTTTGCTAGCACGTACACTGGAGCATATAAAGTAATGGCTTCCAAAAAAATACTTGAGACGGGCTACGCTTGTTGGGGCTTTCTAGGATAAGCAGCGTTTAGTATTCATACCGTTGCCGCAATTCGTGAACCAGCGTTGTCTCTTTCGGAAGCACGGCGCAGATATAAGAGATAGGGAAGGGAAGCCGCAGGAAGTTAAGGCAATTGTGGAATATTCGGGGTTCTCTCGCCGAGTTATCTGGCTCGACGGCAAGGAATCGATTCCCCTGGAATTATACATTTTTATTGTCCGGTTTTGTTGATTTTCTCTTCGAAAATCTGGGTTTCTCGATACATTCGGGATGCGTGACGAACGCGGGATGTATTCAACCTTGCAGCAGGTACAGTTGAAAGTTTTATGACAGTAAACACAGGAGCGCGTGCAGCTCAATATATGCGTAGCGCTCTAGAGAGAGGCTGGCGTGCTTTCGCAGTTTCTGCGGTTCGCAACGCACTCCCTCAAAGCGCTTTATCGCTCGGCTGCCTGCTGCATTATTTACGTCACGGAGGATAACACATTTTTTGTCACCCAATCGGGCAGTGCAAAGCAAATGTTTAAAGAATTCGCTCCGCTTCACGCTGGATCAAAAGCCTCTCACCGACACATGTATTCTGTGGAATCGTTTCCAGATATCTAACGTAGCTACGGCACCACAGGACAGCGCAATTACCGTTGTCAGGGAGTCGATCCGCCAAATGCACGAAGTACGACAGTGCGCCATCCCATCGCTGGACCGCTCTGCACGTACTGAGCGACACGCGCTCCCGTGTTTACTGTCATAAAGCTTTCGACTGTACGCCCTAAGGGTGTAGGAAAAAAATGGTCCCGGAAAAAATGGTTCCGGAAAAAATGGTCCTGGAAAAAATGGTCCCGGAAGAAATGGTGCCGGAAAAAATGGTCCCAAATCCAAGGTAGGAAAAAATGGTCCCGGAAAAATTGGTCCCGAAGCCAAGGCAGGAAAAAGTAGTCTCGTTCGGGTAAATCCGGTTAATCGCACCAAGAACGTTTGTTTTACCGAAATTCAGGTTGGGTTGCTTTAATGGCCTCTCCCATATTTATTTTCTAATTTACCGTTACGCTAGCTTAATCCACAGATGTTTCGTATTGATGACGTCTCAACCACATATAGCATGGATAAATCTCAGCACATCTCTGTTTTGCACGTTGGGAGGAGGGTAAACCGCTTCCACACAACCTCGACAGGTGAAAGTACCGACACGAAAAACAGGATCCTGGTGATGTGTAGTGAAGGGAACGAGTGTCAGAGAGGGCTGCCCAGGGGGCTAATCAGGAGTGGACGGGGGCTTTCGTACGAACTTTCGTAAAGTTTGAACGAAAGTTGAAGGCAAAATTTCGCCTTCACATTCTCAGAGTTGTAAGCACCCCCAGCAATTTTTTACATGTTTTTTTCCCTTAACTTTTCCTTACACTATTTGTTGCTATTTGTTTCTCTTGGATGCTTTTTTCTTTTGTTTACTCATGCTTTGGAGTTAAATATTGTATATTTTAATTGTATTTACATTTACATTTTGGTGGCAGGCAATTTCGGTGCACGGACATTTCGGTGCACGCACTTTTCAGCGCACGGACGTTTCAGCGCACGGACGTTTCGGTGCACGATGTCTCGGTGCAATCATTTCGGTGCACGGGATGTCCCAGACATTCACTACAAGCTTTAGCTTTAATATTTTAATTTCGATCACTGCGCAGAAACGAAGGCTAAACAAAGGCGGAGCATCAGCGCGTAAATCCCTATTTCAATTTACACCGATTCTGATGAAACCTCGCAGCGTAGAGCTTTAATGACCTTCCAAACACTGAGATAGTTGTGTCCGACTAAGCTTCTAAACCGGCGGTTCCAGGCCTCGCAGTTGTTTGTGCGGTTTTAATCCAATTACTTGCACTAAATTTTTATTCGATGCTCAGCCCTACCATCCATCTATCCATCCATCCATCCATCCATCTGTACATACATCGCCCACCCATCCATCCAGATTTTAGCCTCAACAGGAGTTAATTTCTGCCCGTTGTAGGAATATTAAAGCATTCCATCTCTTTCTCAACCCTTTAAATAAAACGCAAACGCACTAAAGCAAAGCCGCAAAAAAGTTTAGATCTGACTAACTTGAAGGAAAATACGTCGACTGGAGCATGGGACCATTTTTTCCTAGATGGTCACTGGGACCATTTTTTCCGGGACCATTTTTTCCGGGGCCATTTTCTTAGGGACCATTTTTTCCGGGACCATTTTTTCCGGAACCATTTTTTCCGTTTCCGGTTTCACGCAATTAGAGAATCAGCCCAACGGAAACACCAAGTGAACCCCCCAAGATGCGCCGCATCTCCACAGGGTTCCCCTCGCGGGAAGGTGGGGTAATTTTTATGGTACACGAGTACGGGCTGCTGTGGCAAAAAAAGAAAAATTCATAGCGCATAAAAGCCCAGACAGAGGAGAGAACGAACACCACACAGCGGTGTTTGGTGTCCCCCCTCTTCTCAGATTTCTACAGGGGAACGTTGCCCTGAGAAGTTATCTGGTCAGACTTGTGTACCCGCGAACAGCAGTCTAAAGGAAGTTGCGAAATGCGAAATGTGTGCCACTGCTTTCTCCGCGAATGTTTTCGATATCGTGACCGTTGCTAAACTCTTCGGCACCACAAGCACGACTTTCAAGTGGCTGCCGTGGCTTCGTGTTTGCGGTACGTACAAGCAAAGTGCCCACACGTGCCGACAGTCGCGCTGTCGACACTGAGGCTATCCGCCCTTGCCCACAGCTTCAATGTTGGCGAAATAGGCGTGCCTGTGCAAAACACGGGGGCATTTAACATAATTTTTTCCTCCTAAGTTGGCCGCACGCTGCCACTGCGGTCGTTTCGTCATCGCTGGTAACAGTTGTTTTCGCACTCGCGGTAGCAGCGTATACTAAACTGATGGTGTGGTGCCCACAGCTCAACGCGGAAATACTGGCCGCGTATACCCGTCCTTCGCCACAGATGGTGTTGAAGGGCGATAGTGTCATGCCGCCTTTGCTGTGTAACGTTCTCTCCTTTCCCCCATTTTATCCTTCACACCCTCTCGAACGTCTTGACGAAGGAAGCTGCACGGGCAGGGCACGAGAGTGAACGCACCGTCCTCTTCCGCTTCCAAGAACGGACGGCGCGTTGCGGTTCGTTCTTTTCAGTGTATACACACCGTGAAGATACGGAACACTCCGGACTTCTCGAATCTCCGCACATACATTCAGTATCCCCTACTCCGGAGCCGTCTTCCGTGTGGGCTGTCTCGATCCCAGTGTACTTTATTCTGTCGACTGGGGTGGAGAGTACTCTTCACAAAAGTCTACAGCTTCCTAATCCTAACCGGGATGGCCAGCAGCGCCCGATAGAACACCTGCGAAAGTTATGACACAACTAAAGATCCTCTTTGTCGTCTCCCCCAAAACTTCTCAGAGAGAAATGTGCAAGCTACTGAACTTAGACAATTGGACGATCAGCCGTTTACGATAGAGACAGTCTTGAGGGCTTCGGTCCATACCATCAGTTCACAGAAGGGGACAAAAAGCCTTTCGTCGTTTTGTGGGGCACGCGTTTGCACGAACGTCTTTGGGGTCAAACAAAAGGACCATGGGCGCTCGTTCCTGTTCCAACCTCCTCCTTTTCGCTTTCCCCTTCTTGCGTCCCCTGAACCACACTTGCGCAGCGAAGGGTAGCGAAACCGGGCGCTGCACATGATTACCTCCCTGCCTTTGAATTCGTGTTTCTTCTCCTTCCTACCCGCCGCGGTGGCTCAGTGGCTAAGGCGTTGCGCTGCTGAGCACGAGGACGCGGGTTCGATTCCCGGCCGCGGCGGCCGCTTTTCCGATGGAGGCGAAAAGCGAAAACGGCCGTGTGCAGGAGATTTTGCCGCACGTTATAAAGATCCCCAGGTGGTCAAAATTAATCCGGAGCCCTGCACTACTGCGCCCCTCACCGCCTGCGTTGCGTTGGCGTGTAAACCGCACAATCAATCAAACCAATTCTCCTTTGCTCTCCTCTCACTTCTCGCGTAAAAATAGAATGCAGGTACTTGCGTCGAAGGACAGACAACAGATTTTTGTGCAGTGCATGTCATCTATCTCATATGGAAACCAGAGATTCATGTACCGGGGTGACACAAGAAATTTTTAAACAAATTGGTAAAATAATTTTAATTTGACACAAAACGTTTTTAAATTTCAAAGCTGGCGCATGTCGTGTCTAAACGTGACACTACAGTACGTGTCCCAACAACTCCGTCGGTTTCAATGCGGGATCCAAAATATGCTTAAAGGTATAGGAAAGACCGCATTTTAATATTGCCTTAGCTAGGAACAGGTTCAAATACCTCAGTCGATCTCACGTGCATTTGGGATTAAGTACGTTGCCTCGCGGCTGTCATGGTTGCCCGTATCCGTTTTGACAGCATAAGTAGCGTAAGGTTGGTAGATCTGAAATCTTTGAGACGTTTTGGGGCCCTGCCAGGAAAACCGTTTCGGTTCAAGGTGTTTCAAGTGCCGCCACTTCATTTTAGATAGAGGGCGTATACTCCAAAATTTGAGTTGTACGTCCCTTTAAGCTAATAGTTTAGCATGTGGAGAGCGCGTAGATGCCGGAGTGTTGGCGCCGCGTGGCGAGGAAAGCAGGCTAGGCAGTTCACTAAGTGTGTCACGAATTTGGTGTGCGAAATTCAGCTATCATGAGTGAAGTCATACCGCCTCACGGAGCATGCCAACACGTTAAGAACGAGGCCAGGAAGCAATCTGGCCATTCATTTGGGCGCTGTTCTTGACTGATTGTAGGGTTTAACGAGCCGGCGCGACGTAGGCGATGAGGCGCGCCGTAGTGGAGGGCTCCGGATTAATTTGCCGCAATTTCGTGCACACGGGCGTTTTTGCTTTTCGCCTCCATCAGAAAAGCAGCCGGCGAGGGTGCTGTTCTTGAGAACATAAAGATGCTGAAGAGATACAAAAACAACTTACCGTACTTACCCGATTCTAACGCGCCCCCGATTCTAACGCGCACCCGATTTTCCTGGCAAAAAAAAAAAAACGAAAAAACTTGCACCTCCGATTGTAACGCGCACCGAACTTTGTGACCCAGACAAACGAATGCGAGAGAAATGGGCGATTTATTTCCCGAAGTAATCTCACTCATCTCACTCCTCGTCGCTTTCCGCTGACCACATTATCTCGTCCTCAGTGCCGTCAAGAGCGTTCGCGATGCCACACTTCTGAACGAACGTTCAACCATGGTCGATGGGATCGTGGCCCACGCCTCGCACGCCCATCCCGCGAGCTTCTCCAGTGGCGCACGCTTCAGCCGACCGCTCGTTTTGAACGCGTGAGAGCCGCTGCTGCCATTGCTGTTATCAAGCGCTCAAGTGGAACGATTTGACGATTTGTGTGAACGCCGATAGAAAAGCCTAAGCGCCTATGCTTCCTGCGTTCGAATAATTGTTGCTAAAGGCTTTGACGCCATCTTGAGATGACGATGGCGATTGGTGGAGGCGAAATTTCCGCTGTTTTGGCAGTTTCGGTTTCGTATCCGATTCTAACGCGCATGCGATTTTTCGGCCTATTTTTCCGGAAAAAAAGGTGCGCGTTAGAATCGGGTAATTACGGTACGCGCGAAATTCACGACGAAATTTTCACCAGTAAAAAGGGAAGTGCCGTGCGTAAGCGTTTTGTTATTTGAGCTACTCTGAAAAGAAATACGCTTCGTGCGCTCATAATCACCGTCATACCCCATTTCTCCTCTCGCGGTCTCCCATTCCCTTGTTTCGTGTTGTTTTTATTGTTAATTATTTCTTTATTTTCTTCTCTGGTTTTTCAAATAAATCCTCAATATCGCAGTCAGTGTGCCGTGTTTCGTCACCTTCTTTCCGCGTGCCGCAGAAATCGCTGTATAACATTGTTCGAAAAGAGGAGTTTTGCGCAATTAATTCCCAATGTACCTGTGTACAACACTCGACATACTGAACATTGGACGGTACGCTGTTGCAGAACTAACTATGGTATTCAAATGTTGTCCTATACTGTCCCCAATCTTCTAAATCAATTTATTGAACGTGGCGTTGACTTTCATTCTTTAATGATTTCTGAGCTTTTACGTATGTACCTGTAATAATGATTTCCCTTTTCTTTTTTCTCTCTCTCTCTCTCTTTTTTTCTCACGAAGAGTACCAGTTCTGGCTATGTATGCAAGCAATGTTCCGCTAGACATTGTATAAACTTTTTTTTCTAATTTCTGTTTATTTAACGACATTTGTTGTGACAACATTTTTCTTTAGTAATAGTTTACTGAAATTTACAGAAAAACAGTGTCTTGTTGAAATTGAATTGTGTCAATTACACGCAAGCCCTCTAGGATGTATACCGTCAGGCGCCATCTGCTGCCCATACACCGGTACGGGGCGAGAGCTCGTCAAGCTGTCCACAGCAGCTTTTTCTCTCGCCCCGTCATGTCTTATAAAGAACATGAAATAAAATTCTATTCTATTCTATTCTATATAAATTCATATAAATATGTAAACGCTTAAAGTGCGTATGCAACCCAGAAGAAGTATAAAGATGAACTATCAAGGCAGTAGTCAATAAAAGGTCGCAGTACAAAAAGACAGTGAAAGAGCGACTTGAAAAACGTATCTTAGTCTGCAAGTTGAGCTAGACTGGACGAGCGAAACCCTGCAATGGGTTGTAGAAGTCAGGTTACAGTAACCTTGTTTATCTACTGCAAGCTTGTTTCAGGAGCTGAATCACCGTTTCTGCGGCCTATGCGGTATTAGTGCATTATTTACTCCAGCCGTACTCTCAGCGTGAGTTATTGTCGCCCTAAAATTCTCTGTTTATTGGGCGCAGGTATAAAAAAAACTCGATTAAAAGGGGAACGATGAAGATGACTTCTTACGCTCATTTTTATTTGGTATTCAGAAACCATGCGTGCTTCATGCGGATGTGAAGGCACGGTTGGCAATTTCGTCAGAACTCCTCAAAATCGGGCCAATATCTGGTGACGTAGAAGGCGTTCGTATTTTGTCAAGCACTGCTGAAAGCGCCTAATGCATTTGCTATAAGGACGGTCGATGAAATTGTGTTTACTGAAAGTGCGTTCCATGAAGCGGCTTCGATGAAATAAAATTCAGTGAAACTGCGTTCGGAAACCGTATGCCTCTTTAAGTACCAAATAGGAACCGTCGACTGTGCCTGCAGTTCGAGTCATGGTACAGGCGCCAGGACGCTCTTCGTATTCCCCCATTTCCCAACCTGCCTGGACATCCCATTTAAATGCTGTGCAGGAACGGTTTATATTCCCTTTACGTGGGTAATGTCAAAGAACGTACTGTAGATCCTCGTTATAACAACGCTGTCAAGATAGGCAATTTTGTTATAAGCGGTTCTTCGTAAAAATCGGAGATGTTTAGCTGTCTAAACGCATGAGTGGGCGCCACAAAACACTTCGAATAAAGCTAAAGTTGAAATAAAGCGATTCCGCTTAAACGGGGCTTTAATTTTTCTTCTTTTTCTTTCCTCTTAAGAATCAAATTTACGTTCGGAGAATTTAAAAATTTTCTCGTTTCCTGCTTTC
Source organism: Haemaphysalis longicornis (assembly GCF_048455015.1). Lineage (NCBI taxonomy): Eukaryota > Metazoa > Arthropoda > Arachnida > Ixodida > Ixodidae > Haemaphysalis > Haemaphysalis longicornis. The sequence goes on from NW_027526407.1 coordinate 146,040,279, forward strand.
AAAATTTATTTCCCCCTTTTCCCAAGATCAGTGAAGGGGTTACTGCAGAGTACAGCGCAGTACGTACCTAAAACGGGGGGTAGGCGCAGTAACCTCCAGGTGAGACAACGCAGAGTCCACGGATCACACAAACAGCGTCTTCCGTCGGGCACATGGCTCGCGAAGCCGTCGAACAGCAGAAAGAGACGACGTCTCCGACTCCCCTTCGAGACAACCCTCCGGCCGCACACAAACACACTCTCCGAGAGCACGCAACAACAATCAGTCGCAACAGTCGATGACACGCCTGGTCAGCGCCTATTCAAGCACGTTCAGGCAATCCGCCGCGCACGCGAGCGGCCCCTCAGGAGAACGCACTGGGATTTCGGCGACAACGCCAGCGAGCGCGTCTCCACTTCTCGGAGAAAGAGTTTAAACGTGTCGGCGGTGGCGGGAGCAAATTTTCGAAGCACAGCCAGACAGGGCTTGCGGAGCGGCGCCCTCGATTCGGGGCTGGCGGGGAGGCCACGGCAGTGGCTGGGAGTTTGGATGTAGGGGAGGGCGTGCTCTCCCCTCCCCCTCTTTTTCGCTCCGTCTGCCCCGTGCTGTCCGCAGCGTTACGGTACGTACGTCGATCAACTGACCGGTGTCGGCCTGTGTCGACCAAAAGCGCCGCTTCTGTTCCTGCTCTTACCCCTTCTCTCTCTCTCTCTCTCTCTCTCTCTTGTTCAACCCTAATTCGTTTCCATTTCTACGCTTTTGTTTCTCTTTAAGGCGCACCGAAAGGAGAACGAATAACCCTTTCCCACGGTTGCTGCAGATGCGGCTTCCAAGGAAGTCAGCGGTGCAGTCTCCGTTGGAGGATGTACGAACGCGTGTCTCCAGGGCCCCGATGGAAAGCAAGACGCTTTTTATTTTTCACGGAGCCGGTTATTGCTTTCGGGCTCTGCGTTGTTCCTTCCGCCTCTTCTCAGCAGTAGCCCTTCTTTTCTTTTTCTTTTTTCGCTCTGAGCGGCAACCCTTTGGGAGGTGGTTGCAGCGTGCGATGCCTAGATAACGAAGCACTTGAAATTGGGCTCGCGGAAACTGGACTGGAAGAAACAATGCAAGGACAGCCGCCCTTACATAACCTCCTCAAAATTGAAACGTTACTCTTGGGCTCGTGAGGCTTAGGGAGAAATGCCGACGGCTGAGTCCTTGTTGTCGGGCACGCGAGCGCCATCGTGAAAGATTGTCGCGTACCACAATGAAGGCATATTAAATTTGGTGCTCCAAATTGTCTCGTGTTCTTTGCAGCTCCCGTAAAAACAGGGAAGGCGAGTGTGGGGCCCTTTGAATGATCGAGGTCAGCTTTTGAAGTTACCACTTGCTGCATCTGATGATGAAGACGCGACGTTCGATACACGCTGAAAGAAACCGCGATTCATGTGAATAACGTCAATTTAAATGAGACCACTGCCCCTGAAATAGCCCAGCAGAGGTCTTGTTGTGAATATTGCCGACACTGAAGAAGCTGTGATCTAAATGTTTGTTGCTACTTGCAGAGGATGCCACTTACTGCGGCCGAGGTACTTTCGAGCTGCAACTCATAAGTGGAGTTCCAATCCATGCAGCGGATACTCTATCGCTAACGAAGGGGAATTATGATGGCGAATCAATCAATCAATCAATCAATCAATCAATCAATCAATCAATCAATCAATCAATCAATCAATCAATCAATCAATCAATCAATCAATCAATCAATCGCGCGCTCCTCGCGAAACTGTATGAAACTCGCACGCTCCTGCATGAAACTGCGCCAGCGGGACTTCTGTACTTTTTGTGCTTGCTTTAATTTCGTATCCTGGAGCTGTTCTGCGTCATTTCGAACGCGCCATTTTTTTTTCTGCATAGCCGTTGTTTTCGCTTACAATCGTAAAAACAAACCCAGCCAGAGGTTTTAACTAAATGAACCCGGGGGCTGCCGGTTATATACAGAGATTTTGCCTGAAATGTGCCTGCATTTTCATTCGCGCTCAAAAACGGGGAAATGTATGACAAGCGCCAGCGGTTCGCGAGGTTCGAATGGTTGTGACAATTTAAACCGCGTGGATTTCGAAGCTTCGGCGTGACCCCCTGACGCCGGTACATCGGTCTGTACTTAAAAAGTCCCGGAAAGCACTGCGCTGGTGGTTTACGATATCCGAGAGTGTTGTGCATGAAAGGTCTGTTGCGACGCAGCATTATTGACTTTGATTGGGGACGCTATTCACCAATGCTGTCGACTTCCCTGCAGTTGTCTTTCCGGCAGGGGGATCTGGAGTGGCATCAAACGCCATCACTGAGGCGGAGAAAGTACCGCTTTAAAAACGAAAGGAAACCTCAAATTTTTAAAGCGAAGCTTCCTACGACTCGCTGACGGCGTCGCACGTCCGAGTAGAATGCGTTGCAGCAAATCCAACTATACACGATGGGATTCACAAAACGATGATGATGCTAAGCGAAGGCACATCAAGCGCCCCCCCCCCAAAAAAAAAAAAAAAACGCTTCCCCTGGCCGGAGTCGAACCTGAGTCCCTCGCGTTATGAAGCCGACGTCTAGCCAATTGCGCCTTTACGGCACGGTCGAAGCAGTTTGGATTTTAGACTTCGAGTTTCACTCAGGCTGCTTAGATTAACAGCTTCGCGTTTCAATCATCTTTCTGTTACGAAAGGGGCTTTGAGATATTTCAAAGAAAAATCTTCTGTAAACAATTTCCCCGTTTCATGGAGCTGACAGGCACATGATAATAAAGAAAATAGTAACTGAGCTAAAGGTTTATGAATGTTTGTTACTATTAGTGATCGCGCACTGAAACGATCAAACAGAGCAATGAGAGGCAGAGGCAGAATATACATCCAGTTTCTCTTCTAAGCAAATCAACGTTGGGGGGTGGACTACGTGGTTGACTGGATTACCTTTGAAGGCAACCGAATTCAGCTGCGATTCCCAGCAAAAAGTATCCAATGGCTCCAATAGCTCATTAGAAATATTTGTTCAGTGGTACCATTTTTTTCGCAAGCATATTACTAAGAACACAGGGAAACAGCTAAAGCACCGACGACTGGACCGTCATTTTGTCGCTGGTTCTTATGACGCCACATGATGTTGTTTAAGCGATGGCTGGCCACCGACCATAACGACGCCAGGAAACACGGTTGTGCTGTTGTGACTGAGACTTCAGTTCCGTTTCATCACATCACTTGAAACCAACGTGTAGTCAGCCCACTGGGAACTATCTTTTAATGTTTCTCTTTATTGCCTAACTGTTGCCATATTGTAGCGCGAAATTTAGGTTTCTCAATATTTCTTGCCTTTTCGTTAGAAAAACGTCTTTTGTGGCTCGTAAAGAGCCCAGTGTGTCACCAAAAGCTAGTCCTTTCAAATAAACAAGTTGTGTTTTGTCTTCATTGCTCCTTCATACGGATCATGGAGACAGCATACAAGTTTGGTCAGTTGAAGGGACTGCTTTGTCTCGATAAAAATTATACCCTCTTTATCCTAGCCTTTAAACAAATAATGAAGATATCAGGGAAACAGTTGAAACAGTGGCGACTTTACCCACATTCCAGCGAATTGTCTATGGCGTCACCGAAGCCTACGGGTGAAGAAACAATTGTCGATGGGTGAAGAATTGTCTATGGGTGAATAAACAATTGTCCCATGGTAATTGGAATGCTACTTCCGTGCAATTGCATCATTGAAATGATGATGTGCATTTACCCCACTGATAACCAGGCGTTTAGCGCTGGAGCACACTATGTCACTCGTGCCCGTGTTCGTCACTGTGGCTCAAAATTTGAACGTTTTTCAAAATTTTGCGATCTTTTTCGAATTAATAAACGCATTTATAATAAAAGGAGTTGAGTAAGTTACCAAAAGGCTTGGGCTTTCAAATTGAACAATGTTGCATTTTGTCTTCGTCAGCTCTCCCGGCTAATGGCCACTCGCAGGCCACTAGAAGCCGACACGTGCCGACGATGATGCACGTACGGAGTGTCCTCTGTGTTTCAAGGTTGCTTGGACCCTATCGTTTCAAGGGCGTCACAGCTCGCCTGTGTCGACCACGCTGTTATTAGACACACGAACCAGGCGTAATTTTTTTTCCCGGATAGCTTTCGGCCTGAAACGCTGTTAACAACGGTCGTCGGCAGCAGTTTAATCTCAAATGGGCGCCGCACGCAACGGGAATCTCTGGTGACAGCGGAATGAGGGATGACCGAATATCAGGCGATACCAGTGTAGTACACGTTCCCCTAAAACAGGAACGAAAGCTCGTTCCTCGTTCCTTTCCAATTTTGAAACGAGTTGCCGTTACAAGTTCCTTTATTGCGAAAGGAACGTGTTCCAGTTCCACTGCGAAAAATGGGACATGTCGTTACATTAACGTTACATTTCATTTTGTAGCGTAAGCTACACTGGCCGAGGTTGAGCGGTTTCGCGTGTGCCATGAAGGGCCGTTCTGCGCAAGCGCGAGGAGCATTGAATTGGTTTGGATGGGATCGGATTAGATTAAATTGGATTGGATTGGATTAAATTAAATTGTGTTGGATTGAAATTCAATCCAATGGGAGTATGGGTGTGTAGAGAATTGGGTCTGCTCAATCGCCGGTCTGCGCATTCCAAAGGAGTGACGTCATAGCCGCGGCAGATGCACTGGCGCCGGCGCGTGCCTAGCTCTGCGCCTCCGTTGCGCAGTAGTCAAGTCTGACGCTGCGCCGGAGCCGCTTGATAGCTGTTTCGCGTGGCTCCTGGAGAGCCGTGCTGCGCATGCTCGAGGAGCAGTGACTGGACTGGGCTGGACCGGACTGGACTGAATTGAATGGAATTGGATTGGACTGGACTGGATTAGATTGGAAATCGTTTTAGCAGCAGTAAGCATATAATCAGCTAATCCTAGACAATCAGGAAACCTAAGAATAACCAGCTGAACCTTAGCTCATGCTACGTATATCCTGGCATAGCCGAGCTAAGCCACTGCTAATTTTTTAAATTAGAATATGGTGTCGGATTCATGAGGTGAAATAAAGTGAGAAATTTAGAACTCACATCGAACTACGTATCTTATAGGAATATGAGCACCGCCGGCAGCAGATTATCTGGAGAAGAATCCAAAGTAACGCTCCTTGACAAATTTTTTCAGGGAGCACCGGACAAACTCCATACATGTCTAACTGCGATTTTGGTGCTCGTCTGTTATAGGTGCAGCACACATGACACTTCTTACTTCGGTCTTACAAATGCGCAGGAAGGTTACTGCGCTGCAGATATGCAAACAGAAAGTTACTCGGACGCAGGATGGTAATTAAATGTCTTGCGTAAGACGAGCTGCAGTGGCTTAGTGGCTATGGCGTTGCGCTGCTGAGCACAAGGACGCGGGTTCGATTCCCGGCAGCGGCGGCCGCTTTTCTGATGGAGGCGAAAAGCAAAAACGCCCATGTGTGCTAGCTTTCGGCGCACGTTAAAGATCATTTGCAGGTGGTCAAAATTAATCCGGAGCCCTCCTGTACGGCGAGCCTCATCGCCTGCGTTGCGTAGGCACGTTAAAAATATCCATCAAATGTCTTGCATAAGAAACCGCGTCGAAAGTAACATTACATATGCCTTTAATAAATGACGGTTTAATGTTACAGTTTATTTAAAATACCTTACAGGCCCCTTTGCACAGAATTAATTAAGGGGGTTACAAAAGTGAGGTTTTCGGGATCATACAGCACACATTTGCGAGTAACAAAACACAGCAGAATAAGTAATGACCACGAGGTTCGCAGTCCATGGAGGAAGATGACAACAAGAAAAAAAACAATAAAAGCCAACAGCGTAGTCACACACGGAATCTGCGCACAAGAATTACAAAGTATGCCGAACACAGTCAGGGTGGGTGTAGCCCGAAAGAACCCATTCCCGTTTGACCCCTTCCCGTTTGAACCCATTCCCGAAACGCCCTTCCCGCTTGACCCGTCCCGTGTGCGCCCGTTCCCGAAACGACCTTCCCGCTTGGGCGCTTCCTGTTTCAGCCCGTTCCCAAAACGCCCTTCCCGTTACAACCCGCTCCCAAAGCGCCCTTCTCATTTGAACCTGCATCGTTCCAACTCATTTGTATTTCTAAAAATATGCGTTATCGTCTTCGAAACTGTTCTCCAAAATGGGCTTACAAGCAACGGGTCATGCAATGAAAACTTGTATGCAGGACATTTTCCGGAATCGACCAATATTTCCGGCCGATAAAAGTTTCTGAATGCCTTAGGCCGATGCTGCCCTTTTGACACAAAATTTGTAGCGGCGAAAGTGTGCTAGAAAGATACCCAATATCTTGAGTAATGCACGCATTGGATTTTTCTGCAGTTGGTGTTCGTACGTGAAGCAGAAATTTATTTATCAGCCACTTGTATGCTCATTGTTTGGAGCGTAGCTTTGTCTTCGGGTTCGAGAGATCTAGATCAAAGATGTCCGTAGGAGAGACTTTAAAAAAGGCAAAAACATGTGCATAAATTTGAGAATTGGCTACTATTGCCTTTCCTGCGTGAGTAATGGGCAGATTTTTTATTTATTTACCGATACTTTACGCCCTGGTCGGGCTCATGCAGGAGTGAACATAAACCACATCAGTATTGGTTGGCGTAGTTTAAAAACGCCCAACACAAATAAGTAAAAGACATAAATATGTTATAGACGCAAAGAGGTCCGAACGCAAAGGGGTCCAAACAACGATATGCATTCGTAATGTATTCCAATTTTAAAACACCACGATTCAACCAGAACACACATTTCCAATACGTGGGGAAAATTCTTCTAACGATACCGAGTTCCTGTTCGTTCAGTTAACTTATTCCAGTAAGAAATTGCACGAGGAAACAAAGAGAACTTTCGAATAGTAATTCAGCTGATTGGCTGCCTAATATTCTTACTATGATGTCTTCTCGCTAAACGTCTGAAAGGCCCTTGGAGGTAGTATTCCCGCGACAATTTTAAGTTTCTGTAGTAAAAAAATTTAGGCTAGAGATGACCCTGCGCTGCTTAACTTTCTGAAGGTTTGCTCTTTTATGCAAATTGAGTATACTAGAGTGCCGAGAATAAACAGAATCAATAAAACGCAAAGCTAAGCTTATAATTTCCGCCACTTCTCATGACTGCGATTTTTTATAGCCAGATGTGACATATGTATCCAGATACATAGGGTTACTTTATTTTTATACATCTTTTTATCTTCTATAGTTTTCATCTGTTTCTTTTCGACATTGATGTACACTTGCGCTAGTATAACGATTAAATGTGTTAGTCCGCCAAATACGATTTCTTTCAAAGTGAGGGTGTTTTTGCGATTGTTTATTTGTGCTTCCGCGGCGCTCTTCTGGGCTTCTTGATTTTATCATTTTTGGTGACGAAGTATCAGATAGTTTTGATTTATTTAGTTCACTTTTAACATTTGTTGTCTTTTCTGGAGGGGGGGCGGGGGTTCAAATTTTTTTTTATTAGTTATTTACTCATCCTTTGAGGAATATCTTGAAGCTTGAGTTAAAGTTAGCTCTAGAGTGTGGATAAAATATATGTTTGTGTATAAACCTTTGGTTGATCGTGTGTGTTAGTAGTTCCTCCTCACACTCTTCCGGGACACGGCCATGATGGCGTCGTTTTAATGTAATAAAACTTAAGGGCCTGGTGTTTTGGGGGTGGATCTAAAGAAGCTAGAGACGAGAGTCAGTCGACCGAACAAGTGCAAACGAGGGCAGACGCAGGGCGACCCTTGCGAACTAAATATATTTAGTTAAGTGCATTTAGGTATTTTGCTGTTTTCGTTTTCATAAGCAACGTGTTTGTTAATTTGTTAATTTGGTAATTTGTTAATTGGTGTGTTAATTTAAAAGATTTATTTGTTCATTTGTTAACTGTTAATTTGTTTGTTAGGCTTTGTTAATTTAAAAGATTAAAATATTTGTTAATTGGTATAACTTGATTTGTAACCAAACGAAAAACAATATGAAACTATTTTTACAACGTTTCATAAACATAGGTACGTTATTCCGGGAGCGGACTAAATAGGAAAATACGAAACGGGAAGGTTCTTTCGCCCCGGGTTGAAATGGGAAGGAACAAACGGGAAGGTTGAAATGGTAATGAGTTCAAACGGGAACGGGCCAAGTGGGAAAGGGCGAAATGGGAAGGTCGTTTTGCGCCGGGTTGAAACGGGACGGAACAAGCGGGAAGGGCGAAATGGGAATGGGTTCAAACGGGAACCTCCCGTCAGGGTAGTAGATAAAGGAAACAACCACAGATAGCCAAGTATGCGGACGCGACGCACAAATCAGTTGCGGTGGTTAGAAATACACATAAGCTCAAACCACAGGAAAAAACAAAGATCCCAATTACGCGCGTCCAAACCATTTACACTATAAATATACAGTCGGACACAAAGTGCAACCCTATAGAGTAAAAGAACCACCCACAAATAAATAAAAAGTAATCAGATAACCAGAAAACACGTGCCGTGGTGCCGAAACGACAGATTGTTTGGTTCTTCAATCGGGAAATAGTAAGTACACAACAAAGTTACAAGATATGGCAGAAGAGAAAAAGGCGTAGAATGAATGAAAAAATGAAAACAATTAGTGGGAAAGAAATGTCTGAATGCATAGTCGCAACTAAGTGTAGTCCCTTGATTGAACTCAGCTAGAGTTGCATCTCGATGTTGGAGTCATACAGACGAACCCGTTTTTTTCGTCAGCACTTCGTTGGCAATATTGAAGAGCTGTTCCATGGAAGCGCCTGAGGGTACTGACGCGTTGTACATGAACAAACGTTGGTTCAGTCCCTCGAAGTTCTTAATCTGCGACAGTGGGTAATCAACTGGTACCAGCAGGTACCGCGAGAGCTCATCCTGTGCTTCCGCCCTGTTTGCTGGAGGAAAAATCTGCGCTGAATGGCTCGGTCACCGCAGCCTTTATGTCTTTATGTTGTTGGTCACCTTGCCTCGCATAGAACTGTCTGGGAGCTTGATAGCTTGACTGCTTGGTTATTCTTCTGCCTTTGACTTTCGCGGAAGCACGTTCCGCTGAAGGGCATGGGCAAATTGACCAAATCGTAGGAATAGAAACACAGCGCATTTGTGTACTCGAGCCTTGGCATTAAAAACGGCCAAATCCGAGGAATGTAACGTTTGCAGAAGTAACGCCGTTCGTGCCGTTCCTGCATAAACCTAAGGAGTTACCGTTACACTTCCAACGACCCTTAATGGAACGGTGGCGTTCCTTCGGTCCTCCAAAAAGGAACTGGTTCCAGGAACGCCGTTTCCTAGAACGCCGTTCCGTACAACACTGGGCGATGCATATGAACACCCTCCCCCCCCCCAACCACCGTTTTTTTCGCTCTCTTTTTCGCTCTCTCTCTCTCTCTCTCTCTCTCCCGTGGATTTGAACGATGTCGTCCACGTGTTTGTGAGACTGGGCTTCCGACAGGAGAACCGATCTGACCACCTCGAAGGGCACTACCGCTAAAATGGAAAGTGATTGATGAACAGTGCTCCTTGCTGGGCGATAGAGACACGGAGAAAGACTTGTGGGGTCTTTTTCCGCGCTATGGATCCAAGTGATGGATGACTGCAGACGACAGCTGTTTCCGGCAACGCTAGGGTTATAAACGTACACAGCAGGCAATGACAGCTTTGCTCCCCTGTGCCGCTACAAAGACTCTCAATGACATTGGGCCTCAATGACATTGGGCCTCCTCGATTATCAGTTTTGGATCGTCTGCGGACTGCCCGAGACGAGATTAGGAGCTCGATTTTCCCATGTATTCCTATGGGACGTCCGGTCCGAACGCAGTCCCGAACTGCCCGCGGACCGTCCAGGACTGGTAAATCGGGGAGGCCAATTGTTGTTCGCCTTGTGCGATTGCTGATGTATCTCGACTCAGGTTACGGAAGCTGTTTGGGAGGAGTCTATGAGCAGCTTCTCTGCGCTGACTTACTCGTGAGGGCGCTAATCCACGCTAATAAGAGCGCACAAGTCCACCTGCTGAAACGGAATGCACAATTAAGAGAATAAGAGTGGTAACGCAGAGTCTGCCCGAAAAATACTTGCACAGGCAGATGAATCAGCTGCTCATTGGAATTTGGGGTTAGTCTAGTCATATACACCTTCACCTCCGATATCGCTTTGATACAGCGGCGCTGGCGTTAGGAGCGACTATCATGAAAGTAGCGGCAGTGCAAGACTACAGAGTTTGGGTTTGAGCTAGTTGGTAGCGGTAATTTATGACTGGGTAGCGCAAAAAACAGACAAGCGCTTGTGCCCGTCGCCTCCTTTTGTCCTTGTCCGTTTTTCGCGCTACACGAAGTCCACTGATCAATGCTGTACCAGTGGATGTAAATAAAGCGCCGACACAGATAAGCGCATTCCAATCGGGTGGCTGATGCCAAAAGTTTGTGCTGACATGGTCTGCGAGCGGGTTGATGTCCGTAATCTGCCTCAGCGGGTTAAATTGGCGGGAACGTTTGTAGACCCACTGCTTGCGCTTTACGTCGGCATTGACAATTCAAGGCAATACACCTTGGAGCGGCAACTTTCCGTGTAATATGTTATGATTAGTGCCAACGTGTGCTAATCAAGGGGGAAGGAAAAGCCTGTGCGGTTTCTGAAGGTCTTATATTAGGCTGACACACTCGCTGGGCATTCGTTGTATAAAACTTGCCCGCAATGGGTACCGCGCAGTTTATAAAGTGGGGTACACTCAGAGCCCAAGCACTTCCGAATGGCATGCTTGTAGGAAAGAGCGAAATAAAACGTTATTGCTAACACTTGTTCGCCATTATTCAGGGTGTAGATCATCGATATTTTACGCCCTTGTACGTGAAAACAAGTCAGCACTCGTGATTGCGGGAACACGGCACTGTGCCGAGGACGTTCAGCGAATTTCCTGCAAAAAAGCCTAATTATTCAATGACAAAAAATTCAAATCACCGTAAAGCGACGTCCTTGTGCGCGAAAATATGACCTTTCCTCAAGAAAAATGAATCCAAGGACTTCAAGCTTCCGTTCCGTGCCCAGGAGCGGGTGATGTCGTCAAAACATTGGCTACGCAGTCGCTGGACATGTCGTCGAGAGACCACAGTCGTCTGCCGCCCATGTCACATGAATGCCTCTATCCTCCCTCCCGTCTCCCCCCATGGTAAATACGGGGGAGGTTTGCTCAAGTTGATTCACTTTTCCCGCGTTACACTGCTGGCACGCCATCTATTGTGACCTTTTGTTACCGTTTCATTTGGAATGCCACCATGAGGTATAGGATTGGGCGAGAGCTTTTTTATATTTATGTTCCAAAACACTGTTTTCAACGCGATTTCTTTATTTTCTGTGGCTAATACCAAGCGCACATCTCTGATGTATTGATGCTGTGCCTTAATGATGCTTCATGCTCTTTTTTTGCCGAACAGTGTTGAAAAGTATGAAGCTATGTTTCGAGATATTGTGGTTTGAAATACCAAGCGCACATCAGTGGTGTATTGATGCTGTGCCTTAATGATGCTTCATGCTCTTTCTTTGCCGAACAGTGTTGAAAAGTATGAAGCTATGTTTCGACATAATGTGGTTTGGAAACGTTTTGCTTATATAAACTTTCGTTTCGGAATTCCTTGATCTTTTAGCCGGGTGGCTGGATCAAGCGACACACGGAACGACAGGCCAAAAGTTTCAAGTTTAAGTGGCCCCAGAAAGACTACCACCTTTAAAAAAACACGTTTTTTTGAATGACAACTAATTCAAATCTCCGAAAAGAGACGTCTTTTAGCGAACGCTCGGACCTTCCTCTAGAAAAATGGAGCCAAGGACCTGGAGCTTTCATTCGGCACCAAGGAGCGGTAAATGCCGCAAACGACGAGTCAGTAAAGGCCGACACATCGGTATGCCGCGGGGCGCAGCGAGGCATCCCCTTTCACTTAATCCGCTTTCCTTTAAGACTAATCGCGCGCGGCCTCGATTCTTCTCTCGGGGGACTTGTTATAGCAGGGGCGGCACGGTATTCGCTACCGTGGCTTGACACACGCGACCGCACACACACCACCCGTGTGTATACGCTGTGTACACGATCGTTTCGAAGGGCCCATCGCTCACTGCTGGAAAGGAGCGTGGCAGCAAGCAAAAGACAACGAACCTGCGTGGCTGCGTCTTTCGCCTTTTCAGGATCGCGCGCCGTGACGCTTCGGAATTGCAAATGAACTGCCCGAAAAATGGAAAGTCATGCCAGTATCGGCTGTCCCTTTGAAAAGGACCCGAGGTCGCGGAACGTTGGAAGCCAAACACGAAAGTGATTGTTCTTTCGTTTCTGTGTTTTTTTTTCCTATTTGCGAAAGTGGATTTGTTTGTGTGCCCGTAAGCAACAGCGGCCATAGTTTTGTTGTTCGTCGCTTCGATGAGCAAGGCATAAGGTTTGGGCACTGTGTTCGTTTTTGAAGTCACTGGTTGTCGCCTACAGCGGAAAAAATCCCTATGAAGCAGTCATATCGATACACATCAGCATCAGCATCATCCTCATAATCGTCATCGTCGTAGTCATCGTCGGCATCATAACATAATCATCACCATCATCCCTCACCCTCTCTTTTGGGGGAGGGGGTGGGGGGTTATCATTTATTTATTTACCACATTAATCCGGCGGCGACGGGTGTTGCCAACTTTCTTCGCTTCCGTCAGAAACAAGCCCATCCATTGATTCGCTTTGCCACTGTCCATGCAGATGGCATAGTTGGTAATAGAACCCATGACCGCGCGTTTGCAAACACACCACCTTAGCCGCCACGCCAATCTTACGTATTGTAATGGAGAATTCCCCCGTTACTTCTGATTTTGAAACACCCACTAATACAGTTTCCGCGAACTCAATAGACAATTGTTAAGCTAAAACTCACTCACCCTTTTCTTTTGGTTCAGCTTAGCGCGGAACATGTAAAGGCAGAATTAAAGGGACCCTGCAACACTTTTTTCAGCTTTTTTTCGAAATATTGAGCGTTTGCAGAAGTCAACCAATACATCGAGTACTTCGATTAGGGTGTCCCAAAGTATCTCAGCCAAAACTTACTTCTCCATGCCCATCAGATAGCTTAGAGACTTGTTCAAAATATTCTTCTCTTTTTCCCTGCCTTGACGTTCTTCGACCGCTCGAACGACGTCCTCAGAGTGGTGTAGCGGCTATTGGCCAGCTATCTTTCACTTGCACAAATGAGCGCATTCGGTAGCCACCTCAAAAAGAAAGCCACAAAAGGAAAGCGGAAACGGAAGACGTACCTGCTGCGACCAATCACGCAGTGGAGCTTAATGCTAACGATAACTACCGCTTCCACCGTCCTTCCAGACGTAAAGGAAAGCGTGAAAACGTTTATCGAAAGTGTTGCAGTGTCCTTTTAACCCGCGGTTGTGTTGACATCATGCTTCTTGACCTGTAATGAACCAGCATCTTTGGTTTCATAATTATGCTGTACTGTTCTATAAATCGGCCAATGCACACGCAGGCACATCAACTTTCCGAAGAACTGGCACCCCCGACGTAATTCGGCATGCATATGCAGATGTGAATGCACATTATCTGTCACCTCAGGTGCCTGTGACGTACTTGTAGGTTTCCGCAAGAACAGAGTTCACAAAGTACGGTTATATAGGGCATAGCGGAGTTCCACGCACTCTCTCAGAATCCTTGGATTCCTGCTCAGTAAAGCTACTCCGTATGCTTGGACGGACACGTCACGGAAAGGATCTGACTAGAAGCTCTAATTCACAAGGAAATACCGCTGCCGACCTACGGGGTGCCGAAAGACCGATCGTTCACCCACCGCCCTTCCAATCGGCAATCTATTTTGAGCGAATTCGGATTGCTTTATCTGCTGACGCGTCACTAAGGGCGTGCCTGGAAGTGCGGACAATGCCAAAGAGCGCGCGGATTCCCGTATATACCGTACATCTCGCGACAGTGGGCGGGGCCTCATCACGGCTCACGGCTCTTACAGCCACGATCATCGTGACTACGAACCAAGTCTAATGGCGGGAACGATGCGTCGTCCACGATGAAGAACCGCGCTATTATCTCTCTAATGCCAGGGTTCCCTTACAGCCAACAGCCAATCTTCTCAGCGCTGCAAAACCCAAAGAAAAAAAAAAGAGCGTCTGTGAAAGTGAATACCTGTTACCCCCTCAAGATGTACACACCTGACTTCTCGTTTTCACCGGCTTTGTATTTCTGGTTTGTTTGTTTTTTCTTGGGGTCTCGCTGCCGTGTCCGATTCTACGCGTCAGCAACGAACCGAGACGGATCGGCCGTAGTTATCGCCGGACCTCGGCAATTTTCCGCCAACGCCGTTGCAGGAAGGTCTTGGGAAAGCGGCTGAATGTGTCGTCAAGCCAGGAACAATGCCGTCTGCTCGGCGCACGTGGTGTTTGGGGGTGGATCGGGGTGGACGTCGTTGCGTACGGAAGAAAACAGCGCTGAGAAATAAGACGACCAGCTGACGAACCGTAAAAATGCCGTGAGGACAAATTACAACTTTGTTCCGTTTGAAAAATAAAAGCCTTTGGTAACTTACTGGGCTTTATTACGGCTACAAAAGCCGGTTTTTTTTTACTGAAAAAAAAAAGCGCAAGAAATATTGGAAAGCTTTTAAATTCCACGGTGCAGTGACGCATATGGGCAAGAGTGACATAATATGGGTAGTCACTAGAAACCTTTTATCAATGCGTTATCATTGAACTGATACTATCAAAGGGAATTAGAGGCTCCACTACAATGCTCAGTCGTGTTTCTTGGTGGTGCTTACAAACAAGATTCTGTGACGCTATAGAGAAATCGCCTTAAGTCGCCGTAAGCCACTGCTTCATTTGTTTTCGTTAGCATTTCTTTTTGTTTTTTTATGTTTGCGATAAAATTGGTATCCTTTTTATCGTGTCAAAGCAGTCTTTGTAATGAACCAAACTCGATGTTGTCCCCATGGACTCTTTATAAGCATCTGTCTCAAAAACTGTAGGTTCTCGCAGTGGCCCGTCGCACCTTTTTCCTATCAGCAAAAAGATGCCAATGACACAACGGATAACTAAGCGAAATGTGTTCTTTCATAGATGTTTTCCTGAGTGCTCAAAATCTTGATAGAGATGAAGATTTCAATGCCGGTCAGCTCACACCGGCGAAGCGTCATGTAGACACGCCTCCTTTGTGTGCGGGAAGGAAATTATGACTTGACCTCGTAAACACTCATTATGACAAAAATGGACTCACATAATCCAGTTCAGCTGAACGTAGCGTGACTTGCTGTACATCTGCACGGCTCGTTTTTAAGTATAAGCTCGGTCATTAACATCCCCCATTAAGCACAAGTGAGAGAAATATTGAGTTCTGGCAGTTTTAAGTTTCAAGTTTCAAGTTTATTTCCAACATTACAGTGTTGGGGGTCCACCAGGCGAAAAAGCGGTCAGTGACCACTTGAAGGGTGCGTGGCAGCCCGTAAACACCGCAGCTGCTTGGCAACGGCAGTGAGAGTGCCACCCTTCGAATCAACTTTATATGGTGCGGCAAAAGGCCCGCGAAATGATGAATAAAAACTGTGAAATAAACTGTAAAATCTAAGTTTGTTAAGACGCACCTGCGTAAAACAAAACGTGAGAGAACAGAAAACCCTGCGTCTTGAAAAATCGCACTAGGCGGCAACGGAGTATTATCAGATTCAGTCACACGATTTTGATAACAAGCACCTCAACGCGCGTCTTCCGCAGGGTCTGTTATCCCGCCCAGAATCGACATGGTCGAATTCATCGCTTAGCTCCCGAAGTCTTCCTGTCTGTAATGCAAACACAAGGCAAGAAACTATTGATTCGGCCCTCAGTTTCGTGATCGCGTCTAACGCCGGGAAAAGGAAACGAAGAAGCCGAAACCTTCAACCCAAGAAGAAGAGCAAACAAGGATCCAGGTCACGACGTTTTCGTCCACGCAGAGCCAGCGAACACTTTCCCAGCGCGGGCATCGACAGGTGTCTATACTTTCACATTCTACTCTTCAGTTATATTGCCGATGGGACAACCAGTTTCGGTGTCGATGTTCAAGATCACTCGCAGTACGTTAGAAAGAAGACACTCTGAATCTTTGAGCCTTCACGGATGCGTTCCCTCTTTCATATTTGCCTGGAAGAACATCCATTTGGAGAGAAGACCATCATGACCGCTAATGATCGATCCTCCCGACAGGGTATGCCAAAGGGGTTGGCAGATGTGTAAAGCTAGAATTTCGGGGTTTAAACCCATCATGAAATGCTCACAAGCATATGCGCATTCCTGGTCTTTCAAGAAACCGTCCTGCTTTAGGTCCCGCGCGAACCAGTCCCAAATACAATTCTGGTTACGTCAATGGATTTAGCTGAGTCCACAACGTGCTTGCTGTTTATCAAGCGTTAAAAACAGATAACACCTCGACAGGAAAAGGATATCGCATGATTGAGCAGCTAAACTGCTGCAAACATTGGTGAAATTATCATAAATGTAAAAAAAAAAAACAGAGCCACGTTATTTTCATTTGCCTCCGCTAAAGGATGAACGCACCCCTTTTCGACTGTGATGCCTTCATCAGTGTTGCCTATCGTCACTTTTGTTCAAATAGACGACAGCCAAAAAAAACTATTTTGACCAGTTTTGAACAAAACTAGTGAAGCAAAGCCAACACCTTGCCTGCCCAGCGCCAGCCTCTCGTATCCTTTTGAAACCACAGACTGTGCATCAGATGTGACGAACTGGACGCGAAGTGCTGCATAATTAATCATAATGTGGAACAATGGTTTTGTGGTTTATTTTTTCTTTTTCTATTTTTTCTTTTTTATGTTTTGCTTGACAACCTCCAGAGGCGCGGTCGGCAATTCTCGGGCTTCTTTCACCACTCGCAAACAGAAGCTTCGCCTTATAGGCTTCTACAGTGGTAAATTGACTCAGCCGAAGGTCTTTGATTAACTGCCAGTTGGGCGTGTTAGTTCATGAATTGGAAAGCGCCATTGAAGACTGTTGTGACTTTGCCGACAGCGGAACACGTGCGCGTACGGCGACCCCACTTAGAGAGGGGGGGAATGGAGAGAGCACTTCGACTTCGTCCTCAAAGGTGCCGAAGCATCCGGAGAGGGCCGCGGCCGCATCTGTGTTCTGCGACGGACCTTTCTATTGAGTCGGCGTCGTCTCTTCCCGCGCGACGACACCAGGGTGGCCCCGGCAACTATTAGTGGCAATGCGGCGCCGCCGGCCGTGCGTCTCTCTAAGCCACTTTGGAGACGGGGGACCTCCGCGACCTACTCGTTCGGCTTCGAGCCTGCGGCCATGTGTTTGTGTGGTCCGAGTGTGTGTTTCCCGCGTTTTCTCCTCTCTCATGTCTATATAACCGAACCCCATTTTGTACATAGGAGCGCATTCTACCTCTGCACTGAAAATAAACGGCTGTGTCTCCCGTTCTTCGGAGTCTTCCGCTTCTTGTGGAGGCCCCGGCGCTTGGAATGCCCGGCCACCCGTCCTAGCCGAGGAGCCGCTACCACGGAGATCGCAACAACTGGCTGGCAGCTATGGGATCTTCAACCATGCATCGTCGTCCACGATCACGCCTGAGTGAGTGTCTTGCCTGACTTCTTTGGAGATTCACCAGACTCTCGAATTTTATGTCGGAGCTTGGGGATTTTGTCTATCGCTGACCGTTAGTGGATTTTGGACATCAGGATAGACAACGTCTGGAGATAAGGGCTCAGTGTCTCGCAGGAACTGATCATGGATCTTAATGCACTGGGCAAGACTGACTTGCTTTTAATGTGCCAGGAGTTAGGTGTGGAAACGGGAAGGGCCAAGCGCAAGCCCCACATTATCGACGCGATTCTCGCTATCGGAGCAGACGATAGGGAGCTTAGCGAATGTTGGGAGCTGGTAAAAGAGCGGGAAGACAGAAAAGAGAAGGAGAAGAAAGAGGAGCTTGCACTGAAGAGTCGTGAGCGGGAGCTTGAATTAAAGCTGCGCGAACAGGAACTCGACACAAAGCGTCGAGAACAGGAACTTGAAAAGAAACGTCTCGACCAGGAGATTGAGCTGAAGCGTCTCGAGGTAGAGCTGAAGAAAGCCGAGGCAAACAAAGCCAACAGCGCTAATCAGCAGCCGCTCAGCGGAGGAGACAGTGGGAATACCAAAATGAAAGATCTAATGCGACCTTTCGCACTTGGAGAGGACATTGGTTTGTTTCTCGTGAATTTCGAGCGGACATGTGAGAAAAATAGGTTCGAACGAAATTCGTGGCCACAGCGTCTGTTGACACTGTTGCCGTGTCAGGTTGCGGATGGAATTGCACGGTTGAGTCGGGAAGACTCAGAAAACTATGATGCCGTAAAGACGAGTCTGCTTAAGCGATATAGGCTGTCCACCGAGGCGTTCCGCCAGAGGTTCAGAAAGCTCACTAGGGGAAAGGAGGAGTCGTTCCTAGAGTTCGGCTACAATTTGAGGGCGAACCTAGATGAGTGGCTTAAGAGTGCAGAAGTTCACGGTAATCATGACAAGGTAGTAGAGACAATGTGTCTCGAGCAGTTCTACCGAGCAATACCGGAGCAAGTTAGGTTGTGGATTCTCGACAGGCCTAACATCACCAGTGTTCAAAAAGCCGCAGAGCTCGCAGATGAGTACGCGTCACGGCGCACTCTGCATGAGGAGAACCGGCGTCCAACTCAGCAGAAAGAGGGTTGGCAGAGCGCCGAAGGAACAGCGTTAAATCGCGACAAAGCTGGTGGGAAAACCTTTCTTCGCGATAGCGGAGGGTTTGGAAAACGGGAGCCTGTGAAAGGTGAACCGCAGACACTAAGAAAGACTGGCGAAGATTCGAAAGAGAAAAACAAGGAGAAATCTTTCGAAGCGCAAAGGCCCTTTGTGTGCTACAAATGCCAGCAGCCAGGGCATGTGGCCGCCGGTTGTCGAAACCCCAGGGTAGTGCTTTCTTACACGGACGGAAGCGACGAGAATTTGGCTCTCCTGAAACCGTTCATGCGGGAATTGAGAGTGAATGGGAAATCCTGCAGGGTTCTGCGAGATTCCGCTGCCACAATGGATGTTGTGCATCCTTCATACGTAAGCGCCGACGATTTTACAGGCGACTGTGCCTGGATCCGCCAGGTTGTACAGGTAGACAGCGTTTGCTTGCCACTTGCGCGTGTGAGCATTGAGGGCCCTTTCGGTACCTTAAGCACAGAGGCAGCCGTTTCGGCCAGCCTTCCGATGGATTACCCTTATCTGTTCTCCAATAAGTCTGAGTTGCTTTTGAGGCAAAGGGGAACTAGCTTCGAGACAGGTGATGTTTGCGCACTCACCCGTTCTAAGGCAAGACAATTGGCCCGCCAATTAACACCTGACGATGCCTCGGTAGCCGCGTCCAAAGAAAGCTCAGGGGAGACTGTTCCGAAAGAAGTCGCGCAAACCGGGCGGGGCGAAGAGTTGGAGGGGGAACCGGCCGATAACGAACCAGAACGGGGAGACCTCGCCTCTTTGTTGCCGCCCTCGGACGGCAGTTTCGAGCGATTGTTGTCCGTTGACAGAGCGCAGTTTGGTAGGGAGCAGGAGAACGATGAGAGTGTCCTCAAGTTGCAGGACCTTTGCAAAGAAGGGGTCGCGAAGAAAAACGTCTCCATTCTGAAGAGGGGTGGCCTGTGGTTTCGTAGATATCGGGACAAACGAGGCGTGATATACGATCAGTTGCTAGTGCCGGCGAAATACCGACAGGACTTGCTGCGGCTGTCTCACGGGGACGGGTGGTCTGGCCACCTGGGGATGAAAAAAAGCAAAGCCCGCCTCTTGCAAGAGTTTTACTGGCCTAACTGCTTTAGGGACGTTGAGCAATTCGTTCGGTCCTGTGACAGCTGCCAACGGGTCGGAAAACCGCACGACAGGTGCAAGGTGCCAATGCAGCTCGTGCCGATCATTACTGAGCCGTTTAAGCGCATGGTGATCGACATTGTGGGACCTCTTCCTGTCACCGAGCGAGGGAACAAGTATCTGCTCACGATACTATGTCCAGCTACAAAATTCCCAGAGGCTGTGCCTCTTAAAGAGCTTTCTTCTGCTGATGTTGTGGACGCCCTGCTCTCGGTGTTCGCGCGGGTTGGATTCCCTTCAGAGATCCAAAGCGACCAAGGCAGCGTATTCACCAGCGCCCTCACAACCACTTTTCTAGAGCGCTGTGGAGTCAAGTTGATACACAGTTCGGTGTGTCATCCGCAGTCAAATAGCGTTGAGAGGTGTCATTCCACCCTGAAGCGAGTACTGCGTGCTCTTTGCTACGAGAGAAAGCAGGAATGGGATGATTGCCTCCCCGCCACGCTATTCGCACTCCGAACGGTGCCCCATGAGGCAACAGGGTTCACTCCAGCGGAGCTGGTTTACGGCAGAAACTTGCGGTCACCGATGCTGATGTTGAGAGAAGTATGGGAAGGACAGCAGGAGGATTCCACAGTTGTGGAATATGTTCTGAACCTGCTAGAGAGGATGAGCAAAGCCGAAAGGCTAGCCGAGGAAAAGATGAACGCGTGCAGAGACCGTTCGAAGGTGTACTACGATCGCAATGCAAAAGAGCGTTCGTTCATGCTCAATGACAAGGTGATGATCCTGCGGCCGTCTAGGGCGAATAAACTGGAAATTCAGTGGGATGGCCCAGCTGTCATTTTGGAAAAGCTCTCTGCCACCAATTACGTGGTGCAATTGCCAGGCAAACGGAAGTTGTGCAAGATATATCACGCTAACCTTCTAAAGCCGTACAGGCAAAGGGAGTCAATTGTTAACCTGACAGTGAACGCGCCAGAGGAAGTCTCGGCTGAAATTCCCGAGCTAGAGAAGGATCTACCGGATTTTTCAGTGGACGAGATTGAGAGAATGTCATGCTGCGCACAGTCACTCAACTCGGACCAGGCTTCCGACCTTCGTGAAGTGATTGCTGAGTTTAGAGATCTGTTCTCTAGACGACCGGGCGGGACTAACCTCATAACTCATGACATCGAGCTGACAGACACGAAGCCGGTTAACTCGAAGCCGTACAGAATGTCGCCGAGGCAACACGCCATTCTAAGAGACGAAGTGGACAAAATGCTAGAATTTGGCGTGATCCGGGAGATTGAGAGCAATTACAGTTCACCCATGATAATTGTTGAGGTACCCGGGAAGGAACCACGACCGTGCATCGACTACAGGAAACTGAATGCAGTGACGAAAGATCAGGTGTTTCCGATTCCCAACATAGAGGATAGGGTGGAACAAGTGAGCGCCGCCAGGTACATCTCCACGCTAGACCTCGTTCGAGGCTATTGGCAGGTGCCTCTGACTGAGAGAGCCCAGCAGTACGCAGCATTCGTAACTCCATTTGGAATGTTTGCTCCAACAATGTTGAGCTTCGGCCTCAAAAATGCACCCTTTTGCTTTTCGAGTTTAATGAGCAAAGTTTTGCGCGGGATGGAAGACTTTGCTGTTCCCTACCTGGATGACGTGGCGGTGTTTTCTAACACGTGGGAGGAGCATTTGGTTCATTTGAGAAGTGTGCTGTCCAGACTGCGAGAAGCAGGGTTAACGGTCAAAGCCGAAAAATGCCAGCTTGGCCGCCGAGAGGTGAGCTATTTGGGCCATGTAGTGGGAAATGGGTTGCGCCGGCCCTCGGAAATCAAGCTGCTGGCTATCTCTTGCTACCGCATGCCGGCAACGAAGACGGAGATTCGAGCGTTCTTGGGTTTGGTAGGCTACTACCGTCAGTATATACCGCAGTATTCGGAGCTTGCCAGCCCTCTCACCGACGCTCTCCGTAAAACTGAACCCG
The DNA here is from genome assembly GCF_048455015.1 of Haemaphysalis longicornis. NCBI lineage: Eukaryota > Metazoa > Arthropoda > Arachnida > Ixodida > Ixodidae > Haemaphysalis > Haemaphysalis longicornis. Next base: position 146,062,098 of record NW_027526407.1, read on the forward strand.
AACGTACTAGGTGGGACAGCGCTATGAAAAATTCGTTCGAGTCGCTGAGAAAGGCGCTGATGAGCGAGCCGGTGCTAAGATCTCCCGATTATTCTAGGCAATTCCTGATACAATGTGACGCGAGCAACCGGGGAATGGGCGCTGTGCTTTGCCAAAGGGACGATCAAGGGAATGAACACCCGATTCTCTATGCAAGCAGAAAACTGACGGCCAGGGAAGAAGCGTACAGCGCTTCTGAGAAAGAATGTGCTTGTCTGGTCTGGGCCGTTCAGAAGCTCTCTTGCTACGTGTCCGGTTCGAAATTTATTGTTGAGACCGACCACTGTCCTCTTACATGGTTGAAAAACATGTCGGGAAAAAACGGGCGTCTTCTCCGCTGGAGCCTCGCCTTGCAACAATACTCCTTCGAAGTACGCTATAAAAAGGGCAAAATGAATTCTAACGCCGATGGCTTAAGCCGCTGTTTTTAAGAAGCGACAGGCTAACAGGGAAATTAGCTACCTTCAAGTGTTGATTGTGGAAGTAAAGAGGAGAAGAGGGTTGATCGGTCTTGAGGGCACTTGAGCCTGTGTATTTCCAGACGCTGTTAAACATTTTAGCAGCCCTGAGGTATGAAAAAGTGTCTGGTGGGTTTCTGGGAGTTGGGCGAGATGCTTGCTTGGTGCGTTTGTGAATTTTGAAGACAGTGTGCTGCTCAGACAAAGCCTGCCACCAGGAAAGCCACAGCGAGCCAGGGGGACATGGACCATTGTTGCGGACCCAGCAGTCGGCTCTTCGTGAAGCGGTTGCAGACCCCTTCTCTCGGAGCACGAGCTTCGGGTGGTGGAGGAGTTGTTGTGACTTTGCCGACAGCGGAACACGTGCGCGTACGGCGACCCCACTTAGAGAGGGGGGGGAATGGAGAGAGCACTTCGACTTCGTCCTCAAAGGTGCCGAAGCATCCGGAGAGGGCCGCGGCCGCATCTGTGTTCTGCGACGGACCTTTCTATTGAGTCGGCGTCGTCTCTTCCCGCGCGACGACACCAGGGTGGCCCCGGCAACTATTAGTGGCAATGCGGCGCCGCCGGCCGTGCGTCTCTCTAAGCCACTTTGGAGACGGGGGACCTCCGCGACCGACTCGTTCGGCTTCGAGCCTGCGGCCATGTGTTTGTGTGGTCCGAGTGTGTGTTTCCCGCGTTTTCTCCTCTCTCATGTCTATATAACCGAACCCCATTTTGTACATAGGAGCGCATTCTACCTCTGCACTGAAAATAAACGGCTGTGTCTCCCGTTCTTCGGAGTCTTCCGCTTCTTGTGGAGGCCCCGGCGCTTGGAATGCCCGGCCACCCGTCCTAGCCGAGGAGCCGCTACCACGGAGATCGCAACAAGACTAAAACAGAACACAGGACGAAGTGCTACTAACAACCGAAAATGTTTTGTTTAGACAAAACGTACCAATGTATATACTCGGCAATCTATATACTCGGTAAAAAGTCCTACAAACTCGATGTTTTTTTTGTTTTTTTGGCTGACTGAAGTAGCTCCATCCTCCCCCCCCCCCCCGACCCCCCTAATGTGGCAAACTCCCATGATCTCCCTTGTAGACCGCTTTGCTTCCGGTCAATGATGGCCGTCTCACAAAGTTTAGGAAGGCTTATTACGAAGTGTACGAGTTTTTCACCAAGTTTACCGTAGAAATCCTTGTATTTTGCATCGACAATGTTTTGGTGACGGCATAAGTACTGGTCCTGGTGTGTGAAAATACCGGGTTCTTAACAAGATATCTTCAGTTGTTAGCGGCGCTTCGTCCTCTGGTCTTCCAGAGTCGTCATCTTCAATAGTGCTTTCCGATTCGCGAATATCTCGCAATTCAGTAGCAGTAATACAAACCTCCCACAGAAGATATCCTGCTTTGGCATACAAGGAGTGTACAGCGGAGGTGGGTACAAGAATATTGTTTGTCCATTTCTGGAGTGCATCAGTTCTCACTCTACCGATATGGCGAACAGAACTACCGCCGAGCCGTGTTATTACGAAGCCCGTATCGCTCGATGGGAGACCGCGGTCCCGGGACTAATAGCAGAGTGCTCCTAAAGCACCGCGACACCCGGCCACGTGAGGGTGCAGCTACGTCGTTCCGCATCATCGCGCCCACAAGCCCCCGGCGTTCCACGCAGGCCGGAGGGTTTCCTATTCACCCTTCAACGCACAAACCGCACACGAATCAAATCGGTGTCACTTCAATGCCGGTGGTCCGTGGTGCGTGCACATCTATCTATACAGAGTCCTCAATCAGACCGTTCTTGTGTGTTGTGTGTAAACCCCGCGCGAGTATCGAGCGCGAGTATCTTGGACCTATAAAGGGAGTAAGATTGATGCGCAGGATTTTGTTCACTTTCTCTTCCCTTCTGTTTGAACGCGTTGAGAACTCAAAGAAGAAACCCGTCGGTAGCGCTTGGCGTGTCACATTTTCACCGGATACGAAAAGGCTATTTATAAAGCACCCGAGGGGCTTCGTGTCTTTCATTTAAATCGCCCTTAGAAAAATGTATTCCCGAGAATACAGTTGTGTATTGCAGTGAGGGCGACTTTACAGGGGCTCGGTGTGCTTTAAGGATAAAGGAGATCTTATGTTATAATAGGCACTAGGGTCTTCAAATTTTCATGTCAGGCCACTGATGTCGCCACTGAAAGAAATGTATTTTTAGCTTGGTATTAAAACCACGGCGTACTCTCATGTACCCGTAGGGATACATCAGAACTCTTGTAGGTATTTACTGTAAGACCCCAAAGCTTTTTTACATTGGTGTCAGACTTCTTATATTCCCCCCAAAAAACTGCCTTCTCAGAAACGAAATCGCCTTTAGCAGTGAAGCCGACCTTACAAGTTCAGTGTATAGCGCTCCACAGGAAAACAGGGTCATGTTGAGGTGCTTTGAAAGGCCTTAGGGGCTTCCAACTTTGATATCAGATTGCTGATCATGATTTGTAAAGTTGAAAGTTTGGTTATATGGTCCAAAGTCATGCAGACTACAGGGCAAAACAAAGCCCCCAAATGAACAAAATGGACGGCGCTGCGCACGTCTCTTCTTGTTCTTGTGTGTGTCTTCTGCCGTGTAAAGTGGATCATGCTGTTATTGCCTCTAAAAAAATGTTCTTCCTACCAATTCAATTGTGTATAATAGTGGAGCTAGCTTTAGGGAAAATCGACGCCCACTTTTGGCGGATGGCGCTATAGCCATCTTCTACACGGTACTTTCAGCGTAGTCTTACTGTTGGTGCAGGAGCACCATAGCTAATCAGGCGTGATTATCGAGACCGCCTGGCTAACAGGGGAGGAATAGCGCGTCGCTGGTATCTAATCAGCGCTTCGCGCCATCTCGCAGCGTCCTCTAACCAAGGGGCCGTAAGCGCGAGGTCGAAGCTTCTCCGTATACGGTAACTACACTAAACAAACGCCTAGCCGCGCTAGTTATGTATTTGAAGAGAAAAAGAGCACTGTGACGAATAACTAGCCGAGCGAGAACGATAGCGCTCCGAAGCGGGTCGAAGCCATGGCGCAAATGATCAAAGTGACCTGAGGGGCTGGGGGTAAGACGTGATTAGAAGGAAATGCGCAATCAACGGAGACAAACAGAACGAAAAGACCCACCACCATACAGCGCGAACTAACTCACTGTGGATTTATTTACAACGAGCCCATACGCAACTGCTACTGTCACGTCGTCCCGTGGTAAGCCAACAGACAAAAAAAAAACTGTTCACCGTAACAAGCAAGGCACCTGCAATCTACTATAAGGAGCAGTCTGCCTGGAGCCGATCACTCCTTATCCAGAAATGCGATTTCTTTGTGAGATAACGAAGACGAAGCAACCCTTGTGCAAATAACGAAGCCGTTTCGTTTGTGCATCCAGAGAGCGCTGGTAGGCGTAAGAGAGGGCCGTCTACGCCAACGGCAGCGTATCATGCTGCATCAGAGAGGAGTAGCAAGCGAAATACAAAAAAAGAAAATATAAGAGATTAAAAGACTACATAATCGTACATTATATAAAATCTTCTCCTTCACTTAACTGTACAGAAGGGCGATGTATTTATGTTTATATAGTCATGAGCTGGCTGGATTTGGGCCGGATAGACCATCAGAAGAAGTGCAAGCGGATGGCAGTCAAGATAACAGAATGGCTAACAAGCTATGAAACTAGAAGTAGTACAAGATCATTCACTCAGTGGAGGTGTAGAGATAAGCCGAATCGCGGCAAAGAATGAATAGGCACTGTGCAGGATACTAGCGGTTACTCAACTAGTGTGTTTTGATGTCACGTATGTTACTGTCTTTACTTTGCGTGAATTACAATTGGTAGGTTGTGAGCATAATGTGTGTCCGTGTGTGCGAACGTCTGAATGCGTGCGTAGTGTTGGCATGTTCAGTGTATATATTTCTGTTTCGTGCTACTATATGTTGTTTAGGAGCAGAGGCCTCGGCCCTATCAGCAATTGATTTTTTTTTTCAAGAACGTATCGGCTGCGTGCGCATTGCAGTCCATGTCTCTGCAGCTCAGAAAAAGAAAGCCCGGGCCATTTTCACTAACGAGAAAAATAGGGAGGGGCGAAGCATGCAGTGTATAAGTGTATTCTTGGCGCCTTGGCATTTTTGTCCACGTGGATAAAACCGTTGGGGGGTGGAGTTCGACAGCTTTGCTGTAAAAGTCTCTTGTCTTTGAAGCACGAAACTCCATAGCGCGAGGGGTAAACGAGTGTCCGCATTGTTTTTTTAGAACGCGTTACGTTCTAGCTCGAGGCATTAGCGAGCTTCCCGGTGTTTTAGTACCGTGGCTACATGAGACGAACGACGAATACGAGGACGACGACGACGACGACGACGACGACGACAGGAACCACCAACAGCCCCATCCCCTTAGGGGCTTGGCCCTTAAAACATACTTTTGGGGTAAACTCGCCTTTCGTATCAAATTCGCGGGCATCACTTCCGTGACCTAATCGGTAATGCAGGAGAATCTATCCAAATAGGGTTTTAGGGAAGTGTACATTTTTTTACCGTTCAAGCATACCTGCGCAAGGCAGACGGAGGCTTTGAAAGTTTAAATTATTTCCCAACAAAAGAGGGTGGGGGAACGAGGTACACAGCGTACTTATAATCACAGCGCATTACGTAAAATCGGACGTTCCACCACAACGGTTGCCCATTCGTTGTTAAGACCGTTTTGTACTGAGCCGGTTGTTTTGCCCTCAAATCCAAATGAAAGCGGGTGAATGAAGGGAGCAAGAACGGCGGCCCCGGCTTCACAAAGTAGACCGACACTCGAAATTCTGACCCAAATAAGAAAGGCGTACCGGAGGACTCAACACGCGATCATGTCGGGCTGACGGAACACTACGTACACTTACGGGAGTTGCGCAACTTCAGCTTAACGAGGCTGTGGCGTGGGGTTCTCGGCCAGCGAGCGTAGACAACGGAAAACAATAATAAGAAAAAAACGCCCGCGTCTGAGAAATGACGGGTGGCTAGGAAACGGGACCGATGGAACAATTGATACTCGCGAAATTGGTCGAAGCCGGCCCGTTACGCCAAGTGCGCCTAAAAATCTCAAAACATTGAAATCTCGAATGGGTTCAACGCATATGAACGATTCAGGAGCGCGGCATCGCGATTCGACACAGGCCCAGTTCACAGGCTGTGTACTGAAGATGGGTCTCCCTTTCTTTCTTTCTTTCTTTCTTTCTTTCTTTCTTTCTTTCTTTCTTTCTTTCTTTCTTTCTTCCCTCTTTTCTTTCTTTCGGAAAAGCTGACGACAAAGGCTAGCTTCTGTAGATATGCCAACTTCTAAGCAGTTGTAGGACTTCCCAGAATCCAGCGTATTGTCGGAATCCGGCGCTGTGTAGACTTATTAAATAAGCGTCAAATGACAAGCATGTCTTCGAGCTGCTTCATTATTCGATTTATAATACCGCTACTCCGCCTTCTGCAAATTATGGAGGCACCTAAGAGGGAAATTGGATAAGTAATAGGATAGGACGAAATAAAGCTCACGGTTTCCGACCTTAAGCATGAACTTTCAAACGTCTTGCTCAGAGGATGGTAGGGTATTTCCCACCGCCGAGAGGCAGCAATGCATACATAGATCTCGAAATATATGATACAAGGATTTAGTCCGAATAAATCGGCAATGAACGACAACGAAGTAATGTTCTAAATTAATTTACAACTTCTTTTTGTGAATACATGCGACAAGTAAGTCGCAGGATGGTTCAATAAACAAGAAAACGGACTGGTGAACATTTTTGAACATATTGAAAGAAAATAGGCTGACACAGCTAACTGCCTACTCAAAATTTAAGGATATTGCGAGGCCCTTGAAGGAACTAACGGCGTGAAGCTGGCGAGAGAACTCCATAGAAATTTGTACGCACGTTGTGACATTCGACGCAAAATGTTTTAGTCCATTTCCTATGTATGATGGTTTCCATCGCTTCAACCTCCTCTCAAAGGTGACACCGAGCACAAAGCGACACTTTACCTGCGGGGCTAACGATGCAAAAGAACCATGCAAAAAAAACCAAAAAAACGTACCAACTTTATAAACTTCGGAAAAACATTTTTGAACTTAAGAACTGGCGTTGCTCGCCGAGTAAGATACAGCGTTTTGTTTTTTTCTGCGCTCAAAAAGTGCGACAGGGGATCCTGAAGTAATGAGCGAATACATTGTGTAAGCCATACACTGGAAGCTAGATGGAAACTGGAAACTAATCTCGGTACTTGACACGCGTTGAAAAGCCGCAGGAAATAAATTCGGAAAAAAAAAAATATCTATCTGCAATGCAGCATCAGATACTGCTTGAGGACGAATTTTTCAATTGCGAAGTTTCGGCGAAATCTGTATCGCTTTCCTCTGGAGCCGTACGGCTGCATCTCAGGCGGATGCCAAATTTTTCATCGCAGACGCTTAGTGCACCTAACGGATCTCCCCTAACCTGATCGATTAGTAAATCACTTTGCATCTGCAATAAAGGGGAGATGCAATTCTATTTTGCCGATGCCTAAGAATTATTTCATTGGTTAAGGCACATCGCCCCCTTTAGCGGCTACGATTGCAGCCACTCGGCAATAGGTGCCGGAGAAGCGGCGGTGCATGGCCACACTTTGCGGCACTCGCCCGCTAAAGCACTCCGTCACAAGTACAGAGACGACACCCCGGCTTGAACTGAGGTGTCACAACGTTTTCGACACTCCTTCAAAAGCTGTTTCCACTTGCTTCAGACTAAGCGTCGTTTATCGCCTCCATATGAGTAAATAGGAAGGACGTCGGTCCGCACTCGCATTCGAGATATACAGCTCTTCAATGAGGCTCTCTACGAAGTTCGTGACACGATAATTCCCGTTTAGTGAGCAGTTGCAGGCAGCCGCCGTGCCGCGGCGCGGAAGGGAGTTGCGTAGCCCGCACCGACGCTCCACTGACCAATGGGGTCACCGGCCGCCTTCTGACGCGGCTACCGCCGCCACATCGTCTCACTGCCACCAACGGGACCATACGCCGCAGTGGAGGCGTCTTCGAGTGAAGGAAGATTGATGACACTGTTGAACTGCTGAAGGGGCTGTGAAGAAAAAATACCATCCCTTCCTTAGAAAGTTAATTCAGTAAAGCATGAAAGCTAAAGGTGCGTCCGGTGTTGTGCTGCTGAGCACGAGGACGCGGGTTCGATTCCCGGACGCGGCGGTCGCTTGTCTGATGGAGGTGAAAAGGAAAAAGTCCCGTGTGTTCGAGATTTCGTCGGACGTTAAAGATCCTCCCAAGGTGGTCAAAATTAATCCGGAGCCTTCGACTACGACGCGCGGCGTCCTTCGGGCCACGCCACTTTCCGCGCACCGGCATCCAGTGATGCGACTGCGACCTTTAACGCCACCTGGAGCCGACGACCGGCACTTCACGGTGCGCTAGCGCTCTTTCTCTCCACGCGTGTCGCAATGAGCGGCGCCGCCGACCAAACCGCCCACCTCGTTTCTTCTCAGCAGCGCAGTCGGCAGTTCCAAGCGGGCGGCGAGGGGCGGCAGTTCTAAGCCGCATCGGTCGGTCGGTGGGTCGGTGGCTTTGCATCAGCGCGGATGGTTTCGCCGCCCTGCGCCGCCCGCTCTTTGGCGGGCCGTGACGACCATGACCGCTTCTGCGGCTACTGCCCATTGACGCAGTGGCGCCAGGGTTCGACCGGTGAGATATGGGCGCATTAGCACGCTACGCGGTTTGCGTCCACCACTGCCTCTTAGCTGTCTCCCTCTACAGCGGGTGCCGGGTTGCGATTACCACGGACGAGGCGTGTGCCACTTTTTGTTCGGAACGGGGTTCAGCTCTCGGAGTGATTCGGCCTGTGCGCACATAGGAAACGGATGCGCACACAAACGCACATGGAGACGGCAGACTGTCGAACAGACAAAGCGACAGTGATAGGGCGTCGTACCCAGAAGAATTTCCGTTCATTGCCTTGCGCAGTTGAGACTCCAAGTCGAACCCCCAGCTCAAACCTCTTAAAAAATTGGTACGACGATGAGGGGTAATCATAGACTAGATGAAAAAAAAAAAAAAAGGTGTTTATGGAGCCGACACGTTTCGATTGGGATTTGGATTGGGCGTGAGATCAAGCAACCACAAAAGCTCGAGGGTCCGTAATTATCAGAATTGCGCTCTGCTGAAGCATCTCATCTCGACAAAGTCATTATGCACCGAGCTAACGCGGGACTTGGTGCAGATAATTAGGGCCACGTTTTACCTATTCCTTGCGAAACGGAGCTCCCTGCCCGATGCGTTCGGGCACAAACCGAGCTATGATCGTTATAATCCGCTCCAGAGTAGCAATTTTTTCGCATTGGGTGATCAGAACAATTAAGATATTCTCCGTAAATTATGAGGATTCTGCGAAGCGCCCCGGGGAGACGAGCCTAGAAGAACAACCAAGAGAGAACCAGTTGTCTACACCCTCCAAAGAAATCGTGCCCACCAAGCAAGCCAAATCAATCCTTTTCCAATAGACAACACATTCCCCCAGCTCGACTAAATTAACGGACCTGTATTCTCTAAGCAGATTATGCTGCTTAGTTCGTCACACTTACTGTTCGCGTAGCCCAGCCAGCGCTCCTGCACCCATTTTCGCAGTAACGTCATCTAAGAAAAAAATCAAGTACTTGCACTCAACGCGAAAGCTATCGAAGTGCGGAGCAATGATTCTCCTGAGGGGCTGTGGCGCCGTCTCTAGACTAGTGTCTATGTCCGCCTGGCGTTGATACCGAAAGTAGTCAAGAGGGCGCGCCGCAGCCAATGAAAGTCCTATCGGGAAGCACTGGACCGATATTTCATTAATTTTGGGTGATTAGTGCGTTAATCGACGATGTTTTCCTTATTTTATATTATTGTTTACCTACGCGAGGCCTAGCAGTGGCAGCTCCCGGGGCCACGCCGCAGCGCAAAGATCACCTCAAACACTGTGCATGTGAGTAACGCGTACCCCGGTGGCGCAATGGGATTGACATTGGCTTCGTAAGGCGAAGGATCCACGTTCGATCCCGACCAGTGAAAGCGGCATCTTTTCGATTATGAGGTTTAACGCGCCGGCGATGAGGCACCCTGGAGGGCTCCTGGAGGGCTCCGGATTAATTTTGACCACGTGGGGGTCTTTAAGGTGCGCTGAAATCTCTAAGACACGGGTGTTCTTGCTTTTCGTCTCAATCAGAAAAGCGGCCAGGAATCGAACCCATGCCTTTGCGCCCAGCAGGTTACCTTTTTACAACCTCTGTTTGGGTGCGTTACGCCGTGACAACGGTGGCTAGATACCGTGACACCGGACAGCCTACGACGACAAGCCAGGCCCCCAAAAGTGCTACGAACTTAAAAAAGGCTAACTCTCTGGTACCTCTGCGGATATCGTTTATGATAGGTGGAACCTTACGGATAAAGAATAGACCCTTGGAGATCGAACATATACACGCCTCGAGTGCATGGTCTACGAGGGGGAAATGACGTGAAGGTGTTCAGAGGTGCTGTTGGCACCTACTGTACCCAGTACGGGGCTGGGTGTGGTACCATGTACCGTTATATACGGAGAAGCTGCAGTGGCTAAGTCACGCATTAAAAAGATGCATCTATCGCGTACAGTTGTTCTTTTCTGAAAATGTGGTCACGTTATTCGTATCACGGAGCCAGCTGGACGTTGCAGAAGAGTCGCACTGTTTTACATTAAGTCAGCACAACAACGTGAAACTTAATCTGCACATCGTCATCATCATAACAACAACAATGACCAGTACATAATCTACCATGATCAGGCATCAATCCCCGATGTTCGCGAAATATGAAATCTTCAACCCAGTTTGAGGATGCGGGTATTACATGGCAGCGGCATAACTGTTATCGTAAGAGAAGCAAACAGATACACGGCCAGTTATAAAATTTACAGTATCATGCTCAGGAAAGTTGATAAAAACGGCAAAGCTAAAACAGCATCCAATCTTCGCCGAAACTGCGTTCAATCGTGCATCAAGTTTAAAGACAGAAATAGCAGGTGAAGAAAGAACCCATGCGGCTATTTCTGCCGCACATACCAAACGCATCTACGAAAGATCTAAATGTGTACCAATCTGTAGTTTATAAGATAAAGATACACTGTTGTACTCCTTCTTCATGATCGATGCACGTATTGTATTCCTTTTTCCTTTTTCCTTTGTCCGTACCTTTGTCCGTTCCTTTGTCCGTTCCTTTGTCTTCCTTTTACTTTTTCCAGATTTGTCATTAACCGTTCTGACGCAATGCAAGCCCGGTTTCACGCATGCACAGTGTGTGCAGAGATATTATCAGAGCTTTTCGGTCGACTGACCAGTCTACGGGAAAATGCACTAGTTTTTTGACAGAACGCCACCGGCCCCACTAACAAAGCTTTCTCTTTAACATCTGCGGCCAGGGGCTGATGCTGGTTGCATCCTAACGTTTAGGAAGGCCTGCCACACCAACACACCAACAGCGACAGGAGCTGTCGAGTGCGAGCTCAGCCTTACAAAACACGTATTATCGTATTAACCTGAACGGCGCTCAGGCCGTAACAAATCGGTAAGCAGGGCGGAAGGATCGAGGGCACGGAACGCACCCTCCAAAAACAATTGAGGGATGTTTCGAAGCGTACTCGAGCGCACATTTAAATTTAATTGCACAGGAGGCGCTGACGCTATACGAGAGAACTCCTACGGTATAATTTTCGCCTTCCTTTGTCATGAACCGCCGAACCCGTTTTGTTACGGTCCCGTTGTTGCGTCATATGACGCAACGTGGAGGTAGATGATGAGAGCGAAAGCAGTGAACGTTTCGTTCCCGCGCCGTCGTATCGGTCAGCGCCCTACGGAACTAAGGCCCGGCGGGTGGACGTGCATACTTTGGAGGTTTGCTTTCATTTCACGCTCTGCTCTGCCGGTAAATTACGAATATTTCCTTGTGCGCCCCAACCCCCTTTATTGCCTGGTTGGGAATAGTGTTCTTTCGTTCGGAGATTACTCCAGTTACCGCTTTCCGCGGTATGCTCACCTGACAGCGTCATCTGCGCAAATGCACACCGTCAGCATTTAAGCATAACGTGATAGATCATCATCAACATCAGATGCCCAATTTCAGCGTGAAATGTGACGTCACATGCATTGATGCATAGTAGTGTCTTTTCTTTTTATTAAACACTAGGCGTTCTGAACGTAGTTGCACGTGTAAGCTTTTTCCGCACCCGTTTTCTTTAGTTGTAGTTAAAAAGCACAACTTCAGTGCCCACACATAGCTACTACTTATCAGTGGTCCTCTGAAGCTTAAAATAACACTATGAAGTCGTACGATCCCACTGACACGTTTTGAAGTGGTAACGGCCAAATCTATACAAGAAATCAGGAGGCATGTTTCGGAAGGCTACAACTCCTAAGAGTAGTTGAACTTTTTAAGATGCCGACTGGTAACTGGCTAATAATATAATAATAGGGCAGTGCCAAGCCAATAAAAGCAGCTTGTTAATTAAGATATAGTCACAATTACACAGTTGATCTGCTTCACTGTGCTTGCTCTGAAGTAACAGCGTTCGTTACCAAGCCAATACCGTTGATTGTCCCCGTGAAGAACTAGGGAGTAAACTCAGCTAAGCTGTTGATTTTGTCTCCTTTATTTCACATTTCGTTCCTCTTACCGATAGCTTGTGGTTTCTTATAAAATTTTCATACTGGGTATCTTTACAGTTAAGCTGTCTATGGCTACGATCCAGCAGATTATCTCTGACAACGGAGCGATGTAGGCAAGAACCGCACACGACCGCAGCGCCACGTTGTGGAGCCTACTCAAATCCCAGGGACCGTTAGACTGTGCGCTACACCTGTAGCGTATGGAAATTGTCATAAAAATGAAAGGAAGTCCTAATGCCTTTATATTTTGATACAAAGCGGCTTATATTGCCCCTGGAAATAAACTTCTGAGCTGTGCATTTCTGTTTAGAGGTGAAGCTGACGTTAAGGTTATCGGTGTAACCTTGGTCTTTGTAAGTTGGCTTTTCCACATTACGCGTTGCACTGTCAAGCATGAGCATTTAGGGAGGGAGCATGAATAGAGATAACGGTTCTAACTGTTGTGTTATCGAAAGTATCCATAAACAAATGAAATGACAATTAGTCGCTAACCCAGTCTAAAATCATGACCGTAATACCGCAAAAACCTAACAGGAATTCCTCTCGTACGACAAAAACTTTGTTGGGACAACAGCAGTCCGGTTGTTACGACATAGCCATATATTGTTACGACACACATTTCTGTCGTAACGGGAAAGTTAATTTTCTCAACGACAAACATTTCTGTAGTCACAATAAAACTGCAGTTTACGCTACTCTTCACCATGGGCCATAAAATTCAAACCATGTGCAACTACTGATGGAGCATCAGAATCACGACAAGACGAGAATTCGGCGAGACGGAACATCAAAATAAGGACAGGAATACGACACACAATGGAACATCAGAATCATGACACGACAAGAATACGACAAGACGACATTACGACCCGCGAAAATACGACCAACTACCGAATTTTTTCCTGTCGTCGTGTTCGACTGATCGTGAGAAGTAATGATCATGACAAGTAAATGAAACCACGGCCCTGGTTTCATTTACTTGACATGATGAATTAGTTCACGGCGAAGTTAAAAACACCACGGAATTTCCGGCTGCTGACAATATGCATAGCAATCTACGGGGGGAGTATGGTTACAAAAAACGGCCGCAACTGTTTTCTTACAGGAACTATCCCGAAACAAATTATATGAAAATTCGCCTCTAAGACGAGTCTACCATTCCGCACCAGAGCCCCAATGGGCACCCTTCAACGCAGAGTGAAAGGGCACTGAAGTTTTGAGTTTGTTTGAGGCGTGTCTTTGAGCAGACAAAAGTGGCTTCGATAGTTAGCTGAAGATCCTATAGTTTTCTGTTGTAGAAGAGATTCGTTTTTACGTCGTAGGTTAGCGTTACTAACTTAGGCTCTTTTCTGGTTTCCTTTTCATTGCTAACTCTGAGAATAAGGTATTTCCGTCGTCACTCTTGCTTTTAGTTTTTTTGCAGGGTAATTATTCTGGTGTTATTTTCAGCAAGCAGGGATGTTTCTGTTCGATCACAGTTGAGCGTGCTCACTCTCAAACTCTTTTCTTTATAATTTTCGAAAAAATCGCAAACGAGCGTTTTACCGTATATCATAGAATGGTGATTTGTCATAGTACATGCCGCAGGCGGCTCTTACGGATTTCACTGTGGGAAGTAACGAAGACAGGCGGCGTAGACGAGCGCCGTATGTGTGCGCCATTGTCTTCGCTGCTTCTCGCTAAAAAAATGTTACAGACTGACACTGTTACAACTCGTCCAGTTTTTAAAATCCTATGGCGGTATTATCACTGTGCCGCTTTAAGCGACATGTTCACCAGGTGATTGCACAGGTTTCATACACAGGAAAAGCCGATCCACAAGTCGAGCGGTGGACTACGTCATCCCAGAGAACAAACGTCTTGCTGACGTCCACGCTCAAAGTAGTGGTTGTATTTATAACCTGGTAAGGTAAACTTCGGATGATAAAAGACTTGTTGTCAGCCGTGACGTAGTTGCACTTGTTGTAAAACGTGTATCTAAACTAAGCCTCTACGAAGACACGCACTGTACATTTGCTTGCAATGTAGGCAGACGATGTCCTCGTGGCAAGTCCTCAGTGAACTTCGTTGTTGGACGTCAGCAATGGCTAGCGAACATCGTTTTCAAGGAATAAATATACTGGCTGGGTTAGAAAAAAGCAACATCACTGAAAAATTCTGCTACACCGGAGGCGTGCACACGTGTAATAAATCCATCAGCCATGTACTTTTTGTTTCACATGCCCAAACATTTTTTTTCAGTTTTCTTGCTTTTATATTTATTCTTATCTGCCTACTCGGTGAGGATTTCACACTTGCGCAGTCCCTGTAGTCTATCGAAAGTTTTCCTTCCCCCTTCCCACGTCAAAATTCCGGCAAACATCTAGGCTTTTTCTTCTAACAAAGAGCCTAAAGAAATCTAAACACTTGCAATACAGCATTGTAACAACAGTACAAAACACAAGATTATACAACGAAAGCAGTAATTATACACATCAAAAATCAACAACCACGAGAAGTACAAAGCCAACGTTAAATATATGGGCTATTTCAGCAACTCAAAATGCTGCTTCAATGGCTGTTAGGAAATTAGAATAAGAGAATATTGGTATTTTTAGCGCATTCCAGTCGCTAATAGAGTTTGGAAAGAAAGAGTATTTAAGGACATTCAATCGACAGGTATATTCTCTAATTTTATATAAGTGCTCTTTCCGTTCGGACATATAACTAGGCGTCTTTAAATACCGCTCTTTATTTATTCCAGTCTTACCATGATGTATATTATAAAGAAAGTTAAGTCTTTGAACTTTCCGTCGTCCACAAAAGGGTTTCCATCCCAGGGCCTGAAGAATTCCAGAAGACCTTATTCTGAAATCGTAATTACCTGTTACAAACCTGGCAGCCCTTTTTTGCACCCTTTCCTACTTTTCTTTCAGTACATTCGGGAAAGGGTCTCAAGAAACACAACCATACTCTAGAATTGGGCGCACATTTGTAATATACAGGGTTTCCTTGAGTGTTTGCGGCGCGTCGCTGAAATTTTTTTGGAAAAAATGAATTAGGCGCGAAGCCTTGGCTGTGATTAAATCTAAGTGACTGGTGAACCCCTATGAAGTTTGCATGTCGGCACCGGAACCCCTATATGCTATGAAGAACTCTCAACACTTTTTGTATTATTACATTCCAAATGCTACTGCCCATAGCTGAGCCAAAAACCTTTATAATTCAAGGACTAACCTCAAAGTAACCCATTCGGAAATAACCTCGCGGAGCGGCAAAGCATCGTTTGTAATACATACTACAAGCGCAGGCGGTAAGCGAATACGAGACAAAATACGCCTCTCTGTAATTTCGTTAGCTCTGACTAATGCGATTTGGGATTGCATGAAACCAAACTAACAAAAATGACATTTTCCAGGATCCGTTCTATGCTTGGATGTCCAGTTGAAAACAGGATGGGGGATTGCCATTGAGTCCTAACATCACGAGCGGAAGAAGTCGCCTGCGTATAACTGCGAAACAACTCGTTAGGCAAGATATTTATATTCTAGCACACCATCAGTGCTTTCGAGGTGCGTGCAACTTAGCACGCAATAGCCTAAACGTCACACGTAAGCGGTTGCTGCTACTTGCGATTGCATTGGCCTTCTTAACCAGTGGTACGCACATGCAGCCCACGTTCGCGATCAGGCGGTTTCGCTTCAGAGACAGAAAGGAAAATACCTGAACGGCGCCTCGAAGCCCACTGAACAGGACTCAAATTCCTCGGCGACGCACGACTTCTTTGGAAATACGTGAAACGTGGACAAAATATGACACAACCGAGAGTTAGTGAATACTGATGAGGACATTAGAACCCTAAAGCTCAAGTTAACCGAGCTGCCGGCGCCTCAGAGCTCGGATATAGCCAACTGCCTTGCGAAGCGCCGAGTTTATATATTTACAAAAACAAAAGCACGTATTTCAAGATAAGCTCTCCGTCCGAACATTCCCTGCACGTCCAAAATTTCGCGGTCTTGCACACGAGCAAACAGGATGGAACTTTATCGTACCCTGGAAAAAAAACCGCCTCGAAACAGGGAGAACTGCCTCAAGAATTACGCCGCTCCTTCCCGGGTTGTTGCAAGAGGACTGGACGCATGCTGCAGCAGGCGTTCAAGTGAGGGCACTAAATAAAGATTGTTTACAGGCGATTGCTTATGAAAAAGTAGCACGAGATAATATAATACTGTCGAATCATTAAATCCTCAGCCAGCGCTGTCATTTCGCTGCATCATAAATTACTGACACAAAACCAAATTGCGTTCAGTTTTTGCTCTCCACCAATGCGAGCACTGAATGTTAATGAGACAAAACGTATGTTATCACAAGCGCTTAAAATTGACCCAGTAACCTAAAAACGGTGTTTAATTAGAGCATACATGGATTAAATATTGATATTAATCGGTCCTCATGAGTATTTCGATAATTTCAGTTATTAACATTACAGAAATTATGTTGGGGAAAAAGACAACAAAAGATGAACGTTTTCTGCCCGATGCTAATGCAGCGAAATCTTTGCAGTTCGTTATTCTGATATAAAATTTGCGTTGATATCTGGCGTATTAAGCACTTTTATCTCTGTGATTTCCGGTTTCGGGACTAACAGCATGTGTTTCCAAAAATAGAGTGCACGGTCGATACTGTGGCTGCCAATGCGTGCTAAAATGGTTTCATCTTGTGCGCAAAATGAATTCCTAATGCCTTTCTAACCCCGGTGGCCGCATTCTAAATTAGTTCAAAGCACCCGCTGTTGCAAACTAGACGATTAAATCGAACCGGCACCAGCGGTTCTAATTTCGCAAGAAAAACGTTATTCTGTACACAAATTACTTTCGTTAACCTAGGCAAGAACTAGAAACGGATGAGAGGGCAACTTTCTTGAAGCTGAAGACATCTGCTCACACAGTATGCATGATAGGCCTAACACACCCCAGAGTTGATTGCTCCGTATACACATTTATTCCTCCTCTTCCCTTTCAGCTGCCATAGTGCGGAACATAGCGATGAGGTGTCATAACGCGTTATTCGGAGTTAAGATACTTTATATAATGTGTGCACATTTAGCTCACATGTAACAACAATCGGAGCTGCTGACGTGGGTACGAAGCCCCTGTTCAGAACGATAAGGGCGATTAACGTGGGGAGAATTTTATCTAGTTCAGATGTTTTTTCTTTTGCGATTTTTCTCCTTCCTTTTCGTCATTCGCGAAGCAAGAAAAAAAAACGCGGTGTCTGGGCGCTCTCCTTAAGGTTAATTGGGGCAATTTTGGCGCAATTTGCACCCCTGATGCTCGGAGTCATTATCACACGCGTGTTTTAGTCGCTCTCGGCCGTAATTTTGTTGATCCAACCGAAGGGGAATTCCCTGCCAATGTCGAGGGGTAAAACCGGAAACGCTCCAGCCTCACGCCACGGCCCCCATGTATCGGGCATCCATCGATAGATCATAACCGTTACGCGCTGGCATTCTCGACACTTTTTTCCCGTTACAAGGTCGAAGAGCGGCATAAATGAAAGGCCGAATATTACGTCACACGTTTTTATTGTCTGGAGGCCGAAACACAGACGCCGTTCTAATAGTGGCAAATTGAAGCTGTCGCCCCAACGATAGCTGCGTGGTAGGTGGTATGTGAGATCATTTGTCTGGAGTTGGGATGCGTAGATTCAAAATTATGTGAAGGCATTTTGCCCTTTTGGTGAACTGGTAGATTTTGTGAGCAAAATTAATTCACTGCATACGCCTTGACAAGTATATTCACTGTGCAGCTTTACCATTCGAGCCAACTGCTTGTCTACCGGTCATGATAATTTCGCTCTTTGTTGGGTGGTGAGAATATTGAGAATTTCCCTCTAGAGGCAAGGGGGATATTTTTCTGCGCATTCACACTTGCCTTTCGTACCCATAAAAAATGTCTGTCACAGTACAATGCTCATTTACAATTTTAACTTCATTTGAAACGCCGCGTGACAGAGAGAGAGAGAGAGAGAGAGAGAGAGAGAGAGAGAGAGAGAAAGCTTTAATGAACACTGAATTGGCTAGCCCCGCAACGGCGGGGCTTGCTACTTCATATAGGGGAACACAGTGAGGCGAAAAAAGAAAGAAAAGAAGGGTGAAGAAGTACGCAGCAACAATGAATAATAGGGAGAGAGGCACTTTCTACATTTCTACATTACCGCAAAGTTCCGAAAGAACGCTCTCCCAAACTACAGAGATATCATGTGAAAAATACAGGATGGGCGAACTTTCGGGTCAGGCGCGAAAAGCTACAAAGAAGTAGCCGCACCTCGGGGCCAAACGGAAGAGATATCAAGTAAAGAAGCTTGACAGGTTATGTCTTTTTAGATGCAAAGCATCTCTTGCTCGGGGCTATGTCCGGCGTCCGTCCGTTGTCCGCACCTCTCCCCCTACACTATATAAAAAAAGAAATAGCGGTTACCGGTTTCGATCCCACGACACCCTGGCCACAACGAGAGGTACGCGGCGCTCTTCCCACTGCACTACAAAACCGAGACAGGAGGAAGTGCTACGAACGCGCCTTATGTCCTTGACTCATTCAAACTACGTCAAGAAGCTACTGATACAACGAAGGCACGCGAAGCTGAACGTCAACGGAAACGACGAACTGAAAACTTTAGAGGAGGATGTTAGCGTCTCTTGCTCGGGGGATGTCCCGCGTCCGTGCCCCGTCCGCACGGCTTCTGATGATGATTGAGGCAGGATGCCCCTAGGGATTGGCCAACCAAAGAATCCATCACGAGATAGCTTCGCGTTCAACCACCGTCGTCATCTTCCCGTATGGGAACCGCTGAAGAAGAAGGAGCAAAAGACAGAGCTGCGAAGAGGAGGGCGTGTACGTTGCTCTCAGCCGGTGCACCAACGTTAACAACCTTTACCTCACCAACGCTGACGGAGGCTACCGATTCTACCACAGAGACGACAACATCGACAAGAACATGGTGGACGAGTTTCGGCGCCTCGAGCACCACCGCCTACTCACCGTAACACAACAGTACTTGCGTGCCTTTGCCACCGGTGTGGACCCGGACGTGGAATTCCCTCCGGAGCTACTAAACACCAGATCACTCAACATAACGCCAACAAAATGGAACCACACGGAACCCCCGTGATGCTTCGCATCCTCATCAGGGTTCCCCACAGGAAGATGGTGTAATTTTTTTGTCCGAAATCGAGGATTGGCGGTGTACACAGCCGCAAGACATTAGAGAGTTTTAGCACTCCGGATGACCCGTCTGTCCCGTGGTTACCGTGTTGACCGGGGCCCGACTGCGCCTGCGCGTGTGGGAACAGCGAGGAGAACACTCTCCACCGTAACGAATGCGCGGGCATGGTGAGGGCCGGCTCGCGGAACAAATCCACCCTACCGCGATGAATGCACAAGTGCCCACATGGGTCCCAGTCAATACGGTACACACATACAACACGGAACATACGGAGTGCTAAAACTCTAAAACTCTTAGCACTCCGTAAGCTCCGTGTATTAGGTTTTAACTATGTTGCGCAAGCGCCCATTCGTTCAAATAGGGGGATTAGTTCTGCGGACCGGCCCTCGCCATGCCCGCGCATTCGTTACGATGGGGTACGCCTCCTCGCCCTTCCCGCACGTGCAGGCGCAGTTGGGTCCCTGTCAACACGGCAACCACGCAACAGACGGAGGATACGGAGGGCTAAAACTCTCTATTTTCGCGGAGGGAGCTCCCTGGGCTTTGAAGGCGTCGAAGCTAGTGCGATTTCGGGCGCGTACGATCGTTTGGGTATTTTAGTTTATTGAGTATTTCACCCCTAAACGGGAGTCGGCGATGTTTAGGGGGAGGGCGTTTCCTCGCAACTTTACGGTAGTACAGTCGAGTCCACTTACAACAATACCGGTTTTAACAATATATCGGATATAACAATGGACAGCCGCTGCACCGTCAGCTTTTCATTGTATTCTATGGCAAAATAAACCGCTTATAACAATGCTGTCATGATGCAATATCGTTTATAACAATTAAATGTGGGCACTGGAACCAACCCTGAACGAAACAAAAATGCAAAAACGCTGCGACAATGCCACCCCAACCCCGTCTATTACGCAAAAGGGCATGAGAGCATACGCGCGGCGGCCAGGCGATAGCGCACTTGGCCTCGCACGCGGCGAGTGCGCGCCGAAGAGGCTCGCATGCTACCGCTGCTTTCGCCTGCCGCGGCGACGCGGAGGAGGGGAAGGAGGACCGGATGGGCAGTGGGGCAGTCCATTCTGAGGTTGCGCCGCCTGTAGAAAAAGCACTTGGGCGCCTAAGCCGCCGCAGCAGCAGCGCTGTGTGCACTGTGCCGACCTCCCCTATTCTTCGCTAATTTGGCCACGTCTCCAGCTCCGCCGTTTGCACGTGTTCCGAGTCTGGTGCTTACCAGCGTCGTTTTCCTTGCCTGTTGTCACTGTTCCTGTTCTGTGGTCACTGTCGCCTCGATCCTCCTGTCCCCGCACGCGCGGACATCGTTGCGCATTAAATGCTCTTGTTTGTCACGTTCTCTTTGTTATTTTCGGCATAACCCGCTTATAACAATAATCGGTTATAACAATGATATTTTCATGGCACCTCAACATTGTTATAAGTGGACTCGACTGTAGTTGTTTCGTAATAGGCAGTAAAGAAACCTAAGTGCGGTGGATATTGATCAAAAAGCACGCATCGAGTTGCAGGGTAATTTATGCTTTATTGAAAAAAAATGGGCACGCGCGTAGAGTAAGGAAATAGGAGGAGGTAATAAGTGCAGGCAAATTGAGACTTGTAACGGGAGAGTCACCTGACACGAGCGACGAAGTGCAACACTTGCCCGAAGTGCGAGCGTGCACTGTATCTTGTTCCGAGAGAAGTGCGCCGGGCACGTTATGAGATCGAGTTCGAAATTGGATGTTCAGGACATATTGCTCTGATTACGTTTCATTTCACAGGGGCGGCGTAGGCGGAAATAATATAGCTCGGATGGGCACGTGCGTTTCCCGGTGCAGCGCTCCCCTCTGTACTCGGAGACGAGAACGCAAGCGACCACCTCGCAACACTAAATTAAAAAAAATGAACCTAATGAACTGAGTGAAGTTAATGAGGAGGTGGAAAGACTCCATTTTGTTGTCCAAGCGAGGATTTAATATAAATTGTTTGCTCTTACGTTTTTCTAGTATAATTTTGATTTTTGTAGGTGGCGCAACACTTAGAAGCCTCCGTGCTATCAATGGTACGTTAAATGGAATGTTACAAGTCAGATCAAATCAATTCTGCAAATTCCGTTGTTACATTTTATTCTTTTCAGTCTTTCCGGTTTGTCATGTTCACAATAGTTTCGCTACTCCTAGCTGGTGTTGAATCCCATTGCGTTCTTTTTTTCTTTGTTGTTGTTTTCACACAATATATTCTCATACCTTGGCACAGGCCCCCCGCCCCTTATGTAATGCCATCGAGTCTTTAAGGAACAAATAAACGAAATGAAATGATTTCTGCGAAGGACGACGGAGTTGAAATGCTCGGCTTTGTGGTTCAAGCAATAATTCAGACGCACTTGCCTGCATTGACGCCATCTGGTATAATTTCTTCAAATTCGTGCTGAGTCCGCTACTTCTGCAAAGCATTTGTTTCTTTGATGCCCAATGAAAAAAAAAAGAACTATGTTACTTATCAAATGTGCGAAGTTAATGAATAGTTACAAAAGGTAAAGGTCGTCGTCCAAGCTAACATTTATCAGGATTTGTTTGCCTTTACACTTGTTAGTTTATTTTGTCTTACATTGTGCTAATTTCGTAACATTTACGAAACTTTCGTCGTTAGATGCTCGAGAAACACTTGGCAGCATGCGCCCTCATTCGGGACAGAATTATTTCTCCTTGGGTTTTCCAAATGTGGCCGAGTCCGGTAACGTTTTTCAATACCGTAAGGCAATTAACCTTTGTAGAAATATTAGTGATAATAAATGCCGTTTCTATTGCATCCGTCGCACATGAGGCGAAGTTCTCCTACGAGGCTTTGCTTTCCTGCTTACTTGCCTGACAGCCACGTAGTGAATAGAGGAGTTTTTTATCGCAGAGTAGGGTAAATTATTTTCAAAGCCATGTGCCCAAGCAGAATCCCCAATTACAAAGTGTTGGGCAACGTCGTACGACAAGGTAAACAGTGAGGCATCACGTGTTGTCAAAAGGGATAGATTATGGAGATGGAAACGGTTAAAATGACCCTGCAACACTTTTTTCAACTTTTTATACAGCCTAAATGCTAGCATAACATTGCTAACAAACACATTCATTACATAGCATAGGAGCTCACAAGCTACCTCAGTTAAAAATTCCCCGCATTTCCCCGAGGGGAAGAATGTGAAAGTGCGAATGCAGGAGTTGAATTTGCGCGGTTCGGTAATGTTCGCGAAAGAGAGATCACACACACACACACAACTACAAAGAAAGAAAGATGCATTTATTCACAGACACCTATTTGTGTTGTCGTTGTACTTGATTGCTAGAGCGGATCTCAGCTTTGAAATTTCGTGTCAGTACTCCTTTAAGCGGGTGCATTAGCCCTTCTCACGCCCGATTCCTGGCCAATCCCCCACGTGGGTATGTGCCATGTCAGCGGCCAGGCAGCGCGCGCCCATCTCCCCCCGTTGCCAAGGAAGACGAGGAGATTCCTGGCCAATCCCCCACGTGGGTATGTGCCATCTCCCCCCGTTGCCAAGGAAGACGAGGAGCGCGCGCACCCGCAGCTGTTGCTATGTGGACGGACGGCGGTCAACGGAATTCAGGGTCGCTTATAAAGTGCATTCGCACTTAAAAATTACTGCTCTCACTTGGAAACTTTTCCAAGAAAATTTTCTATCTTTTCCGGTATTGGCGTTCTTCGAGCGCTCGAATTACGTCATTAGAGCGGTGTAACGGCTATTGGCCGGCTTTCTTTCTGTTGCAGCAATAAACGAATTCGATATCCACTTAAAAAAAGCCGCAAAAGCAAGGCAGAAGCAGAAGGCACGTCTGCGGTGGCGAGCAAACCCCGCACTGCCACCCCATGCTCGCGATAACTATAGCCAGAGTCCGTCAATGCTTTGACGGACTCTGCTATAGCTTTCACAATGCTTCCAGTCGCGAACGAAAGAGTGAAAGCGTGGATGGGAAGGGTTGCAGAGTTCCTTTAATTTGTATTTGGCTCGACCTTTCCAACCACAGTGCCGGCGCTGGCTGTGGGGCGGCGTTGTGTATACGTCACCGGAGCAGTATACGGTGTACGGTGCAGTATACGAGAAGTCATGATTGTCGCTGTTTAAGTATTCCCCTACACAACATGCGCAAAAGACTAGAGAAAAAGGCTGAAATAGTTTACGAAACCATTCCTATGGTGGTAAAATTCGGACCCCACACTTCGGACAGGCAATTGCCGATTTTTTTATCGTGTGTTATTGTTATTGTTCTTTTTGTTTTGAAAATAGGCCAAAACGTAACTTAGTGGTACAATATCTCGAATCGCATCTCGGTCGGACAGCGGTCCTATTGAGCGCTATCAGGAATATTCAACCGTTTACGTTATGGGTGAGAAATTAAAAAGTAACACGCAGCTGCAATGGAGGGAGTTGGGTCAGAGATGTGGACTCTTCTCACACTTATTCGCGAATGTAGACCACGAAGGCGACGTTTGGTATTCAGCGCCACTCATTTATTTTCTTTAGATCTTTGGTTTAAGCACGCTTGTGGCTTAAGTATGAATTCATAGCGTGAATGTCGCTTCTTGGAGCTTAGTACGAATTTCCGGTTAAATATTGGCAAAAAATGGCTTTCATTTCGTTCAACCTTAACTTACTTAGCTTTAGAATGTCACCATAACATTTGCGGGTTTTATCGCTTACCCGCTGCTTAAATGAAGGTTGTCAGTTGCTTTGGCAAACTCGAGAAACCTTCCGAATGCCCGCATTTCTTATGCCGTCCTTCTGATACTTGCGATCCAACACCACCGAGAATCTGGTAAGCAAACGTTATTTCGTTTACCCCCGTAGTGGCTACATCAAAAGGCAAGATGCTCTATGAGCAATTCAAAGCAGTAACGTCTCATTCCAGACGTGATCCGCTTTGGGACATCTCCGTTTTAGGATTGAATTAGATTAACGTACGATGTCCCTGTTTATAAACCCTTACTACGTTGACTAAGGTAGAAAGCTGCGCAAGTTGGTTCACAGTCATTTGAAGTGGGAACCAGTGTTAAGACGCTACACAAGGGGAGAATACAGACACGGACGACCAGTGTCGTCGGTGTGGGTTTTCTCCCCTTGTGTAGCGTCTTAACACTGGTTCCCACTTCAAAAGCCTTAGTACGTTGCTTTCCAACTAAAGCTTTGCATGCACCAGAGAGTCAGCCCTACTTCGTCATGGTGGATCTTCTTTTGCGGCACGTGGAGGCTGATCTTCCTAGCCAACTTGAGCTTATCCTTAACATCGCGTTACGTGTCAGGGCTTGAAAGCGGAAGAAAAACGCTCACGCCTGCAGAGTTAGCGATGGCACAAAGCAATGGTATCTTGGCACTGCCTTCGTCCTCCCTTTCTGCCATGCTTCTTTTTCGCACCACTATTTTTTCTCCTGTCTACAAGGGCAAAGGCATGCTAATGTTCTTTTCTGAATTCAGAGAAAGTAAGAAGGAACGGAGGTCAAGTTCGGCGGCATTGCGGCAAGGGCGAACAAGAGATGAATAAAACGATACGGACGGCCTTAGAGGCTGATCGGTTTCTGGTCACTGGTCAGTTCCGGTTTCGCACTTAATGTTCCCATTTATAAAAAAACGCCGCTAGCGCATGCACGGGTAGAGAGAGGTATAAGAAGGCGATAAAAAAGTTGGAATGCGGCATCGATCGAATCCTCGCAGAAAAAGCGCGTGACGAACAGGATTTGCTGCCCAGATGAGCATTGGTCGCGTACGTGCACTGTAATGCCGCACTGGTATTCATGCGCAACGAGGGATTTGCGGCCGATATGCAGGCCCGACCATTGCTGCTGTTGCTGTACGGCGTCTGAATGCAAAAATGCTTCGCAGCCGGACGCTGAGGCTACCGCTGGGCTGGAAATATAATACCCTTCATATTTCTCCTGTCATACGCTCACAACGGTGACGCAAGGCGTTCTTCGTCGTTCCAAGTAAACGTCCTTTGTAAGTACTTTCTTCGAAGAAGTCGGAGAACAACACGCTTTTGTTGGAGACTTAAAATGTACTTGTGTGCACGGAAGGCGGTATTATGTTGTGAATATTTGCACGGGCAATTGTTCTGGCACTTACTATGCTCTAGCAGCGATTGAAACCTGCCTGCCGTTGCAACCACTATTTGCAAGTGTTCCCAGCCACAATTTCTCGCAATTAAAAGTCGCCTCGTTTCTAGTTCTCTATCTCTTACTTCAGTTGTTATGAGTGATTGCAGCCAATGTTTCTCCTCTAGCAAATCAGGCACCCACTTGGACACACAAGTGTTTTGCTTAAGTATATTTCAATACCCCGCCTTCATTAGGCTATAAGCTTTCTTTTCGAGTTCCGTGTTTGCTGTTCGGCCCTGAATATCAAGCAGCCTGTTTCTTTGTTCTGTCGTGACGCGAATGTTTTGTTTCTTAAAAGCCGATTCCCCTGCTCTGCAAATAATCAGATAGTTTCCGTCCATCTTTAGTGCGTACGGATCATTCTCTATTTTGAAATATGCATTTTCATTGAATTTCTTCATGCATTGCATGTCAGGTTCGACACAGTTGGATGACAGCTTTGTCCTTCTCGATACAGGGTACGGAAGACGCATAGCGGCATCGTCCATGGAATTCAGCAAGTAAGCATCAACGACAAGTCTGCCAAACGGTGTGCATGGGATATTACGTGAACCTGAGACAGGGACTCTGGCCTCACGGACGGTGTCGAGCGCAATAGCAAACTATTGTGAGCTATATTTTAAAAAAGAGTACCGCCGCAACCCGGTGTGTCCGTCTGTTCCGTAACGTCACCCCGCTCTGGGGCGCTAATTTCAAATTTCACTAAACGCCCGTTTGGCGTTCATCGTCATTTGGCACACCCCAGTTGTTTCGTTACGACTGCGACAGCATCTCGGGCATATGGGTAGAAAGGTCTACTGATCTTTCGCGGTATGTTTGTTCTTGCTCAGATGCGAAAACCTACTTATTTTGTAGAGTAACCTACACTGGTCGAGGCTGAGCAGTTTCGCGTGGACCTTGAAGGGCCGTGCTGCGCAAGCGCGAGGAGAACTTGATTGGATTGGATTGGATTGGAAATCGTTTTAGCAGCAGTAAGCATGATAATCAGCTAATCCCACACAACCAGGAAACCTAAGAATAACCAGCTGAACCTTAGCTAACGCTACGTATATCCTGGCACAGCTGAATTAAGCCACTGCTAATTTTTTGACCGTGTTCTCCCGGATGAGGCTAGAATTGTAGCACGCTACACCTCACTGTCATTTTTATGGAAATAAAAACAATGTCGATGCATAAAACCTTTATTACTTACTGGGACACTTCGCTGGTTCTATGGATCTGTTTACACCCTAAATATGAGCGAGCACGTGCGAAACGAATTGGTAGGGACGAAAAATCAACAAGGTTACAATTAAATTTATTGTCGGAGGTAAAAGAAACGCAGGCAAGTTTTCTTTTGCAGTTAAAAGTGAGCGTAGAGAGTTAGAGCGTATATTTTTGTAACCAGACGCGCGTCATTCGACGGCAGCGGTCTCACTAGAATGTGCTGCCAGGTAGCACAAAAAAGGAAAGACTACCCAAAGCCGGTAAGGCGTGGGAGCCGGATACAAATGCATACAAACCGTGAAGTTTAAGCACGCACACAGTACGTGCTTGTACTCCGACTCCGCGTTGGTGTCTGTATAGCGGTGGCGCACGCGATCGTGTCGTTTTGGAATATCAAGATCCTGCTCGGGACACCGCGACTGCTTTTTTAAAGAGGGATGTGGAGTGCGCGGTTCCAGTAGCCATTCTTTGCAACACTTTTGTGGGTCTTCAGAAGGACAACAAGACATCGCGGATAATACGTGGTTTGGTGCACATACGGGGTATTTCAAGACCGCTGCGACCGCTTTGCTGCTACCGCGGGTAGCAGAAGTAGAATTTTAAAATCGGTGTGTATGTGCACTCCAGGGGTATATGCACGAAGCACGCTAAGACATGCATACCGTCAACCTGACTGGCTGCAACGAAGTGAAAAGAAGAGAAAAAACCACGTTACATGTTGTTTTTAGATAGGAAATCGTAATGAGGTAATTAAACAGGAGGTAACGCGGAGTAGCAGACGACAAAATGCACAGCGAGGTTTGTGTTTTCGCTTTTTCATAGCAATTGCTTTTATATAAAAAGTACGCTAAGCACTCCTTCGTAGGCGTAGGCCAGTATTGGTTACGCCCGTAAAGGTGAGATTTTAGCTAGAAAACGAGCGCGCACGTCCGCACGTCCGCACACACCTAGACACACGCAAAAGGCCATGGTGTTGTGAAGCATAGCGTAAACGGTACCCGGGGTTTCATCGAGACAGCTATTATATCTTTTAATTAGTACTGCAAAGTTTGGAGTAGTCAGCTCCTCCCTCGGTTGGAGCTAACCTTTCCAATAAAGAAATTCTCTCTCTCTCTCTCTCTCTCTCTCTCTCTCTCTCTCTCTCTCTCTCTCTCTCTCTCTCTCTCTCTCTCTCTCTATCTATCTATCTATATATATCTCTCTCTCTCTGGCTGTTGCAATCGGTCCTTCTCAACAAGGGGTCACAATGCCAACCAAGAATCTGCGATTTGACACCACACAGCCGTCCTCATCGCGTCTATCCCTCCATTAAAATACAACAAACAGCTCACGCACCAGACAGTCTCCCTGAATCTCCTTATAAGCGGAACAGCTCGTGCATGATACGTCGCTAAAACCGCCAATTATCCTTCCCTTCATTTCAGTTGCCTCAAGCGTGAAAAAAACCCAAAGGACAGACAACTATCACGTGCGCACGACGCGTATACATGGTGAGGACGACGCCACCCGCATATATCGCAGACACTCGATCGCGCGGAATAGCGTAGGACGCCATTGGAGCCCGGCAGCCTTGCCTACAGCGAATAGGCTTCGCACGGCGTCGTTATCACTGCAGTCCGCCTTCTCCTCGGGCCCCCGTGCGCGTCACGCTTCCGAAGGTGCCCCAGATATCGGGCAGCTCTACTCCTCCCCTTTGCATTGACATCTCTGCGTCCGCGGGCTTCTTGGAGTATTTGTTCGGCTTTAGGGGAGGTAATTGTCTTTTGACGGTGGGCGTTCCCAACCTTCTGCCGATCTGCCGTCGGAGACAGGCAAATAATAGCGGCGGGTAGGACACTTTTAAGGTTATAAACGTGTCACGGAGACTGGTATTACCCGTGGCAATCATTGGGAAGCCAGCGTCGTCATTTTCATAGGAAAGATGGCTCCTGTGTTCATGTGGAGTCGCAAGCCAAGCTCTCTGCCAGGCTGACTCCTCTTCATCATTTAAGGCAATCCTCCTCCTCCTGCTCCTCCTCCTACTTTAACGAATCTAAACTTCGTTATTTCGAGCGAAAGACAGCTACCCACAGTGTTTCGTGAAAGTTCGTTTTTGTTTAAGATTCCCCAGCGTGCTGGCTTGGTGTATACGTACTCGATGAAAGGATTCGTCGTTTTGCGTGTGCTGAAGAACATGAACAGATATTCCAGCCGGTGGTCCATCGATGGCGAGACTGAGGGACCAAGCGGAGGCGAAGCGGTCTTTTCACCCTCGCCTAGTCACTTGGCGACGCAGCAGCGATTCTCGGAGCAAGCGGAATGATAAGAAAGAAAGCCGCAGCCTGCGCGCGGCGGCTGAAGGTCACTGCAACTCGATGAATGACCTTGAACGATGTAGCGTAGTAGAGCTTTTGCTCTAATATGGGCAGAATGAACGTTAACAAGAGGTGGCGTGGTAAAGAATTTATACGCCTTCAGACTGAAATCACAACAGGAATGCCGCAAAAACCTAACAAGAATTTCTGTCGTACGACCAAGGGTTTGTTGTGACAACAGAGGTCCAGTTCTTACGACAGAACGATCTGTTGTTACGACACACATTCCTGCCGTAACGACAATGCCCATTTTATCAACGACAAACACTCCTGTAGTCACAACAAAACTGCCATTTACGGTATTCTTCACAATTGGCAATAACATTCAAACCATGTGCAACTACTGATGGAACATCAGGATCCCGACAAGACAGGAATTCGGCACGACATGAGCATCGGAATCAGGACAGGAATACGACGCCCGACAGAACAGCAGAATCACAACACGACAAGAATACGACAAAACGACAGTACGACAAGCGAAAATACTACAAACTACACAATTTTTTTCTTGACTTTTTCGTATGGGTCCTCTAATTATCGTCTATTGGATGTCATTGGCCACGTCGCCGCTTTCACTTTCGCCGCTAGTCGTTTTAAACAATGGTAAACAAGCTCAATATTTCCAGCAGGGGCAGATTGTGCTCACCCAGGGACGACAGGCGAGGGGTGCCAGTGCGGACGCCTCATTGTCCCGGCCTTTGCCCTCTGGCGACGAGGTTACCCGTGACGCGCTATAGAGGTCTCGGCTGACGGAGGAGGAAGGTTTCCCGGTCTTAGTCTCGATCACACGGTCACTGCTTTCGCTCAGTTGCTTTCATGTGCAGTTACAAATGAGTTTTTTTTCTTGGGATTTAAGTTGTATCCTTAAATCGAAACTAAGTCAGATAAAGGTGCAGTGAGAAGAAAAACTCGGCAACTTCTTTTTGTAAAAGAGATGGCAAGAAAAACGGTGAGATAACGCCCTGCAAACGTGTACGCAGATCCTCGTTAGCATCGAAATTGCGCCAGGTCCTGCTGTTGCACGGATCAAAATGAGCCACATCAATTTGCCTAATGGGAGTGTGCTTTTGGCGTGACTGTTTCGACTGTTTCATTGATTTTTTCAGACGTTTCTTTTTGCTGGATTTTCGGTGCTGACTTATCATGAATTCGCACAGCAATTAAGATGTCGGCGAAAGATCTGCCCCAGACGTCGACAACAAGGTGAACAGAAGAAGTGAACGAAATGAAACTGGGAGATATAAAACAATCATCTTATCTCGTCTCTACCGTCCCTGGGGAGTAAATCCGGTTATTTTTATTTTCACTCTCTTATTTACCATTTCAGTACTCAATTAAGAAGCCGCCGCTTACAATCCCTGACAAATACCCCCCTCTCTCTTTAGTTATGATCGACTTCAAAGAAGATATGACCAGCCTTCTTGCAAAGGATTTTGGAAATTCATAGCAAGACAATGGAGAGCTTGCTTACTTCGTGAGTGTCTTCAGGCGTACCCAAAGAAATTATGCAACGGAAGAACTCGAAAAGAGCTGCTAATTCTGCCAAGAGGACTCACTTGCTTTTTATGTA
Organism: Haemaphysalis longicornis; assembly: GCF_048455015.1. Taxonomy (NCBI): domain Eukaryota; kingdom Metazoa; phylum Arthropoda; class Arachnida; order Ixodida; family Ixodidae; genus Haemaphysalis; species Haemaphysalis longicornis. Next base: position 146,092,759 of record NW_027526407.1, read on the forward strand.
TAGTTTTACTGTTCTTGAAGCCTTGTTGCACATTTGTAATGCCTTTTCCGCCAATACTCACTCGCATTATCCTTGAAAGTGAATTTAAATAAAGTTCTCATAAGAATTCCACATAAACTTGACTGTTTCAATTTAATACGAGCCAAATCCAAACTTATCCTGAACTTCTCAAGCTCATCGCCTATTTTTTAATTACATGTGGCCATAAACTTCCCCTATCAGACATGTAAGACATATCATAGAATAACTTTGACAGCGTTGCGTCTAGATCATGAAACAAACTTCCGTTTTTTGGCCACTTCGCTTTTGGTGGATTTGGCTCTTGTCGAAAAAAAAAAACTGCTAAAATGTAAATGCGTAAATAAAAACATCGCAAAGTGCTGAGGAACTGTGTTTTCAGCGCTGTTCTATTCCTAGTTCACCCGACCTTTTCTTGCGCCATCGAATAGCATCGTGAGGGGTGTTGTATGAGCTAAATGAGCTGCTCCAATACAATCAAGTCCTGTCCAATCAAATAACGCTCTCAGCCCCAAGCGTGAACTGCTCCATCTGAACCCCGGCGTCAAGGGCAGTTGGAAATACAAAGAGATCAGCCAGTAACGGCAGCGTCTACAGCAAAGCCGCGTCGCTTTATTTGGAGGGTCTTAAAAAACCACCGCGATGAAACATTATTGTACGTTCACTTGCGCAAAAGACCACGACAACCGATAAAAACACACGACACAAAGAACAACTTTCAGGAAGGCGGGTGGCTGCATTTCGGAAGCCACAAATGTCTAAAACATGCCCCGCAATAACGATAAAAACTTAGTGGTCTCTTGAATAAATGCGAGTGCGTACGTTTAGTAACGGTTCTGAAGAATAGCAATTTGAGTTAAGTATGCGCAGTAGTCCTTGAAGGGAATTAGCGCTTTCATCAAGGTTATCCCTCATGTTTCTTGTTTCAAGCTGCCCTATTAAAACCAACATTGCTGTGACATTTCACGACGTGGTGCCTGCGCACGGGCCGTCTTCCAAGGGAAGGGCACCTCCGTCGCATGGTCGACCGGAGGACGTGGTCGTTGAGACCTCGGTCTGGCTCGCACCACAGCGCTGAGGACATTCGTGGTCGCTCAGGGGAGCGTAGGTTCATTCGGGCAAGGCCACAACAAAGACGGCATTGAATTAATGTCCCCGGGAAGAGGTGACGCGTGCAGGTCATAAAAACACCATAGGCCACACCGGGCATCCAGGCCGTGAATCAGTAGGCGAAAGGAAAGTGTAAGATGTTTATCTTTCATATATCAACGCGAAGATCAACACAGACATAGCGGAGAAGCGAACCGGCTTAGGGAATTCATAAGAAAAATTTGATTCGTATCAGGTATTCAACAATGTGGTCTGTTTTTATTTAGCTCTGGATGAAGCGTTGTCTGATTTTCAATCTTTTTGTGACGTTCGGCGATCCCGCTGGGCTTCTACTGAATCGACTGTTTACTGAGAAAGCTTCGCACTAAGTAACGAATGCTTCAAGCATGGGCGTTTATTGATGTTCCCAGAACTGAAGGAACGTTATGTGCAGCATCGGTAAAAATGATGAATACTGGACCGTTGGAAGTGTGTTAGCATTGCAGAGGTCGCGTCGAAGGGTAACACCGGGGGTCGTAGGCATGCTTAGTAACGGGCTTTACTCCGAGAAATTAAGGCTAGGTTGGGATGTAAAACCGACCGTGAGGAGACTATTTTAAGATTAAAAAGCCCTCCATCCTTTTCTCTCTCTCTCTCTCTCTCTCTCTCTCTCTCTCTCTCTCTCTCTCTCTCTCTCTCTCTCTCTCTCTCTCTCTCTCTCTCTCTCTCTCTCTCTCTGTTTCAAGTTCCCAGCATTTATACAGAAAAACCTTACCGATCTGTCGATGGATGCCCCCGCTGTTTTTAAGACACAATGCACTGTTGTGTCTTAAAAACAAAAAAGAAACTTTACCATCCCTACTTAAACAAAGTTAAGAGAAGCGCGAAACGTTTCTCACATCGAAACTGCGTCACAAGAGCGCCAAAACCTTGGCTTCTAGGGCGTACAACCTTCGCCTAAAGTGCGCCCAATCGATCGCCGAACTTTCAAAGACCCAAATCGAAAACGAAGAACGAACTCATGCGACGATGTTTCGCACACTATAAACGCTTCTACGACGAGCTAAATGTATACTGGTACGCGATTTGTGAGACAAAGGTAAACAATTGTACTTCTTATTCATGATCGATGCGTGTATTGTCTTATGTAGAACCGCTCCTTTTTCGCAATTTTCAAGTAACAGCTGGAAAGCCGAAAGAGAAATAAGCGGGATATTCAGAGGGGGACACTTTTACCGTAGCTATTACTAATGAAACCAAATCAGATTAAATCAATTTATTCACCATTGTTCTCCACGGTGTTAGGAGCACGACAAAGAGCAGTATTCAGCCCAATGTAAAGAACAAATCAGATGTGTATAATATTAATAAAAAAATTCCCCGCATTTCCCCGAGGGGAAGAATGTGAAAGTGCGAATGCACGAGTTGAATTTGCGCGGTTCGGTAATGTTCGCGAAAGAGAGATCACACACACACACACACAACTACAAAGAAAGAAAGATGCATTTATTCACAGAAACCTATTTGTGTTGTCGTTGTACTTGATTGCTAGAGCGGATCTCAGCTTTGAAATTTCGTGTCAGTACTCCTTTAAGCGGGTGCATTAGCCCTTCTCACGCCCGATTCCTGGCCAATCCCCCACGTGGGTATGTGCCATGTCAGCGGCCAGGCAGCGCGCGCCCATCTCCCCCCGTTGCCAAGGAAGACGAGGAGATTCCTGGCCAATCCCCCACGTGGGTATGTGCCATGTCAGCGGCCAGGCTGCGCGCGCCCATCTCCACGTGCGCGGACATCGCCGGTGGACGCAGGTTCAGGGTCGCTTAAGAAGTGCATTGCACTTAAAATATCAATAGTAATAAGGTAGAGAGTATTATTACACGAACAATTTTATTTTAATTTTTACTCAGGCACTGGCCTGGCGGACGTTTTAGCCCGACCAAATTAAATAGAAATTACGTCTTTTAAAACCGCAAATTCGTAACAGTTTTACTCGTCCAAGAATCTAGAACTACTCCGCCTAGTGCCGCATTTAACTCTCTACCGCCTACAAAACGCTCACACACGAGCACGCGCACACATTCACGCACGCACGCACGCAAACACATACACACACACACGTGCACACACACGAGCACGCATACACTTAATCGGGGCAAGCCTTGGACGAAGCCTCGCGCAAGCTCCCAGCGTGAACCCAACGTGCTCTGATCCCATTTCCTAATTATCTTCACGCCTATCGTTTCAGTTAGCGTCCGCAGTATCAGGGCACTTGCGCAAAACTAAACAAGATTTATCGTTTCCTAAATGGCATTGTCCTTGCATTGTCTTCTCGTCTACACCTCTTCAGCAGGCACTAAGCGACGGCGGCCACATTACCCGTTATTTGCGCAAAGCCGAAAGCGCTCGCGGTAATTCCCCTAATCACGGCTGCCGCTCACCCGATCGCGCAGCGGCTAGCCGGTGATCTTTCCGCCGGCGTAGTATTTCGCCCAGGCCCGGGGCGACAGTGCCTGTAGAGCGCTAATCCGCCGTGCGTCTAAATTAACACCGTCGTCGTGCCCGCCGTCTGCCTGTGGGGACCGGAAAACCACATGCCCGTGCTGCTGCAAAGGGGCATAAATTCATCCCCGAGTCGCCGCCAGCAAGGACGTGCCCGATTGCATCGCCCCAACCGAGAGTGAGGAGAGCTTCGGACGTCGACACGCGCCGTAGAGAAGCGCCCTTCACGGCAGTGATCGAAAACGCGCCGCCGGTAGCGGTCGGAGCTTTCAAGATCGCGAGAATTATGCCCGCAGGTCAGCGCAGAGCAACCCCATGCTGGAATCTTAAGTAAAGGGAACCAACAAAACCAATGGGTTCACCTACAACGAGGCACCCCTATGGCAATTTGCTCGTGATTTATAGTACCCCTGTGATCGATGATGCTGTGCCAGAAAGGTGTATGAAGTTGTCGCCGCCTGCTACTTCCCCACGGGCTGTCTTTAACGACGGCTCTACGTCGAGGTCGGGCAGCCATGAAAACGAAGGAAGCGTCAGTTTAACCGCGGGCGGGAAATTCAAAGAGGGAGAGGGTTGTGGGCAAGCGGGTCAACTTCCGAGCCCCGATCGGATCAATGTCCGTGCCGTAGTTTTCAGGATTGGTTACATTAGAAGAAACGCCTGCTGATTAATACCACAACAATCAACGGCAACCCATTAGTAAGTGGAACTGCTATCAACCGCAAATTAGTGGAACTTGAGAAGAAATGGGCGTGGGCAGGGCATGTAATGCGAAGGCAAGATAACCGTTCGTCATTAAGGGTGACAGAGTGGATTCCCAGAGAAGGAAAGCGGGGCAGGGGGAGGCAGAAGGTTAGATGGTCAGATGAGATCAAGACGTTTGCGGGCATAAATTGGTCGCAGCTATAGCACAGGTCCGCGATAATTGGAGACCCACCGGAAAGGCCTTTGCCGTGAATGCGAGCGTATACGCAGGCTGATTATGATGACGGCGAATCAACCGCAACACGAACCGCAGAGGCAATAACGCACGTATCAGCGTTCTTCGGTAATTAGAAACGTCGTAGTATGTACGGAGAGCTGTAATAATGTGAGAGCGTTTTGGTGTCCAAAGCCTTTGTGTACCATGAGGCGAAAACCCGGGTATTGTGAGCTACGGATGGTACCGCAGTTACGCGCGCTGTGTGCGACTAAAAAGCGAGAACGACGACCTTGGCTGAGACGGGATTCGAATCCAGAGATGGTGGAGTCAATTTAACAAACAAACTTGTACAAGTAGCTATTCTAGCACTAAGGTATATTGTGTGAAATGGAGGCACTGTAAGCTGAGCCGAAAGGGCCTGAGATGAGCCCCGTCCTTGCCAGAGCGTCATGCAGTGCCATTCAGTGTCGTGTCTTCGTCCATAATGGGTTTGCTCCCCCTAGTTGCTGTCCGCATCGTGCAGTAGAAATAATGATTACAACATTTTTCTGGCAGAAATAACTTTTTTTTCATGGCTATTTTGTTGTTCATTCAAGTATGCACAATGTACAGTGGTAATGTTTTTCACCTGCCGCGAGCCGTCAAGACGTTGTATTGCCGAGCCCGAGGTTACTGCTTGGCACTACAGCAGCACCGGATGTTGTTATGATCGTAACAAAGAACAGAAACTTTCGTGTGCGCGGCCATCGGCGCGCAGTAAAGATCCCCAGGTAGTCTGACGTAACCCGCGTCCGTTTTTTTAAAGCGAAGCTTTGGTGTTATGACTGATGGCGTCTGTAACGCTCAAACGCCTAAGTGAAAGAAAAAAAAAACGCGTCCCGTGGCCGGTACCGAACGTGGGTCCCTCGCTTCTATACAATTGCTTCATTTCGACATGGTCGAAGAGGATTGGAAAACTTAGACGACAACCAGAGAATCCGTCATGAGAAAGCTTTGCGGTCAACCAACGTCATCGTTTGACGGAGGGGTGCGTGATTTTTTTACGACTCGTTTCACAACGTCGGTGGGTAGCTACGCTTGGGATGTGAAGCGCGCCGTTATGAAGGGCTGGTCATTAATTGAGGCCACCTGGAGATCTTTGACGTACGCCCAAATCTCGGCTCACGGGCGCTTTCGTTTTGCGCCGCCAGAGCAGAAACAGCCGCCTCGGCAGGGATCACACTCGCGTTCTCGGGCTCAGCAGCAAAACGCCTTAGCGACAGAGCCGCCGCGACGGGTAAAGGGCAATTGTATCGCATGCAGCTGGCACTTACTGTAGTCTCCACAAAGCGGTATTTTTATGCTGCCCGACCATCATTACAATAAAAGGTGTGCAGCTAGCGATGACCAACTTTGCATGAAATCGCACTCTCCGCACCGAAATGTATTTTGCGAACTCCCAAGCCCAACCCTCTTCCGGACGTGGGCGAAATTTATTAATGCAAAAAGGAAATGGTTATCGTATGCCTTCCGAGTTAATTTGCAGCCTTTATCCGCAACGCACAACCACCGACACCACTAGCGGTTTCCGGTGTGCGGACGACGCCACACGTGGAAGGGTTGGGCCTGGTCATCACGCAGTGGAGTCGGATTTCTCTCGTTTACTTCTGTCTTCTTTTCGTTCAGTCTTTATAGGTGCCGTTTCCAGGAACGCAATGCAAGCGACGTGCAAATTCTCATTCCTGCGGCGGCGTAACGGCACTTGATAGACTTACCGGCCAAGGCCATCACGCGCTAAGTGTACAACCGTGACCATGACCAACTTCGCCGCTGAGTGCTTTCTCCCTGAGATGAGGCGTTTAAACATCGACGCCTAAAATACAAAACACTCTGCATAGAGTTGCCCTTTGCAATGCAGCACGGCCTGTCTATCTTACTTGGCAAGAAAGCTGAGTTCTGCTGAAAACTTAAGACACTTTCGTTCGACTTCCCATGCAGCCGAGGGTCTTTTCCACCTTCAATTTTAAAGGGACCCTGCAACACTTTTTTCAACTTTTTTTGAAATCTTAAATTCTTGCAGAACGTAGTTGCCCAACACACCCAGTTCTTGGATTCGGGGGTCGCAAAGTACCTCAGGCCCAAATTTCTGCTGTATGCCCATCAGAGAAGTTGTAAACTCGTTTAGAAGATTTTTTTCTCTTTCCCGGTCTTGACGTTCTTCGACGGCTCGAATTACGTCACTAAGACCATGTAGCGGCCGTTGGCCGGTTTTCTTTCAGTTGCAGCAATTAACGCTTTTCGATAGCAACATTAAAAATAAAGCCACAAAAACAAGCAGAAACGGAAGGCGTATCTGGTGCGACGAGCAAATCACGCAGTGCCGCTCCATGATGGCGATAACTATAACTTTCGCAGTGGTTCCAGACGCGAAGGAAAGAGTGAAAGCGCTTATCAAAATTGTTGCTGCTCGATTCTCTATAAAAGCATTAAGTAACCCCGTAGCGATGCAATTTTAATTGGAATACCGTTTCCTGCAACGAAGGTACCATTAGGGGAGGTTGGGAGAGACGTCGACATGTCTAGCGAGAAAAATTGCTCGTTATTAACGCTCGACACGTGTATGCTATTCATTTATTAGTTGATGGACTATTTTGCTTTGTTCATCTTCGTATGTCCCTCGAAAACGCGGAAAAGAAGCGGCTCGAAACATACCATAACCTTGCATGATTGGATTCCAGCGACGTGAATATTACAAAATCATAACAAGAGAAAAAACAAAAAGAAGGAAGTGTCGCGCATTTGATTTAACGATACGGACGAAGGTGAGCTCGAGGCTTTCGGAATAAACTGCCCTGGCGCGATCTCGAATGTCCAATTATGTCCACTAATGGGACACTCTATATGTATGCAAAAGTTAGAGCTTGACGTTCTTGCACTCACCCTCGTTGCAAAACCACGGCACTTCGTCACAACGGGATGAAAGTAGGAGTTCCACTCACCTGAAAAGAAAAACAGAAATAACTTTACAACGGGAATGAAAAAGAAAACTCAATAGTAAAATCATTATTGCTATTTAAGAAAATAGATTATAAGAAAATCGAGCACTATAAGAAAAACACTCATGTTCCTTTCATTTAGTGCACAAGCATTTTCCATGTCCTCGTTTTGCTCTGAGGTTTACTTAACAAAAATTTTAGTACAATGCGGTCACAATTTCCATCGTTTCTTACAGTTATACATAAAGCCACAACAAACGTTTCTGTAGCCAATTCTCTGAGTTTTTATTTCAAGGGGATATTATGCACGAATGTCGTATGTAACTGGCGCATTTTTATTACTACGGTATCGCCATTGAAAGTGCGAAGTGACCAGATGATATCTCACACAGTTCTAGCGCCAAAATATTTCTATACCTGAAACGTCCGCGCCCGAAACTGCTATGATTATCCGGCGTTCTGTGCGAACTTCAGGCACGGTACGCAGCAACTAGCGCCCGTATATAACCTCATGCAAACGGACCCTGCTCCACATCCCTGGTAGATCGGCTCCGTGTGTCAACCATCGGACCGACCACTAAGAGTGAGGAGCTTTATGTAGGCGAGTCGGTGTACCATACACAAAAAAAAACAGCTCAAGAAATTTACCATCTCTGCCAACCGAAACTTAAGAGAAGCGCGAAAGCTTTTTGACATCAATACTTCATCATAAGTGCGTCAAAACATTCGCTAAAAGTGCGTCCACCCTTTGCTGAAAGTGCGTCCAGCGGATCGTCGATCCGTCAAAGAACCAAACAGGCCCATGCATCTGCGCATCAACGCAGTAGGCGCATCCACGAGCGATCTATAGACATATACCGATACCTAATTTTTGAGATAAAAGTATAATTTTGTACCCTTTTTTCATGGTCGATGCGCGTATACTGTCTTGTATAGTAGAACCGTTCCTATTTCGCGATTTGCAAGTAGCAGTTCTGAAGCCCGTTCTGTATGGAGCGAATTTTGCCTGCGAATTCGCAGTTGCGGCGCCGCCCATGCGGCAAAACGATTTATTTTCCTATTTTCACTGCTGCGACATATTGCCAAATGCTAAGCGGCGTTCACAAGAGCAGTTAGACTCTTCCAAACATTTGGAAATTCGCCACAGCAACGAGAATAGATCGTTTTTAAGCACGAGCGGCGCCGCAGCTGCGAATTCGCAAGTGAAATTCGCCCCATGTAGAACGGGCTTGACACGCCCGGTTTCACGCATGCGCCGTGTGTCCAGAGATCTTATCAGAGCTTTTCGGTCGACCAAGCGGTCTATGGCGAAATGCATTAGTTTTACGACAGGACGCCATCGGTCTCACTACACGCTTTCGCTTTAAAAGTCCGACAAAAGAAACTGAGTTCAACGAACGGGACTAATTGTAAGAACGAGTGCAGTAGATTATGGCTCCTTTTCGCCAAGGCGACGTTGCAGTGGCGTGTACTATTCGAACGCGAACAGTAGTGATCCTTTCCTTAACTTTCCCGTTAGACGGTCGATATGATTAAGCGAGAGGTAAACAGATGGGAACAGAGAAAGAAATGTTTGCGGTGCCTTCGCGCCAAAGAGCACCAAGGAGCTTCGTCGGCAGCGTTTCTGAGCTTTGGACTTCCAAGTTCTTCCGGGGATTGTGATTATAAAGGTCTCAGAGTGCAGAAGAGAATGATGCCAAATGGCGCATAAAAGATGTACATGTTTCGAATAGCTCTGGCTAAAGCTAGAGCCTTTCGAGCGACGCAAGTACAGCAGCGAAAAGAATGTGCTTCGGCAGCTCTTAGCAGTGCACCTTGATCCTTGCTTTCGGATCGAGTGTGCGGCCCTCTATTCCAGCTGTAGCGAGACTGCCTTAATACGAAAACAAAAACTCCTACAGGGACACCAGTCTGCTAACGTGCTTTAAAGATAAAAGTTTCTGGATACTTAATACCAAATTCTTTGATGCAACGTCTCATTGGCATCGCTTTTCTCTCTGTCTTTCGGCACGACTGACTTCAACTGCCTTTTTTTTTTCTGCTACTACCGTGTTTGCGTCTTTCTTCGATTGCGTTTCTTTGTCTTACGGCGCGAATTACGCCAGCAGTACGACTTGCACAGGCCCCAGCTTCTCGAGATTCAAGGTTCTTCGTGGCTGGTGCACGCCTGCTTAACTCACGTGCAACCGCATTCAGGTGTCACGTGGGACGCACTATTCTCAAACTTTTAGGTTTCCAATTTTATGGGTTTTCAAAGTTACTTCTTAATTTATTGTTAATTTTTCATTTAATTCGAATCTTTTAAATCCGCGAAGTGTGCATGTGCGGCGACGAAAGGAACAACAACAACAACAACAAAGAAAACAACGAAGACAACAACAACTCTTGTTCTGCGTTGCAACGTTGGAATTACCGCTGTCGGTAGAACACTGCGTTGCTGCAGTGTACACCCGGGTTTAAATGCCATCGGAGCACCATGCGTTCTTTATTTACCCTTTACAGGGGCGGCCATTTTCTCTACCGGACAACTACAATAACAACCGCCCTTTTTTTCGCAGAATGGAGAACTTAAAGCCTTCACCTTAAAAGAAAACAAAAAAATTAGCAGAGTGTTGGTGCTGGTTTCGAAGCCTACGGAATACTAATTCAGTCGGCATCCCCTGCAATTGTATTCCGCGTTAACTTTCTCCTACAGGTCGCTTTAATTGTTAAAGAATACATAATGGGTAATGGTGTTTTAAGCGTAGCGAACTGTCGTTTCAGCCTTTCCATTTTTCTAGAAATAAATGCGTAGTTTAAAGTAGGCATAGCCAAATGGGGTAATCTGCTCACTTATGCACATTTGTAACGCGACAAGCATCAGGATTATGGCTAACTCGGGTACTGCTTAAGAACAACGACGGAAGTTGCCCCTGCGCTTCAACACCGCAGCCGGTTGTTCCTTAGCGCGGTGCAATGAGTGCGCTACTGCGAGTATACGTTTCGAACGCGCCACGAGTCCTTTGCGTGATTCTTCGGGATTAATCCGGCTATAAACTACTGCAGCGACAGTAAACAAACTATGTGAGAAAAAGCATACCACATGAGGCAATGGGAGCAATTTCCTTTCAAAACGCGCGTGTGACATCAGGATCCCGTCACTTTGGCGGATTGATACACCACATGAGCTATTGGTTGCACAGTTGAACCTCGTTATAACGAGCACCGATATAGCGAATTATTGGCTATAGCGAACTAAATACAAACTTTGGTTGGTCACGCTTCGTTTCAACGACACTTATTATTTTATAACGAAACTGCAACCGTAAAAGCCGCCCGTAAAATCGGACATAAGGAAGAAATATTTTACCAGGAGGCTGAGAAGCTACTTGGAAAAGACTCCCGTAGTCCGAAACTGCAGAAGTATAAGGGTGTTAGCGGACACTGCGGAAAACGTAATACTGCTCAGTGCTGGAGTGGCCACCAGACGAAGATCACATAATTCACCAAATAAATAAGTACGCAGGCCTGTTTTGTTAAGGGAACTTTGTTCTGTTGTGCTTTCACGTACTCATGTTCCGGTTCATTGAACTTGAAATGCAACAAGGAGAAAAGGAAGCGTAAGCTTTTTGTATCAGGTATTTGTGCGCAAGCGAGATTATTCACTCGTTACAGCCGGCTTTGACCTTTACTGTTACAACGAACATCGGATATAATGAACTACGACTTCGTTGTAACGAGGTTCGACTGCACCGGAGTATAGCTATGCATGTTCTAAGTGCGCAGGACGAGCACATATTTAGAAACCGCCGTTTTAACACAGCTGGCAGGCGAGCAAGAAGTCCTTCCGTGACAGAAGAACTTGTTGTTTCCAAGGCTTCTCCTCGTAAATCGAAGGACAACCCGTAGGATAGCGAAGCCGCAGCGAGGATGCATGGGCGCCGATTAAGGAGGGCGTGGTGCCAGCAATGAAGCACGTGGAATTCATCCTTCCATTACTTCTCTGTTCGCTTTTGTATCTTTCGTTTTCGAAGAAGCAATCACACGGCTCGCTCCAACGACGCTCGACACGCGTGGTTCCCGTGCCGTTTTATCTCTCAGCGTTGTCGCGATGTTGCATTAATTCATGGATACGGTCCCCACGGGCGGAATTAGACACGCTACGTGTTCTGTTATACGCCGCGCCTCGTGAGTCCGTCGTAATGGCGATAACTCGTCTGAGTTGGCAGCTGCTTTGGAGTGACGGAGACGTTTTTCACGGATCGTTGTTGTAAGCGAGCTTGGCTGGTGCTGTAATGACGCTGGTCGTGCTCTAGTACTGGGTTTCGCTCGGCGTTATTCTGGCGCCGCAAGTCAGGCAGGCAGAAGGCTGACCTTGCCTGCTGACTGAAGAGAGTTTTCTCTCTCTCTTTCTCTTGGAAAGGCAGCACTTGGCTGTGTATTCGTAAATAATCGACCAATGTCTGATGTGTTGTTAGTTGTTCATGTTATTCGCACTCTCCTTGTGCGGTAAATTTGGTGGCGCCTTCGGCCGCCATTCTTTCTATATCCTGCTTCAGGCAGATCGGCGCATAGCCTATCCAACAAATGAAACACCCAGAAAAGCTGAGAATGATGTAGTAATCACAGGAAGTTGCGTCAAATTATGATCACCTTATTTTTAATCGTCGCCTGCTGAACAATGTGCCGAAAATCGTCAATCCCTCGTCGTAAACACAGGGGGCGCTTCTTTCTGTCTTACGACGCAGGTCCCGTCCACTTTTTTTATGCCTTGATTTTTTGTCGTGAACAAGCTAGGCCGAGGTAAAAATGTTCTCAACGTTCGGATCTGGCTTACAGCCATAAGAACTTCCCGGCCTTGTTGCGAGCTTGGCAAGTTTACCAACCGAATCGATTTGTTCCGCACACTTCACCGCCTGCTGAAAGACCCATGGTGGAGAAGCAATAGAAAATACGCATGCACCATCCGCCCTAAGCGAAGCTACGTTATGCTTCAAAGAACAATATCGGAAAGGCAAACAGCGCTTGTGTTCTATAGTGTAAATCTCTTTCATTTGTCCCGCGTTTCGTGTTTTCCTTTGAAGTACAATGTAGCAACTAGCTCTCCATCTTGCTTCGCTCAATCGGATCGCGAGGCGCAGAAGGTCAGGAAGGTATAGACGTCTCGTGGCGCAAAGAAATAACGGCGACCTCCCGTTATAGCGGCACGGAAAAGCACAATGGGGGGAAACAGTTAGCGGCTTGCCTGGCGAGAACTCTGGAGCGTTAAACGGGCCATGACTGGAGAGTTAGGTGGTAATTACGCTAGGACTAATGTGAGGGAACGCTGAGGCGCAAATTGTACACACCTGCTTTCGTTTATTCTCAAGGTAGAGGGCGAGGAAGAGTTAGCACTTCAAGCGAAACACTGGCTCCTCGCTTCGTGAGAAATGAATTCAGTTTTGGCCTTGCTTTCGAAAAGGCGGAAGGGCCTTCACTGAGGCCATTGCTTAATGGGCGACACAATCGTGGGCGTGCTGCGTTCATTGGCGCCTGTGTTTACGTAACGGATGCACCCGCGTAGCACGGAAGTCGGCAGCCGGCCGAAGCAGTCATTTTGCGTCCGCGGCGGCGGCTACGTGCGCAATTAAATGGAAAAAAGCAGGACTTAACTCGTTTACCGAAACGCATTAAATGACCTTTGCTTTTTAGGGGACTAGCTTGACGCGCTTGCTGTGGTGCTGTAATAATCGTTTCAGGTGACTCTGATCGCGATGAGCAGATTCATTTTGACATTTTGCTGAAGTGGAACCCGTAGAAAGTTTCCACAGACTTAAATAACGAACTTTTCAAACATTGCAGTTGCTTAACATTTTATATTTTTGGGGGGGCTTGTGGGCTTATCTATTTTTATCACGGGTATGGAGCACAGATCCACCGGAAGGTAAAACAGACTCCTTGAGAGAAGATAAATTTTTCATCATCATAATCATCTACAATTCCACTGCACAACAAAGGCGTCTCTCGTGTATTCCAGAATTCTGAGGCAACACGTGTCCACTTTGGTGTGCTCCAAGGCTTAGTGCTGGGTACTCTTCTTTTTCCCGTCTACATCGATTTAACACCAGAAGTTTACCCAACGTTCTTTTATTCGTGGACGACTGGGTTGTCCACCGGCAAATGACCTGTCATGAAGAAATATCCGCTCTTCAATCTGAATTACTTGTGCAGGAACAGCTCATAAGTTACCCGCTTGCTTTATCGATAAATCTCGTTTATATTTAGATAATCTTATGGATACCTCAAGGTTGACAGTTCAATCGATATATCATGGGCCCCACGCCACACAGGCCATTAGCGCACCCCGGATTTTTTTCGGGGACAGTTGCCTAGGACAGTTACAACCTGTAACAGGGAAAAGAAAGTATTTCGGGCCTAATAAGCTTTAGTGCCTGCCCTAAGCAGCGCTAGTATTAAAGCAAGAGTGTAAAACACGGTTTTATTAGTCCTTTTTGGTAAGATGACATGTCATCACCCCGCTTCAAAGGGGAAACCAATAGGAATCATCATCATCATCATCATCATCATCATCATCATCATCATCATCATCATCATCATCATCATCATCATCGGGTGTGGGGGGGATGATTGAAATTTTGACAACGAATACAAAATATAACAATATAAATAATAATACAGTAAATAAATAAATAAATAAATAAATAAATAAATAAATATAAAAAGAAAACAGCAAAGCCAGTTTGCGAGGACCAAAGATAGAGCCGAAACTCGAAATACGTCTGAATGCGAACGTTTACTCAAATGCAGTCTACCTGCAAGTGAACGAAAAAGTATACGTTGGCACAATTTGCGCTGAGTAGTCAATTAACCCTTACTTCTGAAAGCCTATTCAGCGCGACATCATTGTTTGCCGTGTTCACTGGTTTTCGTAACGGCGCAAGAAACGTTCCCGCTTATCTCTCTAGGATGTTATAACGTCAGGCGATATGTATAAAGGAAAACCGAACCTCTTTATTTAACTGTAGAGGAAGGGTTATTTCAGCTCGTACAGTGCTTAGTGTTAAAAAAGAGCTGTTTTAGCTTTCAAATACAATGCAATAAATTCGATCTGGTCTTATTAGATTTGATTGGAGGTCAGAAGGCAAGCTCCACCTTACTGAGTCTCAACCAATGGGAAATTTCAGGGTCCTTTTTCGTAGAAGTCGACAAATGATTCAAATCTCGTGACCGCAGCAGCACGCAAAAAATTCAGAAAGTGGTATAATGTGGCCCTCCGAAAATTGCGCTTCAACATGGGCTATGAGGCGCGCCGTACATGGGGCGGGGCAACGGAATAATTTAAACACCTGACGGATTCTGACGCAGAAATTTACTACCCACGGAAACTTTTTCTGTCACTGAGGAGCCTTCCCGTTGTTTTAAGTGTGAATACACTTTATAAGCGACCCCAAACCATCCACCGCCGGCGGCGGCGTTGGCGTCCGCAGTGCTCCTCTATATTTGAAAAAGAAACAGCATCCGGCGCCAGGTTTCGATCCGAGGACTTTGCGGCCGCAGCGCGACGCTCTACCGACCAAGCTACGGACGCGACGGTGATATCAGTGTTAGACGCGCCTTATATCTTTAACGCATTCAAACTACGTCGTCAGCGGCGTGCGTTGGCGACTCAGCGGCGTTATAGCGGCTTGATAACTGCGTGGTGTACACGTGATACTACAAACCCGATGGAAGAGATGGAACAGAAGGCGGCGAGGCGGTGGGCTGCGGGGGCCGAGCGCAAGCGCCGCAAGCGGGCCGACAACCGTGCATTCGCACTTTCACATTCTCCCCCTCGGGGAAATGCGGGGTAATTTTTTTTTCTTAAGCTACTTCAAGTTATACGCAAGTTTGTCCGTATAGTCGTAAAACCTCGTTCTCCTGTTTTCTTCATCTTTTATTGTTCATACCAGTATAAACAATATTCATTTTCTAGATTTATTCCAAGAATGTCCAACAATAGCAGCTTCCGAGGCTAAAAAGGTCGCTCGGTGAAGTTCGGTTGTGGGTTCGGTGGAAAGTGGGGGTGGGTTTGGGTCAACGGAACTCTAGACAGAGGGGTGGGGGCAGGTAACAACCCCCGTCCCCCCCTGTAGGTACGCTACCGCCACAGGCTTGTATCAACGATTGTAGGGACATCGTGTAGCATGTTTCATTCGCTCATTCGGCTAGTTTACCTGCTTTGTTTTGGGCGTTATTATCGACCATGGTTTTGTTTTCGCAGTTACCTTTACCCTGTATTTGCCCGCTCCTCAAGCTCCACTCCGCAGGCCGGGTAGCCAACCGGACTCTTCTGTTAGTTGCCGGTCTCTACCTTTCCATAAAATATTTTATCCCCCCGATCTACATCATCTGTCTGTCTTGACTTAACCTTTTTTTTTTCACTTGTCGCTTGGATCTTGCTAATAAAGTTACCATATCATCGTCAAGGGAAACGGCACTTTGTCAGTCTTCCTACCCAAGACTTCAACCGAATAGAATTTCCTTACGACATGAACTGGCGCTATTACTTAACCGAAATCATTTAAAAGCACACTAGTCAACGTCGTCTCATTACAAGTTTCTATGTTTATTCCCGGTCCTGTATCATGAATTTACTAATATTGCACTGTTCCAAGCCCCCTTGTCAACCTAGTTAACTCCAGTCAACTGTAATTGTACATTCAGAAGCCTCTGTTTCACCCTTTTTTCAAGTTTCACTGCATTTGTCATTACTTTGTTTATTCGATGTAACGACCCGTTCTCTAATTACTGACTATCCTTAGGGTAATGGAAATAAATAAATAAATAAATAAATAAATAAATAAATAAATAAATAAATAAATAAATAAATAAATAAATAAATTTCCCCTTTCCTGGAATTAGGCGCGATACCAACAAAATCATATGACCGTTGGCACCGCCCATCAGCCTTCGCGATGCGCGCGCCCCTGTGACGTCACCGATATTAGCTTCCTATAGGAAGTAAAAGAGTACTCTGAGTTTCGATCGATTGGGTCGTATCACTTGCATACTGGAATGCCCTTAGCCGAGAAATTTCCGCTTTTCCGCATTCCAAGAATGACGTCATTCGTTACGTCATTCTTGCCTAAATGGCTGCAAGTTTGAGAGCATGCTTTGCTGTCCAATAAATGTCGCGCGAGCTTACCGAAGACGGGTTATTAGGGTGGAATCACCTTAGGGGCTCCGTATGTCGGCGTCTCATGTAGTCACGGTACCAAAACACCGGGTCACTCGTTTTCCAACGCCTCGGGCTAGAACGTTTCATTTCCCTGGGCAAAAACGCGTACTAAAAGAACATTCCGGGACACGCATTTTCCGACGCCTCGCGTTAAAACGCTTCGTGCTGGAAAGACACGATACTTTTACAGCAAAGCTGCATATATCTACCCCCAAACGTTTTCATCTCCGTGGGCAAAAACGCCAAGACACGAAGTCCTAAGACGCCGAGCGCTCAGCATCAAAACTGCGTCGTAGGTTTCACCATAACTTCGAAACCGAATCACACACTTATACAGTGCATGCTTCGCTTCTCCTCAGGTTTCACGTTAGTGCAGATGGTCCGGTTTTTCACAAATAAAAAGAAAACGTGTGTATTTTTACTTTTGTGCAGCTTAAAGTTGTCCTAGATCCAGACCTTCCATAGAAACTATAGTGCCGCGAACCTTCTCTCGATGGTGATAAATCTTCATCCAGGAGTCTTTTCTTGCGCAGGACCGGGTCGTCTGCCGAGCATTGCAGCGCCGGAAACGGTTTCCACCGTGCGCACAGCTGAGGTCAGACTTGTGTGCCGTGCCGCGCCACCCGTGTGCGTCTCTTTCCTTTCCGGACGAGCGTCTCCCGTATCGGTGACACTCGCGCGCTGCTACGGCGACAACGGCGGCAGCTCCAAAGTGACGACACAACACGGCGACGTAGGAGAGAGGAGGAAAGCGGGGAAATAACCAAAAACCCAAGAGAACTGAAACTGCGACGGATGTAGGCGGCGGCCAAGGTGAAACCAGCCAAGGAGTGATGCTCGCAAGGATAACGTGGTGCATACTATTTTCTTTTCGGCCCTAATGGATCGCGTAGTAGGTCTAGGAAATGTGGAGATTCGGCGGAAAGAAATCAGAAGGTGGAAATGGACGCTCAGTATGCTGTTGTATGATACACTCTGCCTCATCAACGGCTCAGTGGTAGCTGTAACGATATGGTGCGCATTTTATAGTTTTTGATGGAAAGTCGTATACAACGAATATTGGAGCTCGTAAAAAATGTTTATTAACCAAATCGCATGGAGGATTACCAAGTAAAGCTAGCTCGAATAAACCAACTCTCATCATCACCACCCCACCATGGTCGTCGTCGTCGTCGTCATCATCAGCATCATCATCATCATCATCATCATCATCATCATCATCATCATCATATCAGCGCCAGCGAAATGCATGGGTCTGCTGTTTTTCCTTTTTCGAAGACGATAGTCTGTTTTGGCT
This sequence comes from Haemaphysalis longicornis, assembly GCF_048455015.1. Classification (NCBI taxonomy): domain Eukaryota; kingdom Metazoa; phylum Arthropoda; class Arachnida; order Ixodida; family Ixodidae; genus Haemaphysalis; species Haemaphysalis longicornis. Next base: position 146,110,755 of record NW_027526407.1, read on the forward strand.
TCTTAAACGCGAATGTTTTCGTCCCTATGTTTGTATGTCTGTCCCTCTGTCGGTCCCTCGACTCAGCCTGCCGGCCAAAACTTGAATGAATCCTTGGATAAAAGACCTTTATATAGGAAAAACATTTCCAATCTACTAAATCTACTTACATACTCCAGACCCGTCAATATTTCTCATCAAAAAGAGAACATCAGGCATATTTGAGGGAATACATGAATGCACAACTGTTACTAGCAGTGTTATTTTAATTAAAAAAAGACGTCAACGTAATTTTTGCGACAGCCAACAAAAATAAACGTGGCAAATGTTTGTTTTAAACACAGAAGACAAAAAGGACAGCTCACGAGCCTCGAGCTCATGGCTGGAATGTCAAGCTCAACTGTAATAAAAGGTCCCAGGAGAGGCGCCCCACCAGTGGAACGCGGGAAAATTGAATTGGCTTGAGCAAACCTCTACCGTGTTTATCCTGGGGCAAGGGGGACGAGAGGGGAAGAGAGTGAGATGTGGGCGGACAAGGGAAGAGAGGAATTTGCATACCGGAGGCGGGAGATGACTATCGTCTTTCAGCGACATTTGCAGCAAAGTGAGCTGATGCGGTGTGTGTGTGTGTGTTTTTGTCTATTTCGAGTTTAAATTTCAAGGATGAAAGCCTAAAGCCCCGAATCTCCATTTCCCCGCATTTTAGCTCCCGGAAAAAATAAAAACAAAAACAAAGCGTTCAATACGAATAACAATGCCGAGAAAGCGGAAGCGTTGGAAGAAAACGCCCCTCCAAATTCACAACTAATAAGTTATTTTATTAATGGTCTTCCCAGAGCCGTTCCATATGCGTGCGCGACCGTTCGACGATAAGAAAAGTACAATCGTTTATTTCCCAATGTCTCGACTGGCGGAGAAGTCGTATGTGGGTTAAGGTGGCAGCGTGGCCGCTGAACCTTGCCGACGCCGCGATGAAAGGGCAGCGAAGGCCTCGGCTACCGGAACCATTAATGCTCGTCGCACGACTGCCCGCAACCCTTCTTAACCCTTCCCCGAGCACTTCGATGGGGCGCGATGTGGAACACGCCACGTTAGGCAAGAACTGAGGGACTGCACTCGGTCGGAGGCGTTAGGCGGCACAGTTCGCCGTATTAGATGCACCTGGATTGTATGTAGCAAGAGAGGCATATGGCAATAGGTCGTGACCCAGGTATCTTGTCGAGGGAAAGTCGATGGCTCGCATTGGCTTGCTTCCGAAGAGGAGAGTGATGCCAAATGGTCGCAAAAACAACAACAAAAACAAAGGACAGTTTTTGTTTTTGTTTTTTGCGTTTTGAAATACAAATTCATGCGAAATGGTTGACGGTTATTGCCCACACAAGACTCAAATGAGGCATACAGGACCGATAGACCACCCGCTATTGCTGTTAAACTTGCTTTATAGCACCAGTATTGCGACCTTGTTTTAAATACAAAAAATAGGTAAGAGTGTTTGAAAGAACGCTTTCCGCAGGCCTAAATCATGTCATTGTTAGCCTGAAACACATGTAGTCATGTCCGTGTCGGGAAAAAGCTGCTTACGCTTTTCCCAGTAAAACCATGGAAGCCAACGGAAATCTGTCGTCTGGTGTTAGCGTGCTTCAAGTTCTGGTTTCTTTACTACTCTGGGGCTCTTCGATTTGCAGTCTCGGAGTCACCCCGGAATACCGGAGGAGTAGTCCGGCATTCGAGTTTTCCATGTATCCCTATGGCTTCGCGGAATCCTCGGACTATCCGCGGACTATCCACTGTGACTCCGAGACTGTAAATCGAAGAGCACCAGTGACTATAAATAAACATCCCTCGACCAGCCCTGTGGCCGAAACAGTTCGGTATTTTTGCTAACTTCTGGCTTCACAACGGTACGATTTACGAGCATAATACTTGTGCTATAGACGCACAGATCCACCGTAAGCATACCCTTGTATACAGTGCCAACTTACCACAAATAACCGAAAGAAACCATTTATCCAGGGTAAAATTCCTGTATCAAGTAGTTAATGTATGTTAATAATCTCATACAAATAGTTAAAGAAGTTGAATACGTAATGTACGCAGATGATACTAGCGTATTTTTAACTGGAGAAGACGCAAATTTCTTAGTGGGAAAAGTCAACTTAGTCCTAGAAAAACTGCACACATGGTCTATCAAAAATGACCCCTTGGTCAACTGAACCAGAACAAAAGCCATGTTCTTTAGAGCCAAAAACACCACTTATGACCCCAGAAGTACCCTCTCACTGGGGACTAATGAAATACAAATAACCAATGTAGTTAAATCGCTGGGTGTTCAGGTTAGCGAGTTTAGGCTATGGGATGCTCATTTTGAGCACCTGCAGACTAATCTCTCTCGTACGGTCGGGATACTTTGGAAATTGCGACACATTCTGCCGGTGAAAACAACTATTATTTTGCACTTTGCATTGTTTGAGTATAATATAAGATACCGCAGCTTAATCTGGAGTAACACCTCTGCAGCGAATATTGGTAAACTTTCGGTGTTACAGAACGGCGCTTTGAAAGCAATAGCAAACGCGCCACGTATATCTTCTTCCGATAATTTGCACTCAAAATGTAACATAATTAAACTTGCATCTTTCTATGATTTTCGCCTGCTTCAAATGTACAAATCATTATCCGAACGTCACGCGCTTTTTCTTGAGGAAACAATTAAATTACAAAAGAACACGCACTCCCATCAAACACGCCACCATGAACACTGGTATGTGCCTCGCCCTCGGTCTAATTACGGATTTCAAGCACTAAATTATGCGCTGCCTACTCTGCTTAACCGATTTGGTCTCCCCAATTCTTGTGGTCGTTTGCCGTCCCACCAGCAGATAAAAACTTTATTTTTATAAGTGGCGTTCAGTGTAAGCATTACTTTGGTTGCCTATTGTTCTGTAATCCACTTGTCTTCTTGTTAACCCTACCTTTGCCATTCTTTTTGCCATGCCTTTGATACTTTTGTTGAATATATTTGGGGTGAATCCTTACGTAAGAATATTTTTTAATGGTACACGAGCTACGTATAATTTGATTACACCAAAAACTGCATTGCTGTTTTGTTTCTTGCTACCTGCCGTTCGCTACCCTTGTTGCCGATGTAGCTCAGGAGACGGGAGCGTTGTCAAGCCGCTAAGCTGCGGCTTTTCCCCCCTTCCTCTCAGCCATGTAATTTACATGTCTGACAATAAACTTGTAACTTGAAACATGAAGTTCTAAAGGCCCCTATAAATTAGACATTTCCGACCTAATAACATTTTCGTTTGGGTATGTCACTGGACAAAGACAACAAATAAAGATTACTCCTCTTCGGACATGCAACAATAGCTTTAAATATTATTTCGTTCCACAAACAATTATTGAATGGGACCAACTTACTAACACCCAAGTACAGCAGCCTTCACTTACTTTGTTTACATGGTGTCTTAGTACTGACATTATGTCTTTGATTCGTCGTGTGTAGCGATGTATTTGTTGTTTGTTTTTGGTGATGTTCGGATCATTTGTACCCTCCTGCCAAAATCCCAAAGAGGGAATAAATAAATAAATAAATAAATAAATAAATAAATAAATAAATAAATAAATAAATAAATAAATAAATAAATAAATAAATAAAGAAATAAATAAATAAATAAATAAATAAATAAATAAATAAATAAATAAATAAATAAATATGTGGACCGAAGCAGAAATCTGCGGGAACGCATTGGGACTTTTCGAATGAACAATACGAAAGCAAATGTTCATTGAAGAGCACAAAATTTAGACGTCGGACGGCCTTGCTGTGGTTCAGGAAGGATATTGACGGGGAAAAGAATTAAGATAAGTATATAAATATATGCGAGGGCAAGCCGAGGGAGACATGGAGGGGGGCGGGGGGGTCTTCAGTAGTGTATTTCATCTCGTAATGCTCCTACCCTTCGACGCAAGTTCTAGAACGTAAAGCCCAACCTCTTATGTACGTTAGCGTAGAACACTTAAGCTATTAGTTGGCAACGGAAACATCGATTAGGAATGCTAACTTGCCTTAAAGCACACACCCAGAAGAGGCCACACTCACGCCAGCCTTGGGGTAGTACGGCATAATGACGTACAGAGTGACGCAGTGCGAAAACCGGGAAATTAAACCTCTTGATGTTGATTTGTTCAGGAGATTACTGCAGCGAACGAGATTTTTCACTTAAGCACCAACGTGGCCGTAGTGAGAGCCATAAGAGGTAAATACAAAGAAAAAAAAATAAATATTCGAATCAGAGAACGGATGTTTACGAAGATACGACAACTTTAGAGACATCATGCGAGCAAAAATCTTTGTTATGCAGCGCATTTGATGTCGAGGAGTAAAAGGTTCACGCAGCCTTCGCCCCTAGTGTAATGCCACGAAAGATTCGCTTGAGTGGGAAGCCGCGCTAGTATGCTTACCTTATCAACCTATATACGTGCCACGGGGCGATTGGAACAATTGCAAAAGAATCGATTTCGAAATGTTCGATATACGTGGAATGGTACGGCTGGTTGACATTGAACCGGTGCCAGGTCTCTTGAAGATGCGTACAATGCAGATCGCATTAGCGTTTAGCACAAGGAGGCCTCTTTGATGGAATCAAGCCGAGCAAGTTTCTTTGTTCGATATTTCGGCACTTTGGAATTGACGCGGAATAATAATGGGCAAATGTTCGGCGGACGAGGTCAGTGTTTCGAAAAAAAAAAAGAAAAAAGCTCGAAGCACCGCATCCTTTTTCCGCATACTTCATTGGCGGGATTGGGTAACTGTACGGAAAGATCAAAGGAAAGAAGTCGACCGTTATGAACGCCAAGAAAACAGCGAAGGAAAATTGTTTAATTTTCTGCTTCGAGTGAGGGATTCAAGGCGTGTAAGGCCAGCTTCAGACTGTTGTCGCAACTGTCGCAATAACGTTGAAGAATGACGTCATTTTACGTCTCAGCCAACCAAACTTCGTGACACGCCGTTTTTTCACGTCCATAGCTCATGATATGGCTGTTACGTCGGTAGTCTGAACGTAGCCTAACAGAGGAATAAGTGTAGTGTCGCTTCGAAATAAAAGGACAGGCCGTCAGGCAGGATTGTAAGTATAGAAGACAAATGCTTATCCCTTGTTTTTGATAAGGGAACACACGCAGCATTTAGGCAGATAAGTAATCTCTTTTTGTGAAGGCTAGCTGTACTTCTAGTTGGAAGCTATGTACCGACCACTCAAATTTCAACTCTTGTGTAGCCTCCCATACTTTGTGCAAGTGTTGTGGATGCAGGTGGGGCTATCGAAACGTTGAATGTAGTCGCTATAGCGTGATGAGACAACAACGATTCGCGGAATTTTCTCTCCTATAGCGGTTAGCGCCCTCAGCCTAGCTCACTCTTAAAAAAAAGGTCGGCGCACTTACTAACAGAACACTAACCAGTTACTTCTCCCAGTATTGACTAGGTACTTAGTTGCCTTTACTAACTGGTCATGCATGACCTAGTAGCTACGCGTAACCATGTGGATCTGCTGAGTGCGCAGCGCGACATAGATACATTCATCACGCACATATCACACGTGGACAATCAGCAACTGAATTGAGCAAAAAAACCAACGGGAGACGCGAGGAGAGCAAGTATTACTTAGTTACCTTAGAAGTACGTCTGCTCTTCTTGCTTTTATAGCTAGCAGCGGAAAATCCCCTGAGAGAGTCGGTGGACTTGTCGTAAAAATCAAATATTGAAGCGATAATTTTAGAAATGTGCATTTTAATGTGAGCATATACAAGACAGCGTGTGGATTTGCAGAAAACTTTTTAATCGTGATTTGGTGGGGAAAAAGAGCTCTAGTTATTATGTTCAATAATTCATAGAATTTGTTACTTCAGTGAATGTTAGTATCAAACCAGCAGCAGTTACTAAGTGCACGATCTACACTAGTAACAGTTCAACACTTAGTGGAAGGACCTACCTACCATTCTGGGGGGTAGTAAAGTTCGTAAGGAGTTAGTAAATACGGCCGTTACTACCTTTTTACGAGCTTTTTTGTTAAGAGTACAGTTTGTGATTTCGTCGGCTACCATACACAATGGTATGTTAAACTACGCATACACAGCCAAGAGAAAATTCAGAGCGAGTGGCTCAGTCTACTAAAGAAACAAGAAAACAGAGATTTACTTTTGCTTGACGAGCGGAGGGTGCAAGCCCATGCTGGGAGGTTGCCGTTTTGTGTGACCAACACACAGCAGACTGCTTTTGACTTTATCTACTTTTAGAAGCTATCGGCGCGTGTAATTAACGTTCAGGGTTTACGAAGTCTAAAACTAGTTTCAAGTGCGTTGTCTTTTATTTATGTCTCAAAACCAGCTGAAAGAAATAATCACCGATTACACTTCCACTTTTCATCGAGGTGTATTTATAGATTTAGCAACGGTTTTGACTGCCTCCACCACAGCACATTATTAGATAACGTCACATTATTAGATAAGAATTTACCATCTTGTACTGAAGACAGAACTCAGTACATATGCGTAGAAAACTACAAGTCATCTCCAATATAAATACTAAGTGGCGTGCCACAAGGCAGTGTCCTGGGGCCACTGTTATTTAATTTAAGTGAAATGAGTTGATAAACCTTAACTGCACAATCCAGCACAATTATTAGGTAAATTACAGTAGTCCCATGTTTTTCCTGGAGTGACCCTGACCTTCTTGTGCTACAGTGCAATACAATGTTACAAAAATTACACGTTAGGTCCAGTGCATTGACACCCAAATATTTCACCTAAAAACTAAATCTATATTGTTCAAAGCTTAAAATAAAAAAAATTTGCACTCAACCCCCCATCAGGCTGCTTGTGCAAAATAGTAATGTTGTTTATGAGCCTAAAATTGCGCGTATACGCTTCGAAAAAAATCATTAAATTATAAGGACAAGTGGCGACCCGTCGCGACAGGAGAATTCTGCCGCTGTGAATCCCTTACGCCCACAAAAGTTATTCGAGTTGATTACAGCTAGCAGCCGGTGTATAGAGATTAGGAGCTACAGGCCTGTCATATGCTTTGATTTTGCACAATCGTTCTTACGAGTGACGTTTTGACAGAGGTAACGCAAGCCGTGGTGGCTAACTATCACCTAGACACCTTTGCAGTGCTGTTCTTAGAAATAGGTAATAACTATAGGCGAGTACACTTAGACTTGAAGAGCGGGCGAGGCCAGCTTCGATGAGGCGACCCTGCAGGAGGCGTTTTCTCGCGAAACAAGTGGACACTCGTCCTTCACAACTTTACTGCGGCCCGTATGAAGCAATCGTGGTGTCTGAATAGAAGCGGCAACGAAATTCGAAGCGGGCAGCATTCACAACCGACAGTCCTGTCTGTTATGACAGTGTGTTGCAAGAAGTGCTATCAGGAATATAAAGCCAGCCTTTTTTATGGCTGTCAATTTGTATCGCACGACCATAACTGCCCGCTTGAAGATGTGAAACTCTTGGAGGATGCAAGGTAGTGTCGCAAGCGGAAAGGCTATTCCACAGTTTTTTGTTCAGACGTCACGCGTGTCGAGAATGCATAGGTATAACGGAGCTGTTGAGGCGTCTCCACTATGGATATGGTTGAATCAGTAAAAGATGAAAAAATGTCCCGCTCTCTAACCTAGCGAAGGGTCTCACGGCGAAAGCACCGGAGGGCCCATGCAAAGCAATGTACCAGTAAAGGAACGCTGCGATGACGAAGGCTATTGTAAATATCAATGAGGCGTACCAAAGCTCCACTGAGGAGACATTGTTTGGTACTTTGAGTATAAAAGTGGGTATAAGACAATATTGTTTGCCTGACTTACTAGCTGATCGATTGACTGACTGACTTACTGTCTGACTGACTTATCAATCAGTCTATCGAACGAACGAATGGACGAACGAACGAACAAAATATATATTGAACAGATGAATGAATGAATGAATGAATGAATGAATGAATGAATGAATGAGCACAATTAAGAATCTTGTAAGGGCAGGGTGCAGAGGCAGTTGTAGGTGCAGTTTCCGGAAATGAGGTGCTCAGACACGAAAGTTTTCATAGCTCCAAACCGAAATCGCAAGACGCCTTCACTCAGATACACCCAACCATTATCGAAATAACTTTTAATAGGCCTTTATTAAGATAATAATGATATTAACCATACAAAAATAAATACAGCCAGTTTCACGCTTGCGAAATTTTCTGAAACAGTGGAGCCCACTTCGGCACGGTGGCGCCATCTCCCGCGAAGGCGGGGCTCACCTCACAACGCCACTCGCCACGGTACGTAGGCACCCGAAGCTCTCCCACGAAGGCCTGGCAGCTTATCGGTGCATGTATAGGGCGGTGGACGTGCGCCAGGCGGCCTGCGGGGCGGTAGCGCCCTCTTTCGACCCAGCGGGGTACTTTCGGCTGGCGTGACGGGCATCATGAACGGACATTGCGAGCCCTTAAGCAGCTCCGCTGTTAATATTAAAAATCTCGCAAGGTATACGCACTTCATTGAAATCGTCAGCCGGAACCATCTGCAACGACGTCCACTGATATCCCGTTCGATGGACCCGAGTTTAAATATCCTGAGTGCTTTAAAAAATTCCGAAATCGAAGGACCCTGAGCGTAAAGGACACCGGATGCATCAACCATTCCCAAAATTTTTTTTCTAAGAATTGCTTGGGTTTGGACTAGTTGGTATTCCATATTTGAAGCTTCACCGCACGAGAAAGACAGCGACAGAGAGGGCGAGGATAAGCGCTAAGTTTTAACCGAAATTTATTAAACGAGCTTGAAATCAACGAGTAAAAGATGGCAGTCGAGCGCTGTCTTTTTTGTCCGTGTCTTTTTCCTGCGCAGAAACTTCAAGTATGAAATACAAACTAGTCCCAACCCAAGCAATTTTCAGAGAAAAAAGGCTGGGGTGGTTGCTGCATTCCGGGTCCCTTGCGCTCAGGGTTATTCGACTTCGAATATTTCTATAAAGACGACAAGCCAGCTCGGCGCCGGAGGAGGAGGAGGAATGAGCGTGTCTTTAAAGCCCTACTACAACCAGTCCCTACTACAACCAGTTCTTCCTGAGACTTTCGGTTTAAACCTAGCCCCCCAGCGAGCTACTGCTAACTGCAACTTACGAGGAGTAAATAGCGCTGTGTAGCCTTCGTACTTTCCACCCCCATCCTTTTCCACCCCCGCCGTCACTCACATGACGAAATCACCCGCCTTCATTTTTACACAACCAAACCAACACTGTGGATGGGCGTCGGCCGCTTCCAAGAGATCCGTAATAGCAAAGCGCCGACATACCTGCTCTCCAAAGTGGGTGACATTGGTGATTACAGCCACGCAACGGCCGCGTGGATCTTCGTCTACCCTTCTCAATGCGAGCGTGGCTTACGTAAGTACTTCTTCCAAGGTCAAATAGTTTTTTTTTTCTGCGGTAGAAGGCTTTAGAGTGAAACGACAACTGGAATGATCCAACGAAGACAAAAAACAAAGTGGATATACCAGTCGCTTCCTCTTGATGTGATTCGAATGGGTGTTAAGAGTCTCGCGCTGTCGAAACAACCCCCCGCAGGGTCTGAATGTTTCGCATTGGGTGGCGAGATTATATATAGATAAAAAGAAAGGAAGACGATTGCGCTGGACGTGAGGCGTTTGTCCCGTGGCAGAAGTTCAATATTTCGCTTCAGCGTTATCACCTTCACGTCGTAGCGCCGAATTTTGAGAAAAAGAACGATATATGCCCTTGTACACCAATACGTGAGCTGAGCTTAGAAAGGAAAGAAACCCGGCACTGGTCCCTCCGTTGAAAAATGCAACCATTTTTGCTGCAATCTTCGGCCAAAATTTTCCTTCCGAAAAAAAAAAAACGCAATTCTACGCTGTGCTCAACTTTTAACATTTATATGCGAATCGTGCATTGTGCGGCGGAGCATGAATTTCGACGTTTCGTTATAGGTCGCTGTGGTTGTAGCACTTCGATCGCAGAAAAAAATTATCCCCGCGTATTCGAATGAATAGCTGTAGGCCGATATAACGTGGAGTTCCCGGTCCGCGTGTTTTACCATCCAAATAAACGCATTCATGCAATCACCCAATTGAAGAGGGAATTTCGCACATCACTAGGTTGCAACTAGAAAAACCTGGCTTGGCAGCTGTTCGATACAAAACATTTTCAGGACTTCCCGCCGCGGTGGCTGAGGGGTTAAAGCCGTTGTGCTGATGCGCCCAAGGACGCGACCGCAGCGGTCGTCTTTCAGGTGGAAGCAAGAAGCGAAAACGGCCGTGTAACGAGATTCAGGCGCACATTAAAGATCCTCGAATAATCGAAACTATTCAGGAACCTTGGACTACACGGCGCTTCATAAGGCAGGCGTACCGTGGATGGTCCAGGTCATCTGGAAATACGTCTGATGCAGTTGCAGTCTTTTGTAGGTCTGCCAGAAATGCTGCCACTGCTCGTCATAATTATTACTATTTTATTATTATCATCATTCTCGTTCTCGTCGTCAGTACCATCGTCATCAGCTGCTTGTTTGTGTCCACTCCAGGACGACGAGCTCTTTCATGTTACTGCAGTCGTTCCCAAATGATGAACTCGTTCCTTCTTTGCCTACAAATGTTTTGACTTCATCCCTCCATCGAGGTAATGGTTTTCCCTCTACTAAATGTTACTGTGTAATAACTTTCGGCATACATTAAAACAAAGCATTGTATGACTTGGCTAATGCAAATAGGTCACAAATCGACTGTTTTACATATTCATTTCAATCTCTGGCCATTTGGTTAAACTGATAGAACACCATGGCGGAAATATTTCTAGTTACACATGAGGACCTCACTCAGAGCTGCTTGGCGTCACAGATCCCTGGGGTTTCGAATGTTAGCTGGTGATCGCGTTATCACGAAATGTTTTCAATTTCGTCCCCTTCAAGAACTCTAAACGCCAAAACTAGAATACCTGCACCTGGTTTGTAAGCTTTTTTAGGAGATTAATCCTAATGGCTGGGTCAACGAGGACTTACCTCGTATTCTTATCTCGTTTAATCGGCACCGCACCACAAAAGCGGGACCTCAAAATTGCACGCGTACAGCAATCTTTAATCTACAGGCGGGGATCTTTTTTTCTGGGCTATGGGGAATTACCTTGTGTGCAAGGCAACACCACAACTAAGCAATGGAACCCAACTCCGCGAGCAGTCAGGTTATTGTCATCCAATGTCACTAATGCCTGCGGGAGCTGCGAGTGGAGAAAAACCTGCTCGGGCCATCCCTGTCTTGTCGTTAGGGCGCACGTTAGTCAGAAGTAGGTCTTGCCCCTCCGGGCAGTTTAGTGCATCTTTGTTATTTGGTAATTAGGAAAATGGGTTGCCCCTAAGTGACGTGCCCCGTTGGCTTCCGGCTCTCGCATACCGCTGTCTACACCCGGCGACAGTTGCTCTGCTCGTAGGATAAACGCATAATTGTAACGGCGCTGTCCCATCTCCGCAGATTTGAGAACAAAAAAAAAATAGTTTGCCCCACCTGGGAAAATGTATCTACACGCACACAACAAGTCAGTAGTAAATAATTATTTTTGTAGCTTTGCCACCTCAGTTAAGGAGTATACGTTTGCCAAATAATGAACCATTTTAGAGGTTGGAAAAGTTGCAAGCAGCTTCACACTTTTAACGCTACAGACAAGTGTAATTTCCGCCTCATTTACAAACTTCAAAATTTACAGGTGGCGCCATACTTGTAAGCGTGACTCCCAAAAGGAAAGCGTGAATAGCGCAGAAAAACCAAACACCGGTGACAAACAAGGATAGCAAACTATCACTTTATTCCAACTACCTTAAAGTAAGAAGAAAAAAATCGCGCATTGAAGTGTGAATTCAAATAAAGCGGACCAAAGTTTCCACCGGAGTCTTGTTTGCAAAACCAGCCGGCTGAGGCATTCTTGAAAAAATAAGGAATTTGCAGCATGTAGCCTGATCCATACCAGTTCCCGCCGCTATTAAATAGAGCCCAAAAGTTGCCGACAAAACGAAACCACTTTAGCTTTGGGCAGACAAGTCGCGAGTGGGCGGGTAACGTAACACTCGAACTAGTGTCACTAGATCATAACAACTGGGGTTAGCGCTTTAAAGAACAGGACACACGTAAGAAAAAAACGGACAGGACAGGCGCTGTCCTGTCTGTTGTTATAACCTCGGTTGCTATGACCATGAACCAACTAGCCCAGCAGCAAGTTTTATTATAGTGTCACTAGAAAAGGTAAAAGAGTACCACCACCCAGGCACGCACTTCAGCAACGGCAGCCATTTTGGGGTTTACCAGTGTTGCGAGATTGCCGCATGTACAGCCCCGCCGCTAACTTCGACCGGGTCGTTTGTTAACAACACTGCCGAAGATGCAGCAAAAGCGCATGCTGGGACATACTTCGGCTGCTGAAATGCCGGTACACGCGTTATCTTTGATTCGTGCGCGGAATTACGTCAGTCGCGCGCAGCCGCAGAGCAGGCAGGACAAGTAAGTCTACCACAGTTGACCGACCACCACGCATAAAACAACACAATGGCAGCGCCCATGAATCGTCGTGGTGTAAGCAAATGTCACGTGATGCGAACTGACCAATGATCATGGCGGCAGCACCGAACAATAGGAGAATAGAGTGCTGATAATGTGTAACCTTATCCTGTGGCACTATACTCCAGCACGAGGTGTCTAAACAGCGTGGCGATAGGAGGAGCAATACAGACCCCTTCTTTCTTCCAGTAAACTGAATAATCCCATTAGAATTCGCGGAACAGAGAGGAAGTGACAACAGGTACCGGAATCGCCCAACAGTAAGGCCCATAAAACTCTGAATTATTACAGCTTCCTACATTTTCAAATGGCTTCGACAATGTTCAACATTTGGCTGCGAACAAACCGGCAAGCAAATTTTTAATAAAAATATAAAAAGGCGCTAAAAATCTCTCATATTATTATCTGAGAAAGCCAACAACACACCTCGGATTGTTAGCTTATGTTATTAGCATTGTATTGATTTTCTAAAAACGTAATGAAATGTTCGTAGTAGGTTGAAGTTTTTCTAGTGCTCTCTGCATCTTTTTGTTCTGAAGGCAGCAAGCTGTGCATTATTCCTGTCACAAAAGTTTTATGCGGATAGCCGCAAAACAATGGGAATAAAACGAGAAAGTATCTACCGGGAAGAGACGTGCGTGCATTCAGTGTTTGCACTAGCATTTGCAATGTGCAATACTTTGCAAGCGGTTGCAACCAACGAAGTTTGCCCTCCTTCAAGTCATTTCCGCAGTGCTGGCAATCCCACCTGTTACGGCGAAGAAATTCAAGGAGAATTGAAGAACGTGGATCCCCACATGTGGCATATATCGGAAGAACAGCCCTACTGTTGGCCAACATAGCTTGAAAGCTGTCCTGTTCTATTAGGAATTTGGATTGTGTGTGTACTGATTTACAATGAACATTCTATCGCTTTGTTGTCCCTTTTTATGGCCGTTTTATCTTCGAAATTCCAATCAGTATAATTGTCCCCATTTGTATTCAATGGACTCTGAATCACTTCCGATAAATGCTTTCATTATTTCTTTTGCGTCTGGAAGCACTGTGGAAGGTACAGTTATCGCAAGCACGGAGCATCACTGCGTGATTGGCTCGTCGCAGCGGATACGCCTTCCGTTTCCGCGTTGCGTTTTTGGCTTTCTTTTTAAAGCGGCTATCGGCTGCGTTCATTGCTGTAACTGAACGAAAGCCGGCCAACAGCCGCTACACCGCTGTGATGACGTCATTCGATTGATTGATTGATTGATTGATTGATTGATTGATTGATTGATTGATTGATTGATTGATTGATTGATTGAGTGATTGATTGATTGATTGATTGATTGATCGTGCGGGTTTAACGCGCCGACGCAACGCAGGCGATCAGGCTCGCCGTAGTGGAGGGCTCCGGATTAATTTTGACCACCTGGGGATCCTTAACGTGCGCCGAAATCTTGCACACACGGGCGTTTTTGCTTTTCGCCTCCATCAGAAAAGCGGCCACCACGGCCGGGAATCGAACCCGAGACCTCGTACTCAGCAGCAAAACGCCTTAGCCACTGAGCCACCGCGGCGGGTATGACGTCATTCCAGCGGTAGAAGTACGTCAATACCAAGAAATAGAGAAAAATCTTTTGAGCCAGCTTCTAATTTATCTGATGGGAATATAGCAGTAAGTATTATTGGCTGAGATACATTCCGACCCCCTAATCTAAGTACTGGATGGGTTGGTTGACTACGTTCTCCAAGCTGAGTAATTTGAGGCGCTAAACAACGGGGACCAGAAAAAACACGTGTTCTTTCTGGTCGCCGTAGTTTAGCGCCTCAAATTATTCGGCATGTTCAACCAACTAGCCCTGGTCAGGCTTTTGTTCTCCAAGTATTTAAGACTTCACAAAAAAAAAGTTGAAAAAGCGTTGCAGGGTCCCTTTCACTGCGTTCATCAGTGCACCACTGAGATGAAGGAGGCATAATGGACATCGCACAAGCTTGTCGTTTATTCGTCTATATTAAATGGTGCAATGTCGAATACAGTCAAAGAAAAAAAAAACCTGGATTAAATATGCCGTTCACGAAGTTTTATGAACGTCCACGAGTGCGTGCACGGAGGTAGTTTGTGTGCTTTTGCACTAACTCGTTTTACAGACGAGTAGGAAAGCGCACGACTGACACATGCTAATAAGTACGGAATAAGTGTTACCCTAGAACCGCAGTGTCGCCGATACAAAGTAATAGGATTCGGCCACATCGGGTAACGAAATAGTCCTCAAGGAGATAGCACTGAGGCGGAATGTGCCTTGGGAGATAAGTGTTTGCTTTCAACATGTATGCAAATAAGCAGTGAGAGCCGAATACACTGCTCTTTTCACCAGCGGCAAACCAACCGTACGCAAGACCGCCTCATCCGTTCTTCCACAAGGCCGCCTCGTTTAAACGCGGACTAAAGATAACGCGCATAATACTAACAGCAACGAAAGAGAGCGCGCATTTAAAAAAAATCGCGCCAATCCACCCCGTGAATGTGGTTGGAAAGCAAAGCTGTAAACGGCACCCATAACGATTACTCATGCGACGTTACTTAAAATCACTCACATCGCTCTACCAAGAGATATTCTTGGTAAGGTTACATCAATGCATGATGCATGAATGGTATTTGGTTGAGTTGTATTGGTGTAGAAAGAGTGGAAACTTGGATTGGATTGGATTGGAAAAGACTTTATTTACAAAGATCCTGCAGTAGGCGGGGGCCGATTTACGGCTCCGCCTCAACGCGGCCTAACGTTGCATCCCCTTTCGCAGCCCTACTGAGCACTAGCTCCTTTCCGGAGCCCATGCCTTTCAAGCGCGGTGAAGATCTGCTGGATGGCCCAGTTTTGATCTATCTTGCTGGCTGACTCGATGGCTGCTTGAAGTTTCGCTGGATACTTCTCGAAACTGGCACTGTCCGGTTCGGTGGCACAGTCCCACATAACGTGCCACCGGTTGGCCGGTCCCTTCTTGCACACACTGCACAGGGCCTCGGGGTATTCATCCGGGAACATCTGATGTAACGCTGCCGGTGATGTGACCGACGCTGTATGCAGTCTTCTTAGCCACACTGCTTCCTCGCGACCCAGAGACCGATGTGGCGGCGGATAGGCCCGTCTCGAAAGCCGCATGTTCTTGAGTGTTTCGCCATAGCCTCTCGCTCGGTCTTTGGTCTCCGACCACCATTCGCACTCGGGACGACTCTCCACATTGGGAGCGCGGTGAGTAATAGCGCGCGCCTCCCTGTGGGCCGTCTCGTTGTGGTTGGGTGTATTCGGAGAACATTCACCCGCGTGCGCAGGGATCCACCTTACTTCTACTCTTCTTTCTTCCTGCGCAACCACTTTTATAAAATAAAAGTAAGCGCCAACCCGGTGTTAGACGATCTGACTTCTCCGTCTCTGCGCCGCGGACGGAGGCGACGAGACTTGCGGCTGAGAAGGAGGAAGAAATACTTCTGTTTAGATTTCTGAACGGCCCAGAGTGCAGCCTTGGGGAGTGATTCCTTCTTCTGTGGGGCCCATATGCAGTCCGCGCGGCCTGTGTTCTGTCCACCCGCTGAAGCTGGGTAGGTAGAGAGGGCCTGGACAGCAGCATCTCCCAGTGCTCTTGTTGGGTGGTTGACGGAAAGAGAGGAGGGTGCTCAGGGCTAAAGTCGCACACCCCGATTACGGGGCGGAGTATTCCTACTTTTGAGAAAAGTTTACATTCAGCGTCGTAGCGATTCGGATGCATTACGTGTAGACGCGTAGGCTGTGGGAAGGAGCCCGGATTGTATGAGCCGTAGGGTAGTTTATTGTTCTCTGGAAAGGTCAGGGTAAGGCGAAGGTACGGTCTGTCTCAGAAGGCGATAATGCTGGATTATCTCCCTGGACGTGACAAGCGGGTGACTGTCCTCGTGCAGCTCCATAGCTCGGGAGGTAAAAGCGCAGGCTTGTTGGGTGGGCGTATTTGTTGCCCTCCATTGAAGCGTGAGGCGGTGTCCAGATGAGCTGAATGGAACCGTTTGGGGAGTGGTTTCTTAGCACGCACAGTGCAGGTCAGGACACCCAACCCGACTGGTAATTCCAGTAGGCTTGCTGGGAATCGGTGACTACCCTCCAAACCCCTGGTTGAGTGAGAGCCAAGGTGATGGCTGCCTCTTCTGCTGCCGTCATTTGTTGGGTCCTAAGCGAGGTAAACGCAAGGAGGTTGGTTCTAGAGGTATCCACGATGATGGCGTGTTGCTGTCCTCGATGTTAGGAGAAGTCTGTGTAGATAACTGCATGAGCCCCACCGAGGGTGGTGTTTAGCGCTTGAGACCGTGCTTTTCGTTGACGCTCGTCATGTGAGGGGTTCATATTTCTAAGCAAAGGGAGCATCTTTAGTTTTAGTCGCCAAGAGTCTGGCAGTACGTCAAGCAGAGTGACATTCTGGGCTGCCCAGCCAATCTGGCGAAGCATGCGGTTACCCACCGCAGTTCTGAGTCGGACCTTCTGGTTAGAAAGATAGCCTTCTATCAGCTCTTCCACCGTGTTGTGGAGCCCGTGCTAAGCAGCCTCAGTGTGGACGCGCTCATGAGAAGACCAATGACCTCCTCAACCGCCTTTCTAATCATTATATAAAGCATATCTATGTCTTCATCGTCGAGAAGAAGATAGGGGTTTGTCGTAAGGAACTCTCGAGAGGAGAAAAGCTTGAATTAACCGAAAGGTACGGGATTCTTTTAGGCCTCGCTTCTTGGTGACAACTCGCCTGATCATGTGTATGATTACATTAATGCTGTTTTTGAGGCGCTGCAAGGAGACGTCACTCTTGGTGTTGGCCTGGAAATGTAGGCCCAGGATCTTGTTGCTGGGGTTTGGAGTGATGGCCTGGTCATGAAGGAGTATTTGAATGTATTCCTTGATTTGGCGTGAGGGCGGATGACAAGGAGCTGCGATTTTTTACGTGAACACTGGAGGCCACAGGCTTTAGCACATTGGCGTACTAAAAGTGAGATTCCTTTGACTGGTGCCGGCTTCCTTTAATTTTTGTAACTCTTAGCACATGAGCAAGGTGCGCACAGGGCCGCTAGACGGGCGTGAGTGGCCGTGTGACGCTTTCACGTGGCATTCAACGAGAAGGCAGGGGGTAAACCCGTAGATGTGCTTGGTGAGTACACCATTTGTCCTCCCGTGTTCGCGTGGGCTCGTAGCTGAATCGGTAAGACAACGGGCTCTCGCTTTGTTAGGCTGTTAGTTCCAGGTTCGATTCCCGGCGGTGCCAATAAATTCTTTTATTTGTTCGCTTGGAGTTTTCTGGTGACACCAACGGTCGCGAAAGAACCCTTGGGGGGGTAGAGGTAGAAAGCTTTGCTTTAAAAAAAAATAGTTTGCCCCACCTGGGAAAATGTATCTACACGCACACAACAAGTCAGTAGTAAATAATTATTTTTGTAGCTTTGCCACCTCAGTTAAGGAGTATACGTTTGCCAAATAATGAACCATTTTAGAGGTTGGAAAAGTTGCAAGCAGCTTCACACTTTTAACGCTACAGACAAGTGTAATTTCCGCCTCATTTACAAACTTCAAAATTTACAGGTGGCGCCATACTTGTAAGCGTGACTCCCAAAAGGAAAGCGTGAATAGCGCAGAAAAACCAAACACCGGTGACAAACAAGGATAGCAAACTATCACTTTATTCCAACTACCTTAAAGTAAGAAGAAAAAAATCGCGCATTGAAGTGTGAATTCAAATAAAGCGGACCAAAGTTTCCACCGGAGTCTTGTTTGCAAAACCAGCCGGCTGAGGCATTCTTGAAAAAATAAGGAATTTGCAGCATGTAGCCTGATCCATACCAGTTCCCGCCGCTATTAAATAGAGCCCAAAAGTTGCCGACAAAACGAAACCACTTTAGCTTTGGGCAGACAAGTCGCGAGTGGGCGGGTAACGTAACACTCGAACTAGTGTCACTAGATCATAACAACTGGGGTTAGCGCTTTAAAGAACAGGACACACGTAAGAAAAAAACGGACAGGACAGGCGCTGTCCTGTCTGTTGTTATAACCTCGGTTGCTATGACCATGAACCAACTAGCCCAGCAGCAAGTTTTATTATAGTGTCACTAGAAAAGGTAAAAGAGTACCACCACCCAGGCACGCACTTCAGCAACGGCAGCCATTTTGGGGTTTACCAGTGTTGCGAGATTGCCGCATGTACAGCCCCGCCGCTAACTTCGACCGGGTCGTTTGTTAACAACACTGCCGAAGATGCAGCAAAAGCGCATGCTGGGACATACTTCGGCTGCTGAAATGCCGGTACACGCGTTATCTTTGATTCGTGCGCGGAATTACGTCAGTCGCGCGCAGCCGCAGAGCAGGCAGGACAAGTAAGTCTACCACAGTTGACCGACCACCACGCATAAAACAACACAATGGCAGCGCCCATGAATCGTCGTGGTGTAAGCAAATGTCACGTGATGCGAACTGACCAATGATCATGGCGGCAGCACCGAACAATAGGAGAATAGAGTGCTGATAATGTGTAACCTTATCCTGTGGCACTATACTCCAGCACGAGGTGTCTAAACAGCGTGGCGATAGGAGGAGCAATACAGACCCCTTCTTTCTTCCAGTAAACTGAATAATCCCATTAGAATTCGCGGAACAGAGAGGAATTGACAACAGGTACCGGAATCGCCCAACAGTAAGGCCCATAAAACTCTGAATTATTACAGCTTCCTACATTTTCAAATGGCTTCGACAATGTTCAACATTTGGCTGCGAACAAACCGGCAAGCAAATTTTTAATAAAAATATAAAAAGGCGCTAAAAATCTCTCATATTATTATCTGAGAAAGCCAACAACACACCTCGGATTGTTAGCTTATGTTATTAGCATTGTATTGATTTTCTAAAAACGTAATGAAATGTTCGTAGTAGGTTGAAGTTTTTCTAGTGCTCTCTGCATCTTTTTGTTCTGAAGGCAGCAAGCTGTGCATTATTCCTGTCACAAAAGTTTTATGCGGATAGCCGCAAAACAATGGGAATAAAACGAGAAAGTATCTACCGGGAAGAGACGTGCGTGCATTCAGTGTTTGCACTAGCATTTGCAATGTGCAATACTTTGCAAGCGGTTGCAACCAACGAAGTTTGCCCTCCTTCAAGTCATTTCCGCAGTGCTGGCAATCCCACCTGTTACGGCGAAGAAATTCAAGGAGAATTGAAGAACGTGGATCCCCACATGTGGCATATATCGGAAGAACAGCCCTACTGTTGGCCAACATAGCTTGAAAGCTGTCCTGTTCTATTAGGAATTTGGATTGTGTGTATACTGATTTACAATGAACATGCTATCGCTAGATAGGGGCCATGTTGCCCTTTGTTGTCCCTTTTTATTGCCGTTTTATCTTCGATATTCCCATCAGTATAATTGTCCATATTTCTATTCAAGGGACTGTGAATTCCATTTGATAATCGCTTTCAATATTTCCTTGGCGTCTAGAAGCACTGCAAAAGCTACAGTTAACGGAAGCACGAAGCACAACTGCGTGATTGGCTCGTCGCAGCGGATACGCCTACCGTTTCCACTTTGCGTTTGTGGCTTTCTTTTTAAAGCGGCTATCGGCTGCGTTCATTGCTGCAACTGAAGGAAATCCGGCCAACAGCCACTACACCGCTGTAATGACGTCATTCGATTGATTGATTGATTGATTAATTGATTGATTGGGGGGGTTTAACGCGCCGACGGAACGTAGGCGATGAGGCGCACCGTAGTGGAGGGCTCCGGATTAATTTTGACCACCTGGGGATCCTTAACGTGCGCCGAAATTTCGTACACACGGGCGTTTTTGCTTTTTGCCTCCATCAGAAAAGCGGCCGCCGCGGCCGGGAATCGAGCCCGCGACCTCGTACTCAGCAGCACAACGCCTTAGTCACTGAGCCACCGCGGCGGGTATGACGTCATTCCAGCGGTCGAAGTACGTCAAGACCGAGAAATAGAGAAAAATCTTTTGAGCCAGCTTCTAATTTATCTTATGGGAATATAGCAGTAATTATTATTGGCTGAGCTACATTCCGACCCTCTAATCTAAGTACTGGATGGGTTGGTTGACTACGTTCTCCGAGCTGAATAATTTGAGGCGCTAAACAACGGGGACCAGAAGAAATTTACGGGTTCTTTCTGGTCGCCGTAGTTTAGCGCCTCAAATCATTCGGTATGTTCAACCAACTAGCCCTGGTCAGGCTTTTGTTCTCTATGCATTTAAGACTTTATAAAAAAATAAAAGTTGAAAAAAGCATTACAGGGCCCCTTTCACTGAGTTCATCAGTGCACCACTGATATGAAGGAGGTATAATGAACATCGCACAAGCTTTTCGTTTATTCGTCTATATTAAATGGTGCAATGTCGAATACAGTCAAAGTAAAAAAAAAACCTGGATTAAATATGCCGTTCACGAAGTTTTATGAACGTCCACGAGTGCGTGCACGCAGCTAGTTTGTGTGTTTTTGCACGAATTCGTTTTACAGACGAGTAAGACAGCGCACGACTGACACATGCTAATAAGTGCGGAATAAGTGTTACCCTAGAACCGCAGTGTCGCCGATGCAAAGTAATAGGATTCAGCCACATAGGATCACAAAATAGTCCGCAAGGAGATAGCACTGAGGCGGAATGTGCCTTGGGAGATAAGTGTTTGCTTTCAACATGTATGCAAATAAGCAGTGAGAGCCGAATACACGGCTCTTTTCACCAGCCGCAAACCAACCGTACGCAAGACCGCTTCATCCGTTCTTCCACAAGGCCGCCTCGTTTAAACGCGGACTAGAGATAACGCGCATAATACTAACCGCAACGAAAGAGAGCGCGCATTTAGCAAAGTAAGTAAAAAAACGTTTGTGTGGGCTGTATTAGAACATTGCACTGTTTTCATGGTTGGAATAGGAGACATTTTATAGTGTCTGGAATAGGCTAAATGAGTTATGCATCGAAGCCAAGCAGTGGAGTTGTTTTAACAAAAAAATCGCCAAGGCCTTTCAGTGTGCTCAGAAATTTTAAGGGCCAGAAGTTGTTGGAGAAATGTAGCCAACCTCCTCGCCTGCTTCGAAACACTCATGTCAACACCGCCAATTTAGCCTACTTTTTAGCCGTATGGTTTTGTGCAGGCCTTTTCCTCTTCCACGTGTGGGCCAGGCTACAGCGATGATGGTTTATTCAAAATGACACGGCCTCTTTCACTTATTCTACCCGACTTACCATATTTACCCGATTCTAACGCGCCCCCGGTTCTAACGCACACCCGATTTTCCAGGCAAAAAACCGAAAAAACTTGCACCTCCGATTGTAACGCGCAAGGAACTTTGTGAGCAAGAAAAACGAATGCGAGAGAAACAGGCGATTTATTTCCCAAAGTAATCTCCCTCATTTCACTCCTCGTCGCTCTCCGCTGATCACAACATCTCGGCCTCGGTGCCTTCAAGCGCGTTCGCGATGCCACACTTCTGAACGAACGTTCAACCATGGTCTATGAGATCGTGGCCCACGCCTCGCACGCCCATTTCGAGAGCTTCTCCAGAGGTGCACGCTTCAGCCGACCGCTCGTTTTGAACTCGTGGGAGCCGCTGCTGCCATTGCTGTTATCAAGCGCGCAAGTGAAACGATTTGACGATTTGTGTTAACTTCGATAGAAAAGCCTAGGCGCCTAGGCTTGCTGCGTCCGAAAAGTCGTTGCTAAAAGCTTTGGCGCCATCTTGAGATGGCGATGGCGATGGGTGGGACGAAATTTCCGCTGTTTCGGCAGTTTCGGTTTTGTGTCCGATTCTAACGCGCATGCGATTTTTCGGCCTATTTTTCGAAAAAAAAAAGTGCGCGTTAGAATCGGGTAAATACGGTACTATTTATTGTCTTCGCAGTAAAAAATATGACAAAGATAAGATATATAAGAGAACGGAAGCAAAGCAGAAGAACACGGGTGGTAGATATATGCACAATACTACCCGCGCCCGTGAATGTAACGCGCGTTTCTATTCCCAGCTGTCGTCTCAAGACTGACGGATGGGTGAACCGGAGCCGCTGGACGCTTGTACAGGGGCTGTAGTTCATGAATGTTTGCTGGCGCACAAGCGCATCTGTCAACCGGCCAACAGCTTGAAGCGCGTTCTTCTTGTGCCTTTCAATTCCTTTTCTGTGTAGAGAAAGTGAGGCACGAACATTACCATTCCGTCATTCGAGAAACGAACTTGCGGGGCAACTGTTGCGCTCGTGGCGTCGTGAGCGGTTCCTTCCTGCTTGGTTGAATGACAATGCGCCTCTTTGTATGGGGGCTTCGGCTCTGAACCTTATGATGGCGCCTGGCAGACAATCTTGCTCATTCGCTCTGGCATCTAGGAGCAGGTGAAGTGGTGGGTAACATCCTGTTTTTTATCAACAAGTATTTGAAGCGCGAACTCAGCAGGGAGAGTTGGGATAGGTGGATGCACGGAGTGGATGCGGGGTTAGCGCCAGCCTTTAGAGCCCAAAAATGTGGGTGCATCAGTTCTTCAGCACGCGAATCAAACTGCCAGTGTGCGCATGCGCAGTGCCGTGCGTATCTTTGTCGTCTCAGCACGCTCCCGCACCTTATTTTGAATGTAGCACTTGTGCAGTGGTTTTTAACGGCTGAACTTGATCCAAGCGGAGCCTTGTCGTCTGTCCGGTGGTGTCACGCCGGGGCAGGTTCCTGAAACCACAACCAGAGGGTGCCCCAGCCTCACCGGGATGGGAGCTGACCAATCAGAGCGCACGCTAATCTATAGGGAGGAGAGGATATGCAGATGGCGTGCGCCCTTTCGCCCGGAATGAGAGGCAGCGTGAGCTCACCAGACGAGGCAAGGCCGACGACGCGCAAATACCGAGTTTCCAGTGCGGGAAGCCAAATCGAAGCGTCAAAAATGAGTCGCATCAACAAAATTCAATCTTGCGGCAATGCCACCTTTGTGGATAAATGCTCTGTATATCTCAATCTACCGTAGGTATCATGAAAAAATGCCGAAGTTACCCTGCAGGACGACTCTATAATCACACGTGCACTCGTGTGTCAACAACTGCTTTTGTTTTTTGATGAAATGCTGAAACATCATTTCTGTCGCCGTTTTCACACCCTTAAAGGGTATAAATGACTTGGGCGTGAACAAGATCGACCTGCGCGTAAAATGCTTAACTAAATTGCTAACATATGCTGGAATGGTCCAGGAGAGCGGAATGTGGGCCGTTCTTACAAAGTAGGGAATGCTTCGTGGAGGACATTTAGAGCAAGTTGGAGTATCAAAAATTAAATAACTATTTTCTGACAAAGGCTTTCAGCGCATGGCAACTCCAGAATGAACCACCTGACTGGGGAAGCAAGAAAGCAAGACGCCATTGTAGTCTTGGTGCCCGGGGCTCTTATTTATGGTTCGGTTATCCCCTCTGGTGTGCAGGTGTCATGTAGTTGTGAGGAGATGATTCCTTTTTCTACCCCCGGTGACAACTGGTAGTCCAGTATCGGGTAACATTGACTCTGCAAAAATGTACGAGCCTCGTCGAATGATTCCTAGGAGTAGGTCAATTTGGACATCTGTATATCCGGCTCTGGCAGAACTGTAAAAATAGTTCGTAGAAATTTTTATAGTCCCATGTTTGAGGGTTACAGCAGGGTAGCTGCAGTAACGAAAGCCCCCAGAAAATTTGCCCCCCCCCCCCCCTCGAAAATTTCTTGGAACAGCGCACTGGGCGAGTGCAGCGCTACCTTTTTTTCCTCCCCATGTTTGCTGGTGAAATTGTGTTCTAAGAACTTTGTTGTGATAGCTTTTTATTTTCTCAGTTTGTCATTTGTTCTTGTTTTTTGCCTAAAAAAGTTGTAGGCATTTTCAAAGTGTAACCAGTTACGTGCACGCCGGTGATCGTCTGCTCGCCGTATAAGTGCAGGCGACCACGGCCGGCAGCTGCGTGCAGAAAGACGCCGCTTCTTTATCGCTTACAAGTTCCCCAAACACCAGAGTAGGTTACATGACGTAAGCAAACAAGTAGTTGGGCAAAATAAGTTCTGGAATCAGCGTTTCAGTTCTTAAAAAAATGTGTGAGTGGCAAACGTGTGGAGCAGAGTTCTTGAATGTATACCAAATGCGAAACTTCGCTTCAGAATCCGGGTGGCGCTGCCCCCCTCTTCCATCGAAGCTGAGGGGACGCCCCTATGGGACAAAAACGGAACTTCAATGAACTACTAGTACTTAATCACAATTTTTTTTGCTAAAATTAGCTTGCTTTTTAAATTAGACGACATTAAGTAAGTAAAATTTACTTACGTTATTATGGATTTTTTAATGACTTACGGAAGCAGCCACAAGAACTTGAGTACTACAACTTTCTGCCGGCAGACCATAGGCTAGTCAACTTCCCCGTGCTTGCGCCAGCGGGCGCGGGGAGGTAACCAAAGACCGGCGTTCGATACATGAGGCCTATGGGCAGTTTTCCAACTGGTATATGTCCAGTAGCTATGTGTGGATTGCAATAAGAGGGTGCTGTGGCCGACCGGTGTGATATTTTTCGCAAATTGATATTGCTGCGACTACACGCCGTTGTATTAAAGAAACTGGCCCGTACGGCACAGCAGCTAAATTTCTAGGCACAATACCGTAAACACCGACATGGCAGGCTCTGGGACGTCGGCTCAGGACGTGCTACGTCGCATACACCCCGCATGACAAAAATTAAACTTCTCGTGTGGGAGAAAACATGATAGCCATAAACAAAGCCGCACTCGCTTCGGGCAAAGCGATATCAAGTCGCTTCTATGCATTGAAAGGATGCACTTAGTCGACACTTGCATCACCGCATCGAAGACGAGGATTGCCAATTTTATACCCTTCTCCCCTTCATGTTGTCAAGCCCTTGACGGTCAGGAGACTCCATTATGATGCTTTTTTAAGTCTAAGCGGATAAAAATGGCGGTGTTTTTCGGTGACCCTCTCGGCGATGGTGACCCAGACCGCAGCCGTTCGTGTGCTCTTTGTTGATGACTCGCGTGACTTTTCGCTAGATAAGGGCGAGATAAAGTTTCTGTGAAGGACACAACCGAATAATAAAGGCCGTTCCGCACGTGAGAGGACGCACGTGCGCACCGGTTCAATATTCCATCTAATCTTGAAGCATGGCCGTCGGCGGTCGAAAAATGAAAACGCGAAGGCCGGGATTTCAAACGACGCGTCACGCAGGGTCGACTATTTTATAATCTAGTCATGAGCTGAGTTAACCTAATGGAGCTTAAACACAAGGTTCCCAGAGGAACATATTTCAGAGTAAACAGCGTAAAAACTTTTCCACCTCAGCAAATAAAGGAAGCAACACCGTGGACCCGTTGAACACATTGACCATTATCCTGCCCTGCTTTATCCTGTCTGTTAAAGTGAAGACGAAAAAAAAAAAAGCCGCAAATGTGGTGAGCAAAGACATTAGCTATTTGGGACGCTATTTTGTTCATCGATCATCGTCTTAATGGGTTTACAGGGAACAATTAACGGGTGTGGCCGTAGGAGGAAGAAAATACTTCTGCCAGCAGCCTCACTCAAATTATTCGATACCGGGAGCTACGCAGTTCACAATGTTCACAATTAGACTTTGTCGTCCTTCGACAATATTGGCAGGTCGAATAATAGCGACGGCCCGTTGGTTCCGTAGTAAAGAAGGCAAATAAACCGAAGTGAGCTTCGAGTATTGTGAAGTATGGTGAACCAGTTGCGCAAATTACCTTGGCATAGTGTACGTTAAACCTTGAAAAGTCCGGCCATTTGGTTCCAACATGGCATAACTGTATTGGTGGTCTGGCGGGAAATAGGCGTTCTTTCTCTTTTTAGTTCGTTCTTTTTTCCTAGTCATTCCTCCGTTCCTTCCTTCCTTCGTTCCTTCCTTCCTTCGTTCTTTCCTACCTTCATTTTTTCTTTCCTTCCTTGGTTCCTTTTTCATGCATTATTTTCTATCTTATTTCTTTCCCTCTTTTCGGCCTCTCTCTGTTGTTTACTTTTGTTCACTTGTTTCTCTCGTTTTCTCTTTCCTTCCTTTTTTCTTTCTCGCCTTGCATCATTCTTCCTTTCTTTCATTCTTCCTTTCTTTCTTCATTTCTTTCTTTTTGTTTCCTCTATCATATTTCTCCATTTCCGTCTTTCTTTCTTCGTTTCTCTCTCCTGTATTCTTTTACTTTTTTCTAATTTTTTATCAGCCAATTCTCCACTCATCACAGTGGGATCTCTTGCCAGATGCACGCTGCGTCACTCTCGCTACTGGTCGGCCGTGATGCGTTCCTGAGCAACCATTTACTGCAGCATCTGGTCGCAGCTGCCATCGTCATCTGCCAATTCCCCCGAGAAGGTTTGCGGCGTCAAGCGTCGCTTCGCTGCATAACGGCCAATTCTTCTGATTGTGTATGAGAGCCATCATGTACTAGCGCAGTGGATGATGGGATAGTGTGGTCCACCGATAACACCTGTACTACTGCGCCACTAGCAGCTGCAGTGATCAAACCTGTCCGATGTAGTAGAACTTGAACGCGCACTGTCCGGATGTCAATAGACATACCTACATTAAGGAGGAGGATCTCTCGAAGACTTTCAAAGGTATTTTCTAGGATAGCTTAAGACAGCCTATGAAGACGAGAGAGTTCGCATTTTTGGAGTGAGTGAGTGAATAAACTCCATACAATAGCAAGCCCCACTATCTTCAGGCGCTCACCAGGTGAGAGGTGTAGTCACTCTAGAATACGTTGGTGCTTGGTGGCGAGATGGGACATGTAAACCAGTGTACGCTGGATGGCTAGTGCTGAGCTGGCCAGCAGCTCTACCCACTGCTGGTGTGTAGCGCTGGGAAATTAGGGGGGGAGTCGGTGGAGCTAACATGTGTGGGCATGCAACTGTTTTGTGAAAAAATATGCAGTACGTTTCAAGATGGCCGAAAGCGTTCGACTGCGCTGGTGGGTACGACAGCAGTCCGGCTGCCCGACAAGGGTTTATGAATCCTTGTAGCGCCAGACGTAAAAGTTAAACAGAGTATCGGTGAAAGCTATGGGCCAGTTTTATTTCCCGTGAGCGTTGACGACGGCCATCTAAAAGAAAGACACACGCAGTTACACTTGTTTTCTGCTGAGCTTTCGTGAAGAAGGTGGCTCTGCTCACGGAGGTTTTGCGCACGTAGCAAGACATGCATGGAAACATGGCCTGCGTCGGCGCCGAACTCGGACTACTGCGTCCTGTCAGTAAAGTAGCATCAAATAAAGAAATACTTATTGGACGCTTTAGCGGCGTTCTCCGCACCCGAGCCGAAGTCCCGAGCTTCTTTCGTGAAGAAAACGAACATCCCGGTATGTTCTATAACTGTATGGTCCCCAGCGAAATCATAAGGTGTTCTGAAACATTTGGGAAACGCCGGCGGGTTCGTTTTCCAACATCATGCGCTATAGAACGACTGGCGCTCAAATGCACACCGGGAGTTTTTGTTCGCCGAGATGAAAAATACACGAAACCCTACTTATACAATCTTAGCTTAAAATAAATTGAAATGATGTGTCGATAAGAGGTAGCCAGTACGACATCAATGAATTAGGTTTAGGCGCGAAGGACAGCTTCAGCAAGAAAATGGATTTTGACAGAACAGAGGCGCTCCTGTCAAAATCCATTTGACAGGAGCGCCTCTGTCTTGTCAAAATCCCTTTTGTTTCTGAAGCTGTCCTTCGCGCCTAAACCTAATTCATTGATGTCGTAACTTAAAATTTCTTGAGGATTTTTTTTCTTACATCACAGGCGTATAGCAGGGGTCGGAAACCTGCGGCCCCCAGCACGTCGTCAGAAACCGCCCCACCCCTCCCCCTGTCAGTTCTATCTGACGGCGGACTCGCCAGTTTTAACCTCAAACGCGGTTAGGCGGGAGACAAGAACAGAGAATTGATCGCTTCCAGTTGGCATCGTCCGCCATCTTCATACTTAGCCAGATTATTGCCAATATTTTTAAATCACTGGGATTCATTAGGCGCAATCTGCATTCAGCTAACACATCTACAAAGCTTTTGGCCTACCAAACACTAGTTCGATCGAAGGTAGGAAATGCAGCACAAATCTTGAACCCCCATCAGTCGTATCTCGAAAATAAACTTGAAGCACTCCAAAATAAAGCTGCCCGATTCATTCTTACGAACTACTCACGAACGTCAAGTATAACCGAAATGAAAAAAATCCCTGAATTTACCCCCTCCACAACAACGCCGGCACCATAGTCTTTTTCCGGTTTTTCATAGGCTATACCACGGGCAGTCTTCTTTCGCTGTCTCTCGCATAAAACCCGCTAGTCGCGTGTTTCCCCGTTTAGATAATGCATTCAAAGTCCAGCCAATCAATATTTGCACGAACCAACCTTTTTTTATTCTGGTTATTCTTACTTGCTCCTCGCCACTTGAATCAGCTCCGTGGTAACATTGGCACCCTCATTAACCACGACTCAAATGAGAGTCACAATTATTCCTCAATGAATAAATCATTTTTCAATGTTTGCATCTTTTTTTGAACCTGTTGGATTTGTTCAATGTTCAATATTTGTGTGATTTTGTACCCTCGTCATTTTCAACACTGTCATTTTTGAAATTGGATAAGAGCTGTGCTCCTTTTTGTGTACCGTTCATTTTGCAACTATGCATTTCCACATGAATGTGTTTGTATTTGCATTTCCATGAGTGGTACTGCTTTCAATGCTACAATGCGTTTATTTTTCACTCTCACCCCTATGTAACGCCCGTAAGGGCCATTAGGGTAAATTAATAAATAAAATTGTCGAATATTATAGTCCATTCGCTAATTTTTTTCTCGTGGACCTCTCTTTTCTCGTGGACCCAATTAGCCATCCGACCCCCCCCCCCCCTCAAATGGTTGCCTACCGTATTTATTCGATTATAATGTAGTCACAATTATTAGGCGATGGTGCAATTTGGAGAGAGAAAAAAATCGACATGAATTTTTATGCGGGGAGTGACTTTGAGACTACGGATTTTGAAAAAGAAACTCGCCTTATATTTGAATAAATACGGTATTAACATTTGACTCCGGTACAGTGAAGCCACCTACCCTAAATACTGGATGTCCTTGTGGGCTGTTCCGAAAGCGTCGCAGTTTTAGAAAAAAAGTTGAAGAAACTATGACAGGGTCCCTGCAATCTCATTAACGTCCGCACCTACGAACAACATGCTTTTGCGACCGAACCGGTACTTTCAATGCCGAAATACGTTGCGCAAATGTGACGCCAGGGCGGCGCACTTTCCCTTTTACACCTCGGACCCACGTGCCTTTCTTCTCACTCTGGCACTCGCAGAATGGAAGGCCGTCACTCCGCGACGTCGAATGCTCGACCGACCGTATCTGCACCGCACATCTCATCCGCTCGCTGCGTATATGCGATGCATCGCCAGCTTCGCGCCGAGAAAGGAACACCGATTTTCCCCTTTCTTCGCTTCCCTCCATCAGCCACCCATCTGTGCCCCGAGATCTCGCTCTCTGCAGGTGTGGCGAGGCCCGCGCCAAAACCGGAGTAATCCGGATGGGTCCGGTTCGTGTTAACTGTTAATGCTCTGGCTTAGCTCGCTGTGCGGCCAGACCCGCTCGCACGCGTAAATGCTTAAGCTGGGAGCGACCTTCACGGCGACGCAGTGTTTTTATACTTTTGGCATTGGTGGTGGAGGAGAATTGTTACCCTGAGTATACACACTTGAGGTATTTATTCCTCCGGGGGGAGAAGTCTCGGGGCCAGAAACTGGTTCATTGCATTCTTACCCCTTGTTTATCCTATTTCTTGCGTGCGTAGATGATCCTGACAGGGCAGTAAGGTTGAGTTTTGCGCTGCTTTAATAGACCGTGTGGTTTGTTGAAGGGAATCATAAATTGTCTTTATTCCTCCGGGGAGCGAAGTCTCCATGCATCGAGGTAGTTCAAGGTATTTTTGCCTGTTTTTCAACCTTTCTTCTACCTGTACTTAATTCTCCCGTGCCGCAACTTTGACTTTTGCGCTTGCTTTAATAGACCGAGCGGTTTTATGAAAAAAATCATACATTTTATTTATTCCTCCGGGGAGCGAAGTCTGTGAGAGTGCCAGGAACTTGTTCACCGCATTTTTTTTTGCGTTTTTTTAAACATTTCTTCAGCCTGTACATGATACTCACGGGAAAACAAGTTTCAATTTCGCGCTTGCTTTAATGGATCATGGATTTGCTGAAGAAAATCGTAAATTTTGCGTATTCCTCCGGGGAGTGAAGATTGCGTGCCAGGATCTGGTTCACCGCAATTTTGGCGTGTTTTTTAAAATTGTTTTCTGCCTGTACATGACACTCACGGGCAATAACTCTGACTTTTGCAAGCGAAAAAGAGGGGATAGGAGCGCGGCCGCGCACACACTTTAGTCCCTTTGTGGGGACTATAGTTTTTTATCCAAGCGTGTGTCCTTCGTGAAACGCAGAAGGGCTTTTGTTGCCTTCTGCCAAGTTTTCATCGCCTGAACACCCCTTCCCCAGTGTCGAGTAGCAACCCGGGCTCTAAGCCTGGATAACCTCTGGGCCTTTCCGTTCATTTTTCTCCTCCGCCTCCTCCTTGACTTTTGCGCTTGCCTAATTAGACCGTGCCGTTTGTTGAAGGAATTCATAAATTTTATTTATTCCTTCGGGGAGCTAAGTCCCAGTGCCGGAAGCTGGTTCACCGCAATTTTTCTAGTGGTTTTTAAATTTTTTTTCTGCCTGTCAATGATGCTCATGGGCAATAACTTTGACTTTTGCGTTTTCGTTAATAGACCATGCCGTTTGTTGAAGGAAATTATCAATGTTATTTATTCCGTCGGGATGTGAAGTCAGTGCAAGGGACTAGTTCATGGCACATTCTCCTTGTTATACCCATTACTTCCACATGTAGATGATTACGAGTAGGCAGTAACTTCGGTGTTTGCGCTTCCTTTAATAAACCGCGCGATTTTTGAAGGAAATATTACATCTGAGGGTAAAAAAACAAAATGCTGTCGGCGTTCCTTCGAGAGACTTAAGAAATAAAAGGAGAGCAATAAAGCCTCCGATTGAGCTGAGAATAATCTTAACGGCGGCCATTAGAAAGCAACCGCCCCGATTTATGATCGTCCGAACTGGTTTGAGCAGGGGAATTACCGTCCACGCAGCTCTCTTAATGCCAGCTGGGCGCGAATTCTCTTGCGTGTTGCACTGCATTCGTTCCAGGCCGTGTTGCCGCTTCAGCGCCGACAGACGTTCAAGGTCGCGCTTGGCTTTCTGACGCTGGATAAACGGATGGTGAATAGCTCCCTTGAGGCCGCGATTAAGACATACGGAAGTAACGCTTGCTGTAAGCCACAACTGTAGCCATGGCGTGGCGCTTTCTTAACTGAGGGTCGAAGCACTTTTGGCAGGTGCAGTTTTTTTTATTACGTTGACTTCTTGATTGTGGGGAAGGGAAGGAGGGGTATAGTTTGCGTCGTGTTCTAACAAACGTACACCTCAATCTTTGATTTTATTTTGCTTTTGGTACAGTGCTAAGCCGAACATTTCCCCTTCAAGCACGCGCACGAATACAATGTGCCCTCGATGAAGACAAGCTGTTCCTTTCGTAATCATCATCATCATCATCATCATCATTATGTTTGTGTCCACGGTGGGATGAAGGCCTCTCCCATGTTCCTCCCGCCATTGCTGTTTCGAGATTTTATACTCCTTTCTTAATATCCGAATGACTTATCTCATCACTGCATCCAGGTACTGTTCTTCCTCTACGTCTAGGCTCGCCTCTCGGTAGGCATTCTGCTAATTTTGGGAAAAAACTCACGGAAAACCGACCAACCGGCGCACTTTCTTTGCCGACACTTATAATTTAGGTTGACGGCACAAAAAAAGTTATTCTCCAGAACCGCAACCAGAGGCATCCATTGTCGTTTTGAAGGCCGAGCCAAGGAAGTGCTTTCCTTGATGCGCCTATCGATTTTTGTGCGTGGCATTTGGTGTTCTTCCTTTTTTATTCCTTTGTTCTTCATATCGTTGCGGCTTCTTTCTCGGATTACATGCACCCTTCACGTGGGAATAAGCCTAGTCGCGTATAGCGGTGTCCTGCCCTCGTAGCGCTCTACCCCTGTGGGTTTTTTTAGAGTCCGGGGTTTTTGTTACGGCGGGAGATTGATCGGTGTAAATTTGTTACTTATAACGTTGGGGAACCAATTCTTGTGAGCGAACAGTGCTTTCTTTATAAGAGTGGGTGAATGAAGAGGCAATGTTCTCCACTTACAGTCGAAATAAAAGCGCGCATCTATAGGCGGTACCGCAGGTAGCAATTTGGAAATAAGGGCTGCAAGGAAGGGCTACCCAGAAGCCTCAAGGAGGTTAATCACTGTAAACCGGACTGAGCTATCCTTGGTGTGTGTTGCATGAATGGGTTGACTGGGCACTAGCCAATGCAACCCTGTACAATGCCGCGCTCTCAGACTTAAAAGGGACCCTGCAACACTTTCGATAAGCGCTTTCACTCTTTCCTTCGCGTCTGGAACCACTGCGAAAGCTATAGGTATCGCCAGCACGGACCGACACTGCGTGATTTGCTCATCGCACAAGATACGCCTTCCGTTTCTGCTTTATTTTTGTGGCTTTACTTTTAATGTTGCTATCGAAAAGCGTTCGTTTCTGCAACTGAAGGAAAACCGGCCAACAGCCGCTACATTGCCTTAGTGACGTAATTGGAGCCGTCGAAGAACGTTAAGACCGTGAAAGAGAGAAAAATCTTTTGAGCGAGTTTCCAAGTTATCTGGTAGTGGGCACAGAGCAGTAATTTTTGGCTGAGGCACTTTGTGACCCCTGTGTGTTGGGTGTGTTGGGTGACTGCGTTCTGCAAGCATTTACGATTAAAAAAAACTTGAAGAGAGTGTTGCACACGGGATTTAAAAAAATCACGTCTGCCGACTGTTCTAAGAACGCAATAACTGCGACGGAGCTGTAAGCAGAGTTTTTTAAACTCATAACATAATGGGAAATAAATCATAAGGGCACCTGGACCTAGCATTGCACTAGGTTTCTACAATATCACATAAAACTTACAATGTCTTATTTTACTTAATGAAAGTACCTAAAGGCACTTGGACATACCATTGCGGGAGGTTTCCCCGTGTGAGATAAAATTACAAACGCCTATTTTATTTGATAAAAGTTGCGGGGGTTCTTGTTTACGACCTGAAGCGTTAATGCTATGAATTCCATTTCTTGGAATCAAAGCGTCGCCCCCTCCAACTTGGCGAAAAAACAAGAACAAAAATGAACAATAAATCATAAGTGATGTTTTTACGTTAAAAAGAACATTGTAACTTAAATTTCGTTTTGTTTACATTTCGGAGTACTTATTTCGTTTCAGGTCTGAATCAGTCGCTCGCTATTTTTTCTGCAGTATCAGCCTTTACATATCAACGTTTGTAGCATCGATACACACAGGGTTGAATTGAGAAAGACTTGACAAATTTAGCTCTCCTACGTCCATGTTTCCTTCGTCGCTTGGTAACCGATAATGTTTTACCGTGGGTTTGAATGGCGTCAACAAATTCCAGATTTCTTTTTTCTGGTATCGTGCTGTCTTTGAAAGATGTGTTTTCGAATCCAGCTAAGTCCGCAAGCCTGATTTTAGACTTCGCGCGCCCAAGTCAGTAAATTTGTGTCACAGATTGCCGATTCCAATCACCCACGCAGTTGCTCCGCATATCTCGATGGCAGGCCTGGTGGCTTTCATTAGGCGAGGAGCACTTGCTAATGAAGGCCGGGCAGATGGAACTCACTTCTCTAAGAAGAAGGAAAACGCAATTTACGACCTTTTAAGCAGCTCAAATACGCCGAGAAAGTGAAAATGCCTACTTTGCACTACCAGCGCCACTAATAGAGTAATAAACATCGTCCTCGTAAAGCGAGAAGCACAGGCTCTCCTTGATGGGTGGGGGCCGCGGCATCGCTTTTAAACATCGCATCGAATTCAAGGCAACGTTACTCAAAGCGGCTGTAAACATCGAAGGGGCGCATTTACAACTGTCGAAGCCATCGCTGTCAATAACAAGGCACTGTGCAGTTTACGACCACGAATATTAAACACTTCTCAAGGCAACGCGTTACCTTTACGCGTGCAAGGCTTCAGCCCAGGCCGCCACTGACGTCAATTAAGACGGACAGCGTAAAACTAGAAGAAAAAAAAAAGCAAAAAAAAAAAGCGGCATGTCGTTGTCGACGAAAGAGGACATAGGGGAGCCGGGCAAGGCACGAGTTATCGTTCATGCGCGACTCGGTTTCTTGCACGCAGGCGATGGGTTCTTTGAATAACTATAAAACTGGCTACTCTGTTATGCATTAGCACTTTGTCTTATTTCTTTAAGGGCCGTTCAATTGCATGTATCGATATTTAGCAGTAGATGAAGTGAGTTCAAGGCCAGGTAAATAAAAAAGCTAAGCAGACGTCAGACACATGCGAATTAATCACTTGAAGACATGCCGTCGGGGATGGCTTTTCAGCGGAGACCGTTTTAAAAGAAGTTGAGTCGCGAAACAGCGAAAAATCACACAATTCCTGTGATGTCAGGACACAGTAGGGCATGTATGCAACTTTGCAGCACAGCTTTATACGAGCCGACGTGCGTGCAAGAATTCGTTTTACTGTTAGCGTGCAACAAAAGACCAAGAAGTTGCCGGTGTTGTTGCAACAAGTGAATGGTTTATTGAGACAGCTGTCATGGTGGTCGTACAGCTCGAGGAAGCCCACAAAGCTAACTGCCTGAACAGCGCGGCGCCGGCCTCAAGCGTAGCGGAACCCACGCGATGAAAGCGGGCTCAAGAACATGCGATGACCAAGAATGACCATTACCAGAGCGTCTGTACTTCGTCGGATTTAGTAGGCATGGACATATATTCACACAGCCTGGGTCAAATAGTGACATTCTTCGCCAGAATTTCAGTGTCAACCAGGAAAGCATACGACCCTTCTGTGCAAATGTGAAGTGTCGACAAGTGATGAAAACATATGACGTCTGGTTACCGTCCCTCTCTCTCGCTCCCTCTCACTCGCTCGCTCTCTCTCACTCACGCACACACACACACACACACACACGCATACACACTTACGTACGCAAGAACACACACACGCGCACGCCCATTGACTTCATAACTGAGACTCTTTCTTGCAGTTGCACTTCCGTTCGCTCGTGGAAAAAGGATAAGAACTTCTGATACCACCTACTTTTGTTCTGGACTATCAAAACAGATAACTTTGTTTTCGTTTCCTATTGCACACATTACAAACTATCTAATTAAGAATGGCATCAAGATTTCTATGATTTTCTATGCTCACTTCCGTGAACGTCTCTTTCCGGGCTTAATGTTTCAACAGCGAGCATTCCAGCAAAACAAAGCAGCCATAATACCAATGTTGAAAGTTCCGGCGAGCTTATTTAAAAGGACCCCTTCTAAAACTTGTCGGTTAGATAAGGGACAAACCCAAACCTTATCCTCACCGCGCTTAGAAAGCCTGCAAAACAAGGCGTGAAGAAAAAAGACCTCTTTTGGAGGACAGCTCGACCTTCTTGGGTATCCTTCAGCGGTTGTCGTTTCTGGCCACCGTTGCCAACGTTCCGTCCGTCCGCCAAAACACCGTTCGTTGAACTGCGCCAACATTTACGGGAGGCGAGCGGCTGCAGGCGTCGTTAGCACCATTTACGGGAACGCACAATGGAGCGTTTCGAATGCCTCCCTGCCGGCGCGGTGACGCAATTTGAAGAGAATGGCGACGCTACCTGTCGTAAGCAGTCAAGTGGTTTTTGACTTCACAACACCTGCAACAAGCCCAGCGCTGTATAGCGGTTGATGTGATCTCGGCGACATAGTAAATTAAACGATTGGGCAAACGGGAAACAAAAGACGCTTCCTGCGGCATCAAGCTATGATGCTCCGGAGCAGGGTTGATTGTGGGAGATTTGTGGGCGTGTTGTAACCCGACGTCGGAAGAACGAAAGGCAATTCCTCGCTCGCTGCCAACTGGTTTGCAACTGTTCGTTTTTGCGAGACCCTGGCAGCCAGCGGATATTTTTAGATGCCACGTAAGTGCAAACCAAACTGCGCTTGTTTGCGGTCAGAAGCTAGCTGTCATTTCTTAACCAGTAGAGACGTATATAGACTAGCGTCGATATACTGCTCCGTTCCTTATGAGTCAGTGGACCAGGAGGCTTACTTACTGTCTTGACGGGATTAGTATCTGGAAAATACTATGCACCCCTCAGTCTCACGACGACGACGGTTAAACGCGAAAGCTTTCTCGCGATGGACTCTTTGGTTAGCCAATCCCCCACTGCGAGTATGTGCTACTCTTGAAGTACGCAACCTTTTCTAGAATACCCACAACGCAAAAAGAGATATACATAATTGTATTCAAGCTTTTTTTTCTGCTTCAGCTCGCTTCTATTGCAAAAGGGTAAGAACTAATGGGTAATCCGGCTTTTAATCATAACGAAGTTTCATTTTACGGCCTCGGTCTTTCCGGTAATAAATTAGTATTTTGAGGTCCTCACGAATTTCAGCAATTGAGTTAGCCCCGGCCAATCCCCCCTTGTGGGTACGTGCAAAAAACTTTGAGAGTACCATCATCATCATCATCACCACCACCACCACCATCATCATCAACAACAACAACAACTCTAGGGTGTGCACTCAGTAGGCCTAAGGTTGTGGTTTGGGCTGTACGGCGCGAATCAGGGCCGGCTGCTTGGCGTTCGCTCCGACCATATCGGAATGAAGCCATCGCATATACGCCGGTTTCATAACGCGGGGGACGCAGGTTTGATTCCGGCCCCGGGGAGCGTTTTTTTTTCCTTTCCCTTCACTCACGATCATTCATGATCATCGAAAGAGAAAGTTGGCTTTCCTGTAGGGCGTATTGGCGCACAACGGCATTAGTGACGACACTAAAGCTTGGCTTGAAAACTGTGTACTGGAGTGAATTCGGACTCCTTGTAGTAAATCCCCAGTGTAAAAAAGAGAATTATTTTCGTCACCAGTGTTGTATGTATTAACTGCAGTGTTATCCGCTGCAGTCCCTGCGCTTGAAATTGCCTATGTACCAAAACACCACCGTAACAAGAAAAAAGTTACACTGAATAAAGTGAACAAGCGTACCGATTTCCGAATGATTGCTTGCTTAAATATGCGTCAGCTGCAGCAGCCTGAGAAGTGAAGTTGTAACACAAGCAACTCAGGTTCTTGTGCAAGTATTGGACATTGTGAAGCCTCTTCTAGCAAATATTATCTAAGGCATAAAGTTACAAAATGCCCCGAAAAATATAAATGGCGCCGGTCCGTACTGTTGCAGCGTCACGATGATCTGCCTTCACGACTTGGCCTGTGTTGCAGCTTTGGCATCGGAATGCAAGCTATTTTTCGCCTGTAAGGTGTTCCTTTTCAAGGAATAGGCTTGAATTGTTGGCACTCTCTACATTCGTACGTTTTACCCCATAGTCGTACCCCGTCGCTACACTGTTGCTTCCCCTTTTTCCCTCTTAACAGAGTGGCTGACCAGAGCACTTTTTTAGGATGGGCTCCCTGTCCTCCCTTTCATTCAAGCTTACTTCTGCTAAGCAAATCTCGTGGGGTCCTCCAAAAATAAAACTTTGCCATCCCTTCCCAACGAAAGTTAAGAGAAGCGCGAAAGGTTTCTCACATCAAAACTGCGTCACAAGAGCATTAAAAGGTTCGCTGACAGTGCGTCCAACCTTCGCTAAAAGTGCGTCCAATTGATCGCCAATCCTTCAAGGCACTATATGGCAAACAAAGAACAAACTCATGCCAGGATTTTTCGAGCACTAAGTAAACGCATATGCGAACGATCTCAATGTATACCGATATGCGACACTCTTTATTCATGATCGATAAGTGTATTGTGCTGTCTAGAACAGTTCCTTCTTCGGGATTTTCACGTAACCGTTTCGATGCAATAAAAGCTCTGTTACACGCACGCGCCGCGTGTCCAGAAATCTTAGCAATGATTTTCAGTCGACCAACCGGTCTATGAGGAAATGCTTTATTTTTTCTGACGAGCCGCCCTAAGAAATCTACGGACAAAAAAAAAAGGAAGTCATTGAAGATCCACTGACCGATCTTTAGGAATGCGGGAGTGCCTGTTCCCTCTCCCTCGTGAACTTGATGCTCGGCTCAACGCGCACGCCTCTCTCCTTCTACAGAAGTCTTCAACGGGGCCTTTCTCGCCTGTGTCTCGTACACCACGCCAACCGGACTTAGCGCAAGGAGCGACATGTAGCCACTGCCGCTTATAAAGCGAGCAAACGGTATACCACTGAGACGGGTTGACCGAAATTATAGGCTCACGTTCCGAACAAATTGGGGTCATTCATTAGTGGTTGGGTATATCATTTACGGGAGTTCAGTCGTACCCACCGCGGCATTAGATAAAGGTACTGGTCTCGTGGGTCTTGAAATGATTCGCCAAGTTATTTAAATGCTCCCCGGAATCTCAGACGATCGCAGCAAAGTGCAACTGAAATGGTGGACTTTTGCAGTTTAATCATTTAAGCAGAATGTTTAGCTGTAGAAGATATCACCCACGGTGTAGGAAATACCTCACATCGGAGAAACCAAGCCTTTCTGTGTGTGCGCATCAGAGACGGAGGAAAGCTTTTGCACGCAAACATCCTAAATCAAAAGCGAAAATTTGTTAGTTCGTCCCTCGGATTCTAAAGTAAATTTTAGGTGCTGGAAATTTCGGAAAGCTCGAATCGGCAATTTTTGGGGTGCCGTGCCGTCGTTGGCCATATCTGTCACCTTGTACGATCGATTGAAAAAAAAAGGAAAGCTTTTAGCTACCAACTCCGTCGATTTAAAGGTGTTATTTGAAAAAAAGAAGATTGTGCGAATTCAACAGCTGTTTGATATCATAACGTACATCATTGCAGGAATAGCATTTCCGATAGCTTATGGTAAACATTCTGTCATTTATGTTTGACGAAACTGACTCAGAATTCAGCCCGTGCCTATGGTTTGATTTCAGGGTTTTAAAAATTATGGTTAGAATTTAATAAGGCATAAATTAGAATTTAAATACGGAAAAGTGACTCTTTCCAGTCTCTTCACAGACAGCGTACACGAAGATCAACCCGATCTTTGTCTGTATACAGTCAAAACTAGATCTAACGAAACCTGATTTTACGAATTTGCCGATGTAACGTACAGGTAGAGATTCCTCCGCAGGTGCCCATGCGTCTCAATACTTTTATGAACCCGAGCTAACGAAATAGATTCCCCGCCACTCCCGATTTAACGTAGTATTTCGAGCAACAGGCATATTAAAAGGTAGCAAATTCAAATGTCTTTAGTCAGAACGCCACGAACATCGGAGCTTCCACGACTATTGAGCGCCGATGCAGACGCAGACGCCGACTCGGCGCAGAGTACGAACGATGAAGAAATCGTACAATTAGTTTCCGGCGCAAGAGGGGTGTCGCTGGTTGAGGACGACCCAGAAACTTCTGAAGCTCCTCTGTTCACTCCAGGCTAGGTGATGGACGCTGTAGACTTGCTAAGGTGCCTGGCCGGGGCTCAGCAAGGAACCGAGATATGTTGACCGGGCTTGCGTGGAACAAAAAGTCTGTCCGTCCAATGCTAACGAAGCGCACGAAAATCAAAATCACACGCTTTTTGGCCAGGAAATAAATTCGCTCACCTAGAACCCCTAGCTTTGTATTATTACTATTTGCACCGCGGACTTTTAGCGCATCGCTAAATTACCGGCAGCGAGCGCCGCGCCGGCCGCAATTTCGATACCATCGTAGGAATGCGCCTTTAGACGTCAAATTTGTGAATTTACTGTTTGCAAAACGGCAGTCCCAATTTTACGAAGTTGTCGGTTGAACGAAATAATTCGCGCTTCTTCGTGACTTCGTTAGGTCGGGTTTCAACTGTATTTGTTTATTCCGCCCGGTAGAGGTGGACTAATGGAAGAGCTGCCTTGGAACGGCAAGCTAAAAAAAAGTCCGGTGGCGTTGCGAGGAGTTCAAATTACCCGCCGTCTACACCTAGATGTTTCAGTATCCCTCTTAACAGGGGAGACCGTCTGTGAAATGTTTGAGAAGAACAACCGCATCCAGATTTTAGGGAGATCCTACGACTTTTGCGAGGAAATGCTCGAAAGTTATTCCGTGTTCTGCAAAGTTCCCTCACGAAATTAGCATTGACAGTGGAATTTTGCTTTCTGCACAGTATCATTCTGAAGAGGTGGTGCTGCAATGTTCTAGAGAGGTAGAAGCCGTCACGCGTAACTGTGCGGAGAGCAACTTTTGACGGCTGATTAGAAAAAAAAAACCTGGATGCTTCTCCGAGGTTATTTTGGTCCGTTAGTATTCACGATAAAAGATTCTTCAATCCAACGTAGCCTTTTTTTATAAAACGGTTCTCGTAGGGTCCCTGAGCCTAACACGCAGTTTTAGAAAAACCTGCGAATGAAATGTACGAAAAATAGCAAGCATTGAAATTAGGTTTATGATGTGGTACTCAAAAGGTTTTTTTACTTACAAACTTTTCGGGACTATGTCTTCTTTCTTGACGTCAAAATTACCGCGAGGTGCTGCAGCTCACTTGAGTACAGTTACTTATGTTCCAACAGTTTTTATTTTCTGAAGCACAGGTGCTTTATAGTGTAATGTTTCAAACTGTTCTGAAAAGGAATGGACGAATCGGAAAATTTGCCGCAGGCCACAGAACACAAACTCCCACTCTCACTAGAGTGTTCTTTAGCATTCGCAATGTTCAGCCCTGCCACAAATGTCGCGCACCTGGGCTCGAAAAAACAAGGTGCCCATTTGAGAACCAGAAAATATCGAGGGGTTTGCAAGGTACTGAGAACTCAGTCAGGGCCAGTTGCAGAAACCGAAGACTAGGGAGAAACATTTCAAAAAACGTAAATTTACCTGATCTTCAAGAGACGGTAGCACCGGACGGGATGAGGCGTCTCAGATG
The DNA here is from genome assembly GCF_048455015.1 of Haemaphysalis longicornis. NCBI lineage: Eukaryota > Metazoa > Arthropoda > Arachnida > Ixodida > Ixodidae > Haemaphysalis > Haemaphysalis longicornis. The sequence goes on from NW_027526407.1 coordinate 146,152,363, forward strand.
AGCAGACAACAAAAAGCTCCGGAATAGGAAGAGGGCGCAGTCGAGTCCGTATCCCACGCAGACGACAAAAAGGCCAGACGCACCAGGGTTCGCACACAAACGAATAAAAGTGACTCTTTCCAGTCTCTTCACAGACAGCGTCCACGAAGATCAACCGGTAAAAGTCACACAAGAAGAAGGTCTCCGTCGGAAGAACTCAGCTGTCCTACACCGCGCACCACTCAGTGATCGGCGAGTGAACGAGACTTTCTATTTGCACGGGCTTATACCCTTCCGTTCAAACGGGTAAGTGGGCGGGGTGTGCGAAAAAAAAAATGTCAAGCTCCGGACGAACCGATTGGGGCACGGCCGAAACAGAAACTGAGCGCGAAGTGCCGTCAACGGGCCGCTTTCACTGGCGCGTTCGGCGACGTCTGCAATCCGCAAGGCAGACGACGGTGGGACAAGCAAAACCGACGCCGCACCTTTCCCCAGCCTGGGGCGGCGAAGAGAAGCTGTAGAGAGGATGAGGACGAAGAGGGTGAGGGGAGCACTACACCTTCCTCACCCTCGCCCTCTTTTCCTTGACCGGAGGCTGAGGCGCGAACGCGAAGAGAGAGAGGCCGGGAAAGGGTTGCTGCGCGAGGAGAAATGTCCCGTTCTCGCTTTCAACGTTCCACCTTGCGCTTTTGCTCGCTTTTCTTGCTGCTGCCACCTCCGCTTCGACTGGCGTGTCGGACGTGATCTTGGCTCCCTTTCTCCGAGCACTGTTGTCCCTTTGTCCGCGCGCCACGTGGTCGCCCGTGGTGGTTTTGCACGCGGCGATTGTACCGCACACGACGTTGTGCAAAGGAGCTGTCGGAACAATGTGCCCGTCCATAATTCGACAACTGTCTCGTGATACGGCAGTGGGCCGACTGGGTCTGCTCCGAGCTATGCTTCTTCTTAATTGCTTTGATTCGTAGCAAACAACGAAACAAAACAAATGGAAAACGCAAATTCCGAGAACATTGCTGGTCTATTTGTCAAAAATTTCTGGCCTTTCGGTACTTGCTGCGACGAATATGCAATGAAGGGCTGCGTGTCGGTCACGTGATTCGGTCGAAATGTCCTCGGTTATGCCCGTGACCGAAGAGATGGGTAATATTAAGGAACCATTCGCTTCAAACAGCCCCTCAATGCAATTTAAAGTTGCCGCGCCAGCAGGGACGACGTCAAAAAGTAAGTGGTCCAGTTTGTTGCGGGCACCTTCGTTATAATGTAACTAACACTACCAGAAAGATAGATGGACAGATGAGATCAATAAGTTTGGGGGGGATAAATTGGTCGCAGTTAGCACAGGAGCGGGTAATTGGAGATCTATGGGAGAGGCCGTTGCCCTGCAGTGGGCGTACATTGGCTGATGATGATGATGAACTAACACTACGTTTAAAGCCAAGCTTTCTATGCCTCACCGGTGTCATCTATCGTTACACGTAAACGCATGGCAGGAAGACAACTTACACAATGCACGCCTCAAAACAAAACAAATTATGCACCTCTCCGTCTAACGACGACGATGGTTGAACGGGAAGCTTTACGATGGGGGGCGATACTCGCGGGATCGCCCAGTTTGTTTTCACGACATAACTACGCACTACCGCCTCTGCCGCTTCATCTATCCACCGGTGGACAAAGCTTTTGGCAATTCGAAGACCCACACGTGGCGACTTTTTGCAGTAAGGAACTTTTACAAATCCTGCCGTCCTGACCAACATCAACTCAACTCTGTACCCTACATCGTCCTACTGCTTATGCGGCGGTCAAGCCACACCATTCCATATCGCCTGGGCTTGCCCAAGACACCCCTTCCCTGAAATAACCTCCGAGGAAACGCGGAAGACCGCGCTGTGCACCTCGCACCCGGGCCTACAGGCCCGTGTGGCCGCCAGGGCTGCCGAGGTCGCTGAACAGTTCCCGCTGACAGCCATCAATGTGATCTAACCACCAGCATCGCTTTATAGATGCATCATCACTGATATTACTCCGAATAAAGTTTATTCTCCCTCTCTCTGTTTCTTACGATAGATTCATTGGTTGTCCAATCCCCCACTGTGAGTACGTGCTGTACTCTGGAGGAGCGCACCGCTTTTCTGGAGTACCCAAAGCAACTGCCGGGTGTGCTTTCCGTAGGCCTAATGCTTGGGTTTCGGGTGTACGGCGTGAATCAGTGCTTGCTGCTTGGCGCTCGCTTCGACCGTGTCGAAACGGAGCAATCGGATAGACGCAGGCTTCACAACGCGAGGGACTCAGGTTCGATTCCGGCCACGGGAAGGGCTTTCTTCTTTCACTGCACCCACGATCATTCCTCGTCATCGTCAGGGAAAGTTCGCTTTCCTGAAGGTCACATTGGCGTACAACGGCATCATTGGCGCTTTAGTGTCCCCAACGATGTGTCCGTAATTTCCCCAACTTCACGCTTGGTCACGATGATTGGTCGTTCTGGAGTGCTGTGGTGAAGCCTACCTGCGGTGATTTTTAAGAGTGTATATGCATTGAAAAGCCCGTTGATTCGAACGTGAGTACGTTCCCGTTCGGATATTTCGAACCAGGTGCCGCCGTAATGGCGGCTTGCCTCCAGGTACACGACTAGAGAAACTCACGCGCGGCCTGTTCACGAGGCTGCGTGAATAAATAAAAATGGAGGGAGAGGGAGGAAATAAAAACGGATGGAGAGGTAAATGGGGTGTAACTAAACTAGGACCCATATGGCGGACGTTTTGGAAAGGTGTATTGTTTACGGACTGGAAGGAGGGAGAGCAATTTCACTGAAGTGAAGGAAAACACAGAGACGTCGGCCTAATCGCATAGGCTCTGGCCTGCTACTCTGTGCGAGGGAGGGCGAAGAAAGGAAAGAGCATGGCTAGAGGGGGACACGTCTGATGCTGGAGATAGATGTGAGGATATGAGTATATACAAAAATGCCTATACCAAGTACAAAAGCATGTTCCATGGGTCCTCCCCCGAACAGGATTGAGGTACACTGTAGCTGCCAAAGCGCTGCTTTTCAAGAATGCCAGCTACGTCGATGTGGATGCGAGCACAGTGGCATCGGGTGCGCTGACGTTCTGGGAACATCATTTTTTATCAGAAGCGCAGAACTTGTCGTTGCCAGTGTCGAGGAGGAGGAGGATAACGAAGCCCCGGAGAGGCCTCCCGCTGGAAGCTCATGACTCTTTTGAATATGTGGCGCCTTCTTCAGACGCACTCGTTTCCGCACCGCACTCTATTAGTGCATACGCACCCTCACCTCTTTTCCTCTCCCAACTGTCCCTTGTGTGACGCGCCGGACACGCTCTATCACTCGCTATGCGAATGTCCGCGCGACCCTTTCCCCCCTCTACCCTCCCCCACCCTTTGGGAAGAGGCTCTGCGGTGCTCGGACCGCGACCGCCAAGAACTGGTCACTGGTCCGGCCCTCGACGTCGCGGCGGCCCTATGGGCCACCGCCACTCCCCCATCCTAAAACCAGAGTTACAACAAAGTGGATTCTCTCTCTCTCTCTCTCTCTCTCTCTCTCTCTTGAACGCCGTCCGCCTCTTATGCTTGGAAGAAGATAAAGAAAAGGAATTTCTCTGCATTCACTACCAAAAACTGGTGCCTTTCGCCTTGACGGTCATAAGGCAGACTGCAATTAGAATATTTTTTAACAGCAAAGCTGCTCAGCAAATCAAAATGTTTCGTGTCCAAAGTTAAAAATACCAAGAAATTGGCGGGAGCGCGCACGTGAGCGCGTGCCTCGCAGCGAACACCCGTAGTGAACGAAACAAAGAAAAAAAAAAACTGGGCCCATCTCCCCGCGAGGGGGACTCGAGTAAATGCGTCGCATAGGGGGTGGGTGTATTGCGTTAACGTTTAGTGTTTGGGGAGTTGGTGGTAGTGAATGCGTTGTATCAGCAACTTCTTGACGTAGTTTGAGTGAGTCAAGGATATAAGGCGCGTTCGTAGCCTCCCATTCTGTGTCGGCTTTGTGGCGCAGTGGGTAGAGCACAATGTACATTGCGTTCCGCCCGCAGGGTCGAGGGATCGAAACCAGGCGCCGGATAGTATTTTTTTATATAGTGTAGGGGGAGGGGTGCGGACAACGACGGTGCGGACTAAGACGGACGTCAACGCGGGTGACATCGTGAGTTACTGAAATGCTCTGCATTTAAAATGACAAGCGCTCGTGTGTGCGTGCCCCGCGCCGACCGCCCAGCTTCCTCGGCACACGTTTGTCAAGACAAGCATACCCACTTAGGGAGATTGACCAAGATTGGCAAAAAAAAAATGCTGCAGCGTTTGTCGTAATCCTGCCACGCTTGCTCTGAACGAGAAAGACACGTCGTACAAAATGAAGGAAGCTCACACTTATAGCAACGGTGATGGAGTAAAGGTGGTTGGGGCAGCGAAGAAGCAAATCGGCTGAAATAGTGGACAAACTTTCGTGATGGTCATGACGATTGCGTATAGCTTCGCTACCTTCAAGTCTTACGCGTTAGCGTGAGCTTCCTTTATTTTTAAGCAACTTTTCTACATAAGAGAAATGAGAAGAGAAGAGAAAGAGAAACAGAGACGAGAGATACAGATACAGTAACGTCTCGGTGTGTCCCGTTGTTAACCGGACTTGCGAGCGAAACTGCTCAAACTATATCTCTGACCACACACAATGATCAAGACTGCTCGCTTTTCAGGTTTTGCTCGTTTAAAGACGTTTGGTCTTAATTACATAGGTGTATTCAGCCTCTTACAAGAAAGACAAAGCAAGAGAATAAACTTTACTGTGAAACATCAAAATTTAGAGTGAGGTCCTGAGTTCCCAAACCTGCAACAGACCTTCCCGCCAATCGAAGCCGAGAGTCCGGGTCGGAGCTCGACAGCTCCATCTCCCACTACTCACGGAAGAGCGGAGGAATCTAGCAATCCTGGCGTTTGCCGTACGATCCCATAGCCCGTTAGGCTAACGAAGCCACCTCGGTGCATTCAGTCTCTAACATGAGTCAGCCCCAAAGGCTAACAAAATCCGGAACCACGTGAATTTCATGCAGTTCTCGCTTAAGGCGGCGACACCTTCTTGACGCGATCGTGCTCCGGTTCGACTCGATAATTCCGTTTTCGTTCGTCGCTTCCGCACTCTCCCGCAGTAACGTAGTGCCCGTCTGGCCGAAGACGCCCGGTGCCCTTTCCACTGACTGAGGCGGGGATGGAAGTAGTGTCGCCGGTTTCTCCTTGCTTTTTTTACATTTCGCTCCGTATTTCTTGCTTCTCGCTTGACTCGCCCTCTTTTTTCACGGTCAACCGCGTCGCCCTGTGCTTTGTCGCCTCCCATTCCCCTTTCTCGCCCCCTGACGTCACGTCTGGCACATTGCTTTAAAAGGCACGTCTAGCGAGCGGTGACGCCATCGCTTCGAACCTTACGCGTAGAGTATTTCCCGAACAAAAACGTATTTTACAGCGTTAGCCGTGTGCAGCCCGCAACACCGGGATTTTTCGTCGTTTCGTCCGCGCGAGTTCAGAAACTGTCGCCATCAAGTCCCAGAGCAAGAGATACCCGGAGATGTGTGTTAGCCAACACTTGAGCCGGAATTTCTGCGTTTCATAAAAGTATGTCAAACGGTTCCGGCAGCTTGATGTAAATGAGTTCGACGTTGCTTGGCGCGGTGTTAACCTCAAGGTTCGCGCTACCTAACATTAAGAATTACACGGGTGATAGCACATACCCGCAAGAGTGTACTTCCCAACGCTTACCCATATGATTATACAATGAATTCGTAGTAGTCGTGGTAGTAGTGAGTTTTAATAGTTGTAATAGTAAACTTTTATTGAGCCATTAAATATATGGGGTTTCCCAGTTCGGGAGTCTACGTGATGGCCGAACGACCAGTTCTCTGGATGCTAGGAGTTGCTGGACGTCCCGGAGGTCACTAGTGGTCAGTTTCTCCCAAAGCTCAGGAAAAGAAGAGGGGAAGGAAAATGGTGCTAGGTCTGGGTTATGTGCACACTAATAAAATGTGGGATAGTGTGAAAGGATAAGTGCAAAAAGTGTCCTGAGTCTAAGCGGAGAGTTTGGACCTAGGTAATGGTTTGGGTGCGACGGAGAGTCGTTCCTTCTGATTTAGAGAGCTTGGGGTGAGGTTGACGGAAATATTATCTGTAAAGTCGGCAGTGTTGTGTGGTGTCCTTGAATGCGACCAATGGTGCGAACACCAGGTGTCCTACTGAGGCCTAGGAGAAGAGTGCGTAGGCTTGGTGATGGGCACATTCATTGGCCGTCAGCGAGGAGTGGGTATCGGTCCCGATGAGCTTGACGTTCTCAACAGAAATTATATGACGATTGCCCGCTAACACCACTATATCGCTTAGTTATAATTTGTCCACGGTGAAGTTGCGAATGTTACGAAATTTTCGTCTGCTGTCACTCAATGTGGCCATCTATAGGGGAACCATATGCGCAAAGAATGAGGCTGGAACTGCGTTTTTATCGATATTTTCTCATAAAAAAATATGTGAAAATTGCCCACTAAGACGATTTTATTGTTACGAGTTTTATTTACTTTTATTTGCTAAGTAGTTCGCTGTGTTGTAAACATTACCCCGTTGCCGTCTGCTTCTAATACGTGGCCCTTACGGGAGATAAACGAAATCCCTATTTTTGTGTGCTGAGACAAAACTCTAGTCCTTCCATATTCCATTAAGTAATCACAAAGCCTTTGTAAATACCATTACCATCCCGCCGTGGTGGCTCAGTGGCTAAAGCGTTGTGCTCGAAGACGCGGGTTCGATTCTTGGCCTTGGAGACCGCTTTTCTGATGCAGGCGAAAAGTAAAAAACGCCCCTCTGTAGAAGATTTCGGCGCACGTTAAAGATCCCCAGGTGGACAAACTTAATCCGAAGCCCTCCACTTCGACGTGCCTCATCGCCTGGGTTGTGTCGGCGCGTTAAACCCTACAACCTGATTAATCAACTACCATTACCAAAAGTTAAGACAAATAAATGCATGCCCATTCTTTATCACAGCATGTGATGTGCATTTTTACAGCTTCGCTGTTTATCCATAGAACTTCACATTTGAAAGACTTCTAATGTTTTTCGTTCTAGTTGGAATATTGTTTGGGAAAGGAGGTTTGAATACAGTACTTCTCCACGGTTTATGGATTCCCGAGGCACTCTGGTAACTATTGCCGCAGTTATTTTATTAGAAAAATGGACCAGGGCGTTCCAATTCACATTCGGGCTTTTGCGAACGGTAGGGACGCGCGGCCTTCGTGGCACGCCGTTGTACACGCAGAGCCTGCACCGGGCACCTGAATTTCATTATTCACCGCCGAAGTCATCGATCACAGAAGCGTATCCACGGCGGTTAATGGTCGAGGCCACAACGCCGTCATCGATAACAGCGGAGCGCTTTGCATTAAACAGGCGCCTCGCTCCGCACACCCCGCGAAATTATAAGTTTACTGAAGTTCTTAGAGCCACACCAACGGGGCCGCCCTTTGATTACCAATTTTAGGGAATCGTGTGCAAGCCCTTTTATAGGCGCGACATCTGAGGCGGCAAAAAATAAGCATTCAAAACATGACCAACAATTCCCGCAGTATTTTTAAACAGCAATGAAGCTCTTCCGAGTGATGAAAAACCGGAAGCTTTGAATATTTAAACAATTCAAAGGGATTCCGTTAGCGCTGTAAATGTCGCTGGGCGTAATGTAAACTTTTTGTGGACAAATGACAGAGCACCCTTAAATATAACACATCATTGTCATCATCAAGTTTGTCTCCATTGGGGGACGAATGCCTTCCCATTGTGCTTCCAGCTGATTCTGTCTTCCGATGTTCTAGTTCAGTCTTTACATCATAATGTTTAAAGGGGGAAGCCTTAACTCCCCATGTTTCATGGAACGCGTGAGTTACAAAAAAAATGGTCCGCGTATCTGCTCGCTTCGCAGCAAATGTCGTTGAAAGACGATAGTCTTACGTCGCACCTGACACTTAAATGTCGGTCTCCTCTTCCCACTCCCGTCTCGCTCCCCAAGGATAAGGATACGTTTGCTCAACTCAATTCAATTTTCCCGCGTTCCACTGCCCGCACACCATATATTAGATGCAACGCATCTCATGCTCGCCCCTCTGTCCTTCCTGCGTCTGTCCGGCGTTGTCCGCACAGCTGCGCCTCTCCTCCTCTCCTCTCTCCGATAGCGAGCACTCTCTCCCAAACAGCTGCGGGTTGGCGCAGCGCGCTCTCACTCCGTTGCTAGGCGCCGGTGGGCGGCGCTGCGCTTGGCGCTGCGCGCGCTGCGCATGTGTAGTACTATCTCTCTCCGCGCTCTCCTCTCCTTCGGGCGCTATGAATATAAAGCGGCATGCCGCGCTCCGACGGTCTCAGTCCACGGTCGTCCGCATTACGCTTGCACTCTTTCGCAGTACTCGACGATTGCTTGACGAGCCCCTAACTGTGCACTTTACGCACCACAAGGAACTCATTCTCGTCTGCAATAAAGACCGTACCTGAGCATACGTGTACTGCATGTGCATTGCATGGTGAAAATGGAAAATTACGCCCACCTCCCCTTCGCGTGAGAATCCCTGCTATAAGCGTAATCAATACGATGGAAAACGCCAATGGAAGCCCCCCTGAGATGCGTTGCATCACACCAGGGTTCCCGCGAGGGGAGGTGGGCGTAATTTTGGATGGATAATTTTGTAAGTGTTTTACTGGGAATGCTGCCACAAAATGTATAATCTGGTGCGGGCCCATTTTGCATATTTGGTTCAGCACATTGTTTTCAACGCGTAGCTTTTGATTTATTATTTCAAATATCAAGTATACATATTTCAATTAACAGAGCACTCTCTAGTACCAGCTGTATTTTGACGTTTCGCCATAATATCCCTAATATTTTCTTTTTGCTCAACAATGCTGACGAGTATGAGGAATGTTTCCAGATTTAGTTACTTGAATGAGTTCTCGTACCGGCCCCGGTGGCTCAGTGGCTAAGGCGTTCTGCTGCTGATCGCGAGGACGCGGTTTCGATTCCCGGCCGCGGCGTCCGCTTTTCTGATGGAGGCGAAAAGCAAACACGCCCGTGTGTATATGATTTCGGCGCACGTTAAAGACCCCCAGGCGGTCAAAATTAATCCGAAGCCCTCCACTACGGCGCGCCTCATCACTTACGTTGCGTAGGCGCGTTAAAGCTACAATCGATCGAATAAGCTTCTCGTCCAACAGTTCTATTATCTTTTGGCCTGGTGGCTGAATTGAGGGACAGACAAATGGACAGACCAAAATTTTCGGGTTGCGACGTACGCAGGACCAGACAAACGAGGAATGCGCGACGCGGGGATCAGGCGCCTTAAAAAAAAAAAAGGGGGGACTCGAGTAAATGCGTCGCATAGGGAGTGGGTGTATTGCGTTAACGTTTAGTGTTTGGGGAGTTGGTGGTAGTGAATGCGTTGTATCAGCAGCTTCTTGACGTAGTTTGAATGAGTCAAGGATATAAGGCGCGTTCGTAGCCTTTGATTCTGTGTCGGCTTTATGGCGCAGTGGGAAGAGCACCGTGTACCTCGCGTTCCGCCCACAGGTAGTGAATGCGTTGTATCAGCAGCTTCTTGAAGTAGTTTGAATGAGTCAAGGATATAAGGCGTGTTCGTAGCCTTCCATTCTGTGTCGGCTTTGCGGCGCAGTGGGTAGAGCACCATGTACCTTGCGTTCCGCTCGCAGGGCCGTGGGGTTATTTTTTATTTTTTTTATTTTTATTGTTTTTTATTAGTATTATTTATTTTTATATATAGTGTAGGGGGAGGGGTGCGGACCTGTTGTTGAGAGCGAGGAGGGTAGCTTGATGCGGGAGAGGAGGAGTGGGGGAGAGGGCGCACCTGGAACGGCTGTTGCGGACGCCGAGGCATGCCGACAACGCCGGGTGACATCGTGAGTTAAAGAAATGCTCTGCATTTAAAAGAAACTCTTCACGGGAGACTTCCATTGGGCGTTAAGGGGTTGAAGGCCAATTGCATTCAAAATTTTCTTTGTCCAAATTAGCACCATGTACATTGCGTTCCGCCCGCAGGGTCGAGGGATCGAAACCAGGCGCCGGATAGTATTTTTTTATATAGTGTAGGGGGAGGGGTGCGGACAACGACGGTGCGGACTAAGACGGACGTCAACGCGGGTGACATCGTGAGTTACTGAAATGCTCTGCATTTAAAACATCGGTGTGGAAGTAGGGTCGGGAGAGAGCTGTGAGAAAGGGGACGCCCGCGTTCCGGGAGGGGGAAACGTCAGTACCAAAGTGCGGTATCCAGATGCCACACGTGCACGAAGGGGCTCCTAGTGATGCCTAACCGGCGGAACGAGCTTCGAAGGCTGCCGTCCAGGGGGCTGGTCAAGTGGTGATGGGTGCGGCCTCAAAGTTCTACAGAGTTCAACAAAGTTCTAAAAAGTTGAGTAGCGCATCAACAGAAGGTTCAACTAGGTTCAGCCTTCACATTCTTAGAAAAGGCTTAGCATTCCCCGTAATTGTTAGGGTCATCTGAGTAGTCCACCCAACTTTGTTTTTACTTTGCGTAACTTATTAAATTTCGGCGAGATGAACGCTTCGCCTACTTACCTGCGTATCCCTACATCAAGTTGACTTCCTCTAGCGCTTGCGCTGCGCACTATCTGCCTACTTGCGGTGCGCACCGCAAGCAGGGGGTCAAATGAGGGTTTATCAAAGCAAAAGCCTTCTATGTCATATCAAACGCAAATAGGGACAGTCATAGTTGTCGGCGTTGACACGAACGGGTGTAAAAGTCACGTGACCTTAGCAGCGGGAATTGCGCAGGGGAGGAGATGGGTGGAGCTTTGACGCTATTACTCCGCTGCCGCATTCGTACACAGTTTTCGATGATTTTTTCGACCTGCTCAATTATTCTTTTGAGGAAAACAAAATGGTATGAGTTCTACTGCTTACGGATAAAAGGATTTTGACAGTCACCCTCTTTTCCTCTTTAAACGTCAACTTTGGAGTACCGCAGTATATTTTTATCTTTTCCCGAAAACTATTCAAGTCACAGATCGTGGTCTGTCTAAGTTAGAAAACTTAGAAGTGATTTCGCAAATATGATAACCGGGGATCCCCAGGGATCAATACTGAGATCATTGTAATTTAACTTATATGTAGATGGCGTGTGTCAGGGGTCGACAACCTGCGTCCGGGGGATCGCATGCGTCCGGTGAGGCAAGTATTATGCGGCCCCCTCCACTACGTCAGAACCCCCGTCACTTCCTATCTGATGGTTGAAATGGCAGTGTGGACTTCAAATTGAGTTAAACACACAAAAAAAGATTTCTCCCGATTAGCATTGGCCCGCATCTTCATAATTAGCCTGATAACCATTTCGCTTGCTTTCTTTGCACAGGTCCACAAAAGGCGATCAACCCCTCTTCCCCACCCCCCTGTTTGCCCCTCGGCCCTCACCGTGTCGGCTACATGCAACTCTGAACCTCCGCCTCAAAAGACTGCTGACCCCTGGCTTATGTTATCATCTACGTGGTTCGTTATATCAATACGCAGATTACACTATTATTGCATCCGTGGCACCTGCTTACTCAGAAACGATATCCACGTTACAAGATGGCTTGTGAAAGCAATGGATTGGTTCTCGCAAACCTTATTTCTGTCAACTCTGCTATAACTTGTCTGATATGTTTCCATAACCCACTAAAGATTTTCTCGATCATCCATTGTTTCTGCACAGCTCTCATTGCTCTGCTTGTACGTGCGCTCCCCTGCCATATACGCCTGCTGTTAAATGCCGGGGTACTTTTTTTTAATAGTGACTTATCCTAGAACACTCCCTAGCGTACATTTGTCGAAAACGTGGGTCTGTTTATTATTTTTTCTACAACATTACATAATTTCTGCCCTTATCCCTTCGTAAAACTATGGTACATGCTTTGGTCTATAGCTTACTTCGATACAGGGTCACAGTGCGTGCAGTTTGTGCCATGTGCTGGAACAATACGATCAATACAATACTGCGTTCTCGGGTAACTAACATTGGTTGTTATTTAAAATTTGAGTATAGGAGTGATGTGTCTAACAATTTTCGTTTACCAACCTTTGATGTTCTGTTGAGCGAAACTATTATTTTAAGGTATTTTTGGACAAATAATTTTGAACCATTGTATATGGCTATGCGTAACCTCGACCCAAAGATTTGCTGTTACAATACACGGTACGGACGTAGGAATAGACTGTGCGGTGTTTCTGGTGCATTCAACCAACTCCGTGTAGATATTTCATGCAGGAATTGAACTAGGAACAAAAATGTTTTCAAGAAATAGACATTTATTGTACTGCAGACATTCCCCACGGCGTGTGTTTTCCATGTATCTTTATGTACACCGGGCTTATTTTGCTTTTGCTTTGACATCTATTTTCTTAATGCCTTTGGTTTCAGATGACTCCAAGGCTGTGCAACTCAATTCCTTCGTGGCTTTGGCAGGCCATACGGTTCGCACTATTTTAATAACAAAATAAATGATGTCGTCACCATCGTTATTATAATCATCAAGTGCCTGTCACATTCGTTTTGAAGAAATGCCCTGTAGAGAACTCCGCAACTCCATATATTGAAATACTCAGCTGTTAAGGACTTTATTTCAACTATTGAGATCTTTATTTGAATGTCGCTTAGGTTGGCTGGACAAACGCTCTATCCACCCTAGAAATACCGGCTAGTGATAATTTTGTAGCCACCTATTTTGTTATTAGTGGCGACCGCGAAAGTTCCAATTGCTAAAGCTGCGGTTTAGTAGTGCTCCCTGCCGTGTACCGGTATTCAATTGCCGCGGTCATTCAGAACTGGAAACTGTTAAGGAATAAGTGTGGACGAAAGTTCTTGGAGGAGGTACAAATCAAATTTGGGTCCCATTTTTACACTTCTTTATGCATAAACAACGCGGAGTTTCCCCCCTGTGTTCAACCAGAAAACTATGCGGGTAAAATCTATCTAGCGAATAAAGTTCAATCCCCGCCGACATAAATACACTCCTCCAGGCGGAGACCGATACGCCGGCACTACTGTATTTGCTGCGCAGCACCAGAAGGGTGCTGTATGGCCAATCATGTGTTTTTCACAGGTGCGAAAGCCTTCATGTCAATGTTTGCAAACTTTGATTTTCTTACATTGTGGGGCTCACTGGTTATTTCGGATATCTTGCTGGTCAGCCCTTAGTGCATTGTTGCTGTATGTGTCGCAGCAATCGCGACGTGTGGGCCATTCTGCACTTGCGGTGTCTAATAACGCCGCTTGAGATTTTGTTGCTTTTGATAGCCGTTTCCTAACATTGCCCCTTCTTTTAAGATAACATTTGTTCTGATCATGACGAGGAATATGAGCGTTACACAGCTATTTATCAGAACATGCGTACCTTTATGCGGAAAACAGCTCAATAAATAAAAAAAAAATTGCAAACTGGTATACATCGGAACTACGAAACGCTCCAAAATGCAAAGATAGGACTCATAGGCAAGCCCGCTGCACGTAATCCGGAGCTTTTAAGTGGAAGTTTAGGTATTAGATACCTCGGGGGACAGATATCATCGTTTAAATTAAGACGTAAAAATGAACTTGGGCTGTCCATTGCCCAAGTCCAAGTCGAAACCCGAGTCCAAGTCTGCCACGAAGTGACAACCGGTAGAACGCCATGGTAACAGGGTGGCTATCGAGAGACGGCACTAGAAGTAAGGGAAGATCGTTAGGTAGATGGAGGGATGAATGAAGAGAATTTAGGGGGAAAGAAAGGACTGCGCAGCGCAGAAGCTCTTGGGATTCAATGGGAGAGTCCTTTGTCCTGCACTGGACTCAGACAGATTGCTGCTGCTAATGACGATAATGATTGCGACGACGGTGATGGAAATGATGATGATCATGACGACGATGAAAACAGAACAATGCGAAAAAAAGTAAAAAGGTAAAAAAGCTCTGCCAGCCCATTCGCTCTTCCTCTGCACGTGAAGCGACAGGAACCGCGTTAAGCGGGGGACATGTCCGATCCGAGCGATCCGGTTTCCGACGCGGCGCGTCAAATTATCTGGCAGGTTGGATGCGCGCCGAAACGGCCACACGGCGGGTCATCCCTCAGCCAAACCGGTTCTCGGCGCGGAGACGCGTGCGGGAACGCGAGCTTCTCCGCCCATGTGTCCGACGTTTTAGAGGACAACGGCAAGCCCATTGGAGGAGTAGCTAATGTCTTTGCAGAGGAGTTCAGCTCTGTATATCTAAACGGAGAATCGGACCCGTTCTACAACTTAGCTTCAATGTTGCCTAAACTCTATGTTCCCTGAAATACTGATGACGACGTTCTCAATCCCTCAACGCCTCCAACCGTCAGTTTCTTTTTCTTGCAGCCCTCATGGTATTGCTTCTGCAATATTTCAATCTTGCGGAGAGCTCTTGAGTGCTATACTAACCGATATATTTATTAGTTAAATTCAATATGCTATATGCACCCATGTTAGGAAGCTAGTAGGCGCGTTTTCCGTGTTTTGATATTGTCCTGAAGCTAGTTTAGTGAGTGCTAGTTTTAGTGAGTGCTAGATACCTGCTGGTGTGGTATCTAAGCGCATTGTGATTGTTTTGCACTACATTTTTTTCTTCCAATGAGGTATACATCTGTTCTAACGGTATAGAGTACTGTCCAGCCGATCTACAGCATCTTGCGTTGTCTTGTTTTTCGTGCAAGGCTTCTTGTCATCGCAACGTCGATAGTGAGTATAATATGACTTGACCCACGCTTTGGAGAGCTTCGGTTAGCACCAGGAATAAGTTTACTGCTCCCCCCTGGACATTCGCTACTCTTTTATCGAGTTTTTATTAATTTACCTGCGTGGGCAGGGCCGTAGCCAGAAATTTTTTTCGGAGGGGGTTATGGGTTTAGGGAAGAGGGTAGTTTTGCCGAAAGCAACAGGAAGTATTGCTTACGCGCTGCCTGGAAAAGATTTCGGGAGGAGTTCGAACCCCCAAACCCCCCCTCTGGGTACGGCCCTGCGTGGGCGGAGCGTCTACATCAATATTAACTGTGAGCATCCCAGCCTTACTCTTACTCCAGTGGCGTGCTGCAGGGTCCTGTTCTCGGCTCTCGCTTGTTTTGTGTATTTCCTAGGGATGTTTCGTTCGCCATAAGGCATCATTACTTTCCCGCCGTCTGGATGACATCAAGATTTTCAACAGCGTAGCTGTTCCTGAGCTGGCCCTGACGGCAGTGCCTAATGGTGTAGTGTCACACTCTCTCTGTGGCAGGTTTCTCCACCGTACAAAAATCGGTTTTCTGCATAGAAAAAATATTAAACATAAGGAGGTCCTAGGACCTTCATATCTTGATGCAAGAAGCCCTATATTGCCCTTAAGACATGTCTTCCCCGCAATGCACTTGTGTGTTTAAGTGAAGCCGGCTTTATGGGGATCGTTATAGGCTTAGTCTTGGTAAGCTGGTTTTTCCGCATTGTTTGTTGCACAGTGAGGCATGGCCATTTACGGACGTTATAGGATTACAGAAAACGGCTTTAACTTTTATTTTATAAAAAGTACCGTATTTACACGATTCTAACGCGTACCCTTTTTGCTAAACTTAGCTCAGTTTCAGTAGCCTTCAAATTTGTGCGCGCGTTACAAACGGGCCAAGATCCGAAAGGCGCTTCATAGCCACCAGCAGCATTGTTAAGGACGCGAACTTCTCCAAAAAATCCAATTATAAAATCTGCGTGGTAGAATTACCCTGACGTAATTTTTTTCCAGTTTTCTACGTACGCTTACCTGCGCGTAACAATCGGGGAGCGTTTCAATCGTGCAAATATGGTATCACGAAATAAATTGTATATCAATTAGCCATTGCCATCACGCCGATTTTCATTTAGTTGCCATAATTAGTTCGCACTGAAATTGTAGGCGTTACAGAATTGCCGCCTGCTGTCAATACAAGATCATCTACGCCGGGAGTATGGCTACAGAAAAGAGCTGTGACTGTTGTTTTACCGGAAATATTCGGAAACCAATTACATAACAATTAGCCGCTAAGACGACTCCAACGTTACGCGCCGCAGCTTCGCTGGTCATCCTTATTCACAGAGTGGAAGGTCACTGAATTTTGTTTTCATTGAAGTTTTTTATCAGCACTTTTATGCATTCACAGAGACGTCGGCGCATTTCATGAGTAGCTAAAAACAAGAAACTGATAGCAAACGCGGGGCGAAACAGAGTACTTTTATGCACGCGTGCTTATGACACACTGCCTTGTAATTACTCCTGTTGTGGAAGTAGAGGAGGAAGAAGAGAGCGTGCACACTATCACCATTAGTAAATAAAAGGAAGTGGAAGTGCGTTCCCAGTTCTGCCCTACCCTGGCGTCCTGGTTTCTTGCGGTTCACAACAACTTTGGTGCCGAAATCACCCGTCTTCAACCACCCGGCATTGTCCGGACGAGCCATTGGGCCTGAAAGACGACGATGGACCGTTTGAAACCCAAGCGAACGGCACGGCGGGCCCTTCTGACGAAACTGGTGAACGAAGCCAAGGCTGCGCTTCAACCTACGCCTCCAGACTTGGTGAGCTTGCAGTCAGTGCTCCAGCGCTTGACAACTTGCGAGGCGGAACTCCGCGCGATCAATACCGAGATGGAACCTTTGATACCTACCGAATTACTGGAAGCTGAGCTAGAGACTGTGCTACAGTACGAAGATGAGGCGCTTAACGCGATATCAAGCCTCAACACAGTCATAGAATCTCTAAAGAGCCCGACTGCGTCAGCTGCCGCATCTGCGACTTTGATTGACGGCTCGTCACGGGAGACGCTTCAGTCATTTAGCCGTTCATCAGGACCCCGGCTTCCGCAATTGGAAATAACGCCATTTCGCGGTGACATGAGCAAGTGGCTGCCATTTTGGGAGCAGTTTGAGGCAACTATCGACAAGAACCCGACATTGAGCGTAACGGAGAAATTTCACTACCTCAGGAATTACATTTCCGGAGAGGCAGCATCAGCAATTGCCAATTTAGAGACAACCGAAGCATGTTATAAGGATGCCATCGAGATGCTTCGCTCTAGGTTTGGAGATCCGTTCCGCATAAAACAGGAACATCTCTACCGTCTACGATCCCTAACTGCTGTTCGGTCTTCCTCCGACGTGACTGGGTTACGCCGCCTCTACGATGCCCTCCAGAGCCACGTTCGAGGTTTGACGGCATTGAAGGTGCCCACTTCATCATACGCCTCGATGCTTATGGACATACTGCTTCGGAGTCTTCCTCCCGACATTGTTGTTCAGTACCATCGACGTTGTGCTGAAACTTCAACATCGACTTCTGGGGAGCGTGCTCAAACAGCCGATACGAGACTGCAAGATCTCATGGAATTCCTTCGTATCGAGGTTGAAAGCCGTGAGAAATCACAACCAGTGCTTGACAAAGCGTCAAGAAACTTCGACAAGACGTATGGATGGCGCAATCAGGACCCTCACAAGCCACGTCCTCCGACAGTTGCTGTCTTTCACAACGCAGGAAAGCCACTGCCGAAAGAAAGTCCTTGCCTTTTCTGCAAGAACAGACAACATGTCACCGAGGAATGTACGGCCAAGCTGACGAGTACTGACAAAAAAGAGATTCTTCGCATGGACGCACGCTGTTTTCGGTGCACGGCCAAAGGGCATCGCTCAAGCGAATGCCGGAGACGTATCGAGTGCTCACACTGCAAACGAAGACACGCGACGTCTCTCTGCATGCAGCAAAGTAATAACTCTGGACAGCCGAAGACTAACGCCGAAAATGCGTATTACACATCTGCGGAGACAAACCAAAACATGAAAGAGGGTACCACTGTACTTCTTCAGACCATACGTGTATGGGCTGTTTCCGACCAAAGCAGGATGTTTTTGCGTGCTGTCGTTGACGGTGGCAGTCAGAGAAGCTTTCTTCGGGAAGATATATCCAAGAAGCTGAAACTTCCGGTTGTCGGAGAGGTAAACTTGGCCATCAACACGTTCGGCAACACTCGGAGAACCAAAAGCCGAAAATATCGTATCGTTCGACTTAAACTACAAAGCCAATTCGACAGCGGTGAATGTGTCTTGGACGTCGTGGAAATTCCAGAAATATGCCAAGATATCTACTCCCATGTAGCTGATATCCCAATAATCAAGAAATTTCAAAAAAGAAGCAAAAACATCGCGGATAGTGACAATTTTGGGTGGAGTGTTGGAGACAACAGTATCGGACTGCTTATTGGCGCTGATCAGATGTGGCTAATCATGACTCCAGAGGTGACCAGAGATGCCAACTCAAGTCTTGTTGCCATCAACACAATGTTTGGATGGACATTTCAAGGTCCTACGCAACACCACATGCCTTGCACGCCCGCATGCTTGGTTAGCGTTTTGCACAGCTATGCGACAACGGCAGACCAGGAAGTCCCTGAAGACAAGATTGGACGTACGTTCTGGGAACTTGAAGCCATGGGAATACTGGGAGACGACCAAGAACGCCACACAAGCACAGTACTGGAGGATTTTCAGCGTACTATTTCCAAAGTCGATAGGCGATATGAAGTGGCTTTACCGTGGAAGTTTGATCCGAAGGAATCCCTTGAAGACAACAGATCCGAAGCCCTGCGACGCTTGAATTTTCTAGTTAGGCGACTCTTGAAGAAAAAAGATTTGATAGCAAGATATGACAAGGCTATACGGCAGTATCTGGTCGACGGGCATGCTGAAGTAGTGCCAAAGCGTGACACGTGCGAAGACAGGCCGCTATACTACATGCCCCATAGGGAGGTTCTCAAAGAAGACCGCGTCACCACAAAACTTCGAGTGGTCTTTGATGCCTCTTCGTCCCGACCACCCAGCCTTTCCCTGAATGACTGCTTGGACAAGGGCGTGAATTTGAATCCGGACATTCTGGAACTTTTACTGAGGTTCAGACGACACAGATTCGGACTTAGCGCCGATGTTCAGAAAGCCTTCCTGCAAATCGGAATACAAGAAAAGGACCGGGATGCTTTTCGGTTCCTTTGGTATTCGAGCGTACCGACAGGAACTTCTTCAGATCGCCTAGAAGAGTGGCGCATGACTCGTGTTCCGTTTGGAGCAACATCGAGCCCCTTTATGCTCTCCGCAACGATTCGACACCACCTCAGCCAAGTTTCGGAAGACAAGAAAGAAACAGCAGAACTCTTAAAATCATCGTTCTATGTTGATGATTTGTTGACCGGAGCCGAAAGCGAAGAGCAGGCTGTACGTATCTATAAACAGAGTAACGATATCATGGCCGATGGAGGGATGCTACTTAAGAAGTGGTCAACTAATTCCTGTCAACTACAAATTTTATTTGACAGCAACGAGAAACAAATGGCCGCACTGAGGAAAGAGGAACCAGTTCTACCATCGAAGGATAGAAAGGTTTTCGGCATTGCCTGGGATGACGACGATGCACTTCATGTCAGCATGAAGTCAACAATACCTTTGTTGAACAAAACACCAGCAACAAAGCGGATTGTGCTACAAGCAATCGCAGGAATTTTCGACCCACTCGGAGTGATATGCCCACTCGTCATCAAGGGCAAAATGCTGTTTCAGCGACTCTGGACAGAAAAGATCAGTTGGGATTTGCCTCTGCCTCCGCACATGCAGGAAGAATGGTCGAATTGGTCGAACAATGTCCGCAAACTAGAAGACATCAGAATTCCCCGCTACCTGTTTTATGGGCATGAGAAACCACCTGGAAATTTGGAGGTACACGTTTTTTCTGATGCGAGTCCTCAAGCCTATGGCGCCGTGGCGTACCTTCGTTTTTTGAGCAACACCACATCAGCAGAGACTACGTTCTTGTTTTCGAAGTCGAGAGTAGCACCAATCCGAAAGTTGACAGTGCCCAAACTCGAACTTATGGGAACTCTCGTAGCCGCAAGAATGGGGGAATACCTGAACAAGAAGGTCTTCTACGGCACTACAACCATTTGGTACTGGACGGATTCGTCAATCTCGTTGGGATGGATAACTGGTAAGAAAAAGCTGGAACCATTTGTCGCTAACCGAGTTTCCGAAATTCGTCGGACGACTGATCCCTCACAATGGAGACACTGTCCTGGATCAAATAACCCAGCCGATCTAATCACACGAGGTTGTTCGGCTGAAGAGCTACTCGGAAACCAACTGTGGTGGAAAGGTCCTGAGTGGCTGAGACTGACTCCGAATGCATGGCCTGAGAATATTCTCAGCGTTCACCCCGACTATTCTATGCCAAACACTGCACACGTCGTACTCACCGGTTGCACACGAAGCATCGAAGCCGACGTCGTAGATATTCACAAATTCAGTGACTTTCATAAGCTGATCAGAGTAATGGCATGGGTATTACGGTTCTGTTTCAAGACACGTGAGCGTCCCAAGGGTCCGCTCACTACACGAGAACTCCAGTCAGCGGAGCAGTTTCTGATAAAACAAGAGCAAGAGAAACACTACAAGCAAGAACTCGCCGATTTAAAAACATCGAGGATTTGCAAAACTTCGCCTATCATGACGCTTCAACCATTCATTGACGACTACGGCCTGATGCGCGCCCGAAGCCGACTGTCTAATTTTCAAGTCACCGAAGAAATTAAAAACCCGGTGATATTACCTACCAAGAGCCATTTGACGGACCTAATAATTACCGCTACTCACCGTAGACTCCTGCACAGCGGGGTCCGAGACGTCCTGATAGACCTTCGGGAACGATTCTGGGTACCAAAGGCCCGTCAGCGCATCAAATCCATCATTTATAGATGCCCAACTTGTCGAAAATACAAGGCGAATCCAGGTTCTGCTTCTACACCACCGGTTCCAGCTGACAGACTTCGGAAGTCAAGTCTGTTCGACGTCGTCGGCATTGACTTTGCTGGACCACTGCTGGTTAAAGACGGAATGACAAAGACGTACATTCTTTTGGTAACTTGTGCCGTGACGAGAGCCATACACTTGGAACAAGTTTCCAGTCTAAAGACAGACTCGTTCATCTTGGCATTCAAGCGATATATAGCGAGAAGAGGAGTGCCCAGTACCATCTACTCCGACAATGGCAATACTTTTAGACGCGCCAAACGAGAGTTACGATCACTCTTCCGAGTTTCCGCTTCTCCTGAAATTCAAGACTTCTGCACTAAACAGGCGATAACTTGGAAGTTCAACGCAGAAGCTGCACCGTGGTGCGGAGGTTTTTGGGAGAGACTTGTTGGCAGCGTGAAGCGAGCACTGCGAAGTGTTCTCGGCAGAGCTTCAGTGAATGCAGAACAATTGAACACCATCCTGTGTGAAATTGAAGCGGTAGTTAACTCCCGTCCGCTTACTTTTGTGAGCAATTCCATCGGTGAGCCTGAAGTTTTGACCCCAGCTCACTTTCTCATCGGTAAGCGACTGACTGCTCTACCCACCGTTCAACTCGATCTCCTGGAACAACGTGCTACCGACATAACCAAAAAATGGTATTATCGACAGTCTCTGATGAACGCATTTTGGCTGCGATGGGAGAAGGAGTATGTGCTTCAGCTTTCATCGTTTCATCATGTCCATACAAAGAATTCCGCACCTCTCAAGATTGGAGACGTCGTTCTTATAGAAGGAAGAGGCCCAAGAGGATTGTGGAAAACGGGAGTAATAGAGCAGACATTTCCTGGGCGTGACAACGCAGTTCGTGCATGCAAAGTTCGACTTTCGGCGGGACAGTTCTTGACGCGTCCCGTACAAAAGTTGTATCCCCTGGAAATCGTCAAGAGCCCGGGGGAGGATGTTGTGGAAGTAGAGGAGGAAGAAGAGAGCGTGCACACTATCACCATTAGTAAATAAAAGGAAGTGGAAGTGCGTTCCCAGTTCTGCCCTACTCTGGCGTCCTGGTTTCTTGCGGTTCACAACAACTCCGTTCGCGACGTTACTTTGTTTCGTGCTTCGATGCCCAATGACCTTTATGTGCTCTTTGATGACACGCTTACCTTCAACCTTCAATTGAAAAACCAATTAAATTTTCAATACTTTGCAAACAATACCATTCTTTCCAAGGTTGAATCCTACAAATATCTTGGGTTATGGATAACAAACGATCTTAATTGGACAAAACACATTGACATAGTAACTTCTAGGGCTAATCAGAAACTCTTCTTTTTACGAAGGACTTTGAAACTTTCACCTCCATCCGTCCGTATTCTTGCTTACAAATCAATAGTCCTACCCATACTTGATTATGCAGCGGTGATCTGGGATCCAGTTACTCAAATTAACATTCATAAAGTAGAAAAATACAAAGAAGAGCAGTTCGCTTCATATACATATAACAGTTATGGACGCACCTCGGTAACTGAACTGTTAGTCAGAGCTAACTTACCCTCAATTTCAGAAAGAAACCGCATATCCCGATTAAAATATTTATACCAATTAGTTAATGGGCATTACAAGATAGATACAGGAAAAATTATTTCATTTTCTTCAGGTTACGCCACTAGACAACGCCATGTTCGTACAATAACTCCGTTCCGTACCCGCAATAATTGCTTCAAATATTCTTTTTTCCGTAGAACTGTGCAGGATTGGAATAGTTTAAATAACCATCAAGTTACAAAACAATCTTTAGCATCCTTTGCTGCTGGTCTAGAAAAGCAGAGAAAATAATTTTGCTTCTGTGCTAGCTTGGTTTTCTTTTCATAAAATGAGACCGATGTTTCATCTGTACTATTTTTGTTACGTTTGATTACGTTTGTCAAACGCAAGTGACGTTTCTTTTTTTTTGACTTGTGTTATATGGCTGCCTACTATGTGAAATGTGAGTGACTGTTCCATTTGTTTGCCTGGTGTTATATGCTAATATTTCCGTCTTTTGTACCCACCTGCGAAAATCCCTCCAGGGGATTGCAGTACCCATAAATAAATAAATAAATAAATAAATAAATAAATAAATAAATAAATAAATAAATAAATAAATAAATAAATAAATAAATAAATACATGTAAGAGCTAGCAAACAGGGATAATTCGAAAGTTGGGCACAGTTTTCAGGATACCCATTTGCGTAGCTCTGTTCCTTCCTGAAAATGCCCACAGCGGTCCGTCGTCCCATCTGGAAGGTGATTTAATTGTCTGGAATGACATCTGCAAGTCCAATAGGGCTGCAATAATTAAGGACAAAATAAGTGGTGTTCGATCCTCGAAGATCGTTTCCTTCGCAATACCAGAGCCGCTTTGGGGGAAAAGGGGGGAGGAAGAGGGAGGGCGCCGCATGGTCTGACGGGTGTGATACAGCTGACCTTACATTCCCGTTAGGCTCATATACGAAGCAGTCACCTGTGCTGATATTCTGCTGAAAGCCACCCTGCCGTAAACCACCAGAAAATACCACAATGTCTGTAATAAATACTCCTGTGACCCGCAAAAACAATGTTTATGCTGAATAGCATTTATAATGTATACTCTGCATATGTTGATGTCCCGAACTACTCACTGTATATGTTCAATTTAAAGAGTTTCAGAGTAACACTTCACTCTCATTCTCTACCACAGAAATGTATACCGCATTTCACTCATCGTTCGCAGTACGGAATTCAGTTTTTATAGTAATTGGCCTGCTGCGTTGCTGTTTGCGATGTACCTTGCCATAAAATTCACATTGTTCGCTGTATGTGTTAAGGTGTTTTTGTACTCAATTTTGCTATCTTGTAACGTTAAGTATTGTGGCTGACGTCACAGGTTCATCTGTAGCGCATGTAATACGTTTTATCACGATAGTTTGGTTCATATTTCTTGCTGTATAGAATTTACATTGATGGTGTTACTTTGTAGCTTTTTTATTTGTGGCGGAATGTGCAGGTCTATCAGCTGTTTCTCGGCATAGTAACAAAGTACGGGTTATTATTACTGTTATTACGAGATGGACTGCCGAAATGCAGCGTAAATTTCTGTCACGGCAGTGCCGGGAATTTTGTTGCGCCTGAAAATCGTTTCATTTCCACGTCCTTGATTAATGCAAAGCCGATTAGGTTGTCTGTACGGCCAAACTGTTGAAAAGAGCTCAGGTTATACTCTCTCCAAAAGGGTCTTCAAGGGGAAAGTCCGCTTGAACGTCTTTTTATATGCGCTATTCACTCAAGAGGAAATTTGCAAGCCGAGACGACGAGTCTTGAATTCAGCCACCTCACTTTTGCCCCCGTGTTTCTTCTCCAGAAGGAAAGCGCCTCGCGTACAATAAATAGTTCACGCAGCATGGCGTCGCAACGTCCCGGATGTTTCGCAGTATGCTCTGAGAGCAAATCGTCCCCGTCGCTTTGTTGGGAAGATTGAAGTCGGCGGGTTAGTAAGCTGTGGAGCGCTTTCGAAACACGTTCCGAGAAGACATACCAACTGCGGCCGTGCGGCCGTATAATTGCAGCAACATCCACAAGCGCGACCATCCAAGGTTCGTCTACCTTGGAGAGCGTCTATCGAAGGTCTTCTCCGAATTCCTTCACGGGCGCCTCTAGTTTCCTTCAATCTTTGCTCCCCTTTTATCGACACACTGTGGCAGGAGTCCTTTTTCATCGTTTCTGTCCTTGCTTGTAGGAAGTGTAGGGATGTCTGTTACTGTCTCCTGCTCAAGCGTTATTGACATCTCGAAACATCTAGAGCCCGGCCACTACGAACTCCAGCGTTCGGAGATGGCCGCAGGCCTAAACGGACCATGAAAGACAAGATACGAGTTGCAACATAAAAACTTGGGCGAGTTGGTGATGCATGTGTAACCACAGCGCAAGACAAACGAAGCGCTTCGTGTGTCCCCTTGCTATCGTCCTGTGTCTTGTCGTTTGCGCTGTGGTTCAAAAAGATACAACTTGCACCACTTTTACTGCACACTTCAAACAAATAATAGAGATGTTGAAGAAAATATGTAGAGCAGTGGCGACTCCCCAGCCACTTTCAAAAATTTCTCTATGACGTCACAAATTAATGTTCTCTATGACGTCACCGAGTATTGTTCTCTATGATGCCACAGAGCCAAGAGACATGGCTCGGTAATTAGAGTTGGCCTTGTGGCTTTCTTTTGTTGTATCGTTTGATTACTAACGTGCAGTTAACACGCTGATAACTATGATTTTAGTGCTGGCCGATATTACGCCACTCCTACTCATATTACGTCACTATAGCGCGAAATTTGATTGTTTTTCGATATTTTCTGCGGTTTTTAGATGTAAAATATTCGTGACTGTCATGGGGCTGAGTGAGGCACCAAAGGATAGAGCTTTCAAAATGAACCAAGTTGTTCTTCATCTTCATGGCCCCATTGAAGATATCGTTGACAATGAAAATGTGTGGCGGGACAAGCTTGCCTGGTTTGGCGTCTTTCCAGTTTCAGTTATGCGCTCTGTTGCCAGTTGCCAGTGGGCGACAAATGAGGTAAATCTCAACCTCGCCGTACAAGGCGAGTTTAAGGTGAGGCCATAGTCTGGCAGGCTGTTCAACAAGTGAGGTCGTAGGTCTCGCCCACAACGTTAGCTGACGAGTTTCTGGTTGGGTCAGGTTGATATCGGAGATGTGGTTCGAGCGAGGTTCAAATTCAACGCGCTGCTCTTCAGCACGAAAACTGTTTGATATTTTTGTGAACTCTCTTGAATATTGCCGCGAACCATACATTGGGTTTGTTTATTTGTGTTTTGCTTTTACCGCCCGGCTGCGCCGGTCTGTGTTATCTCTGCGCCAAGGGAAGCGCGTGTTCCATTCTTTCTTTCTGTGCCGCATCTGTTATCTGTCGTGATAGGGAGAGCATTCCGATCTAACGTGAACAGCCCAGAATAATCTTCTTGGATCTATTATGTTCTCGATGTGAATCGACGTTTCGAGAACCACGCGCACCGAAAGATAAAAAGCCTGCAGTGCGGACGCCGGGGCATTCGATTCTGCGACGCTCGCTGACGCAAGTCACTTTGTTGACCGCTGCTTCGCCGCCTCTGTATTCTTTTGAGTTGTTAGGGGAGCACAAGTTCGCTCCAATAAACTTGTTTCTCCTGCAAGACAACTGCGTCGTCCTTGGCTTCGTGACATCTGGTGGAGGTGCTGGGTACGCACCCTTCATGCCCACTAAAACCTCGAGAAGCCGCCAAGCCAGTCCAACAAGAGCCAGCCCCCGCCTGCAAGATTTACCACCCGAGTTCGGTTTGATGCCAGAAGGGCCCAAGAAAAAGAACGCTGCAACCAACACCATGGTGCAAGAAACAACATCGCCAATCGTCCTGCAGCAGCCCCGGGAACCGCCATCGTTCCGGGGAGCCCCCGCTGAAGACCCCGAAGAATGGTTGGAGAAGCTGGAGCGCGTCCGCATCTTCAACAGGTGGGACGACGAAGAAACTTTCCGGCATGTCTTCTTTTACTTAGAAGATGCTGCTCGAACTTGGTTCGAGAACCATGAGAGTTCTTTGACCGACTGGACTCACTTCAAAAGGGAGTTCCTGAAGACATTCACTACCGTTGTGAGAAAAGAGCGAGCTGCGCTTTTAAATGCATAGCATTTTAGTAACTCACAATGTCACGCGGCGTTGGCGTGCCTTGTCGTAGTCCGCATGCGCGTCTTGTCGTAGTCCGCATGCGCGCCTTGTCGTAGTCCGCAGCCAGGAAGAAATAAAATAACAGTTTCCGGCGCCCGGTTTCGAACCCATGACGCCACGGGCGGAACGCAAGGTGCCCGGCGCCCTACCGACCGAGCCACGAAACCGACACACATTTCGATGCATTGCTTGAAACTCGGACACAACACCCCAACGAAGGGGTCGTGATCTTCGTTGAGGAGATGAAGCAATTATTTCGCCGCGCGGACCCCGAAATGACGGAAGAAAAGAAGTTACGCTTCTTGATGCGCGGTGTGAAGGAGGAGCTGTTTGCTGGACTTGTCCGCAACCCGCCCAAAACCATCGCTGAATTCGTGACCGAAGCCAGCACGATTGAGAAGGCTCTCGAAATGCGTGCTAAGCAGTATGACCGGAACTTTGTTGGCGCGGCCAGTGCGAACTACATCGACAACATGCGGGTTCCGGCTGATAGCCTACGCGAGGCTATCCGCGAAATAGTGAGGGAGGAGCTGCGGAAACTGCTCCCGACGACGCCGCAACCACAAGTCGCTTCTCTTACCGACGTCATTAGAGAAGAAGTGCAGCAAGCGCTGGGAACTTCAACGACGCCAGTAGCACCTCGCGAGCCGCAAGCCATGACCTACGCGGCTGCTGTACATCGCCCTCGCCCACCTGCACCCTATCGTCACGAGGCTCCGTACCGTCGTCCCCTCTCGCCGGCCCGACCACCTGCGGCGCAACCCCCTGCCCCAAGGAAGACCGACGTGTGGCGAACGTCCGACAATCGTCCGCTGTGCTACCACTGCGGAGAGGCCGACCACGTCTACCGTCGCTGCCCCTACAGGAGGCTCGGTTTGCGAGGGTTCTCCGTCGACGCACCCCGCCCCCGAACTGGTCAACACCCATCGGAGATCGAAGAGTACCTGTCCAACACCAGCCGTCGACCAGCCCGTTTCAACCGTTCGCCGTCACCCTACCCATACCAGTCGCCGAACCGCCGTAGCAATGCTGAGTTCTCACGTGGAAGGTCCCCCAGCCCACGCGGGGGAAACTAAAAGCAGCAACTTCTGGAGGTAAAGTTGCACGATCGCGGAAAAATGAAAACCCTCCAACGACGCAACGACTCGCGGAAGACAGTGACTCACAACATGCCCTCATCCCGACGACCCGACCCAGACCTGACGAGACTCCCGTACACGACGAGACGTCCGCTGAGAAGACGATGACAACGACGACGCACAGTGCCCGACCGTCAACACGCACAAGCCGAGATGCGACGCCCCGACGCACCCGGAACTCGAGGAAGGCGGCATCCGACGTCAAGGTGTCCATCGACGGCTTTGACGTAGTCGCCCTCGTAGACACGGGAGCCGACTATTCGGTAATGAGCGGACCATTTGCGTCTAAACTGAAGAAAGTTATGACCAGATGGGACGGTCCGCACATACGCACAGCAGGCGGCCACCTCGTGACGCCAAGTGGAATGTGCACATCGCGCGTCACCATAGACGGCACAACGTACCCTGCGGCGTTCGTCGTTCTGCCTAACTGCTCCCGCGACGTGATTCTCGGAATTGACTTTTTGACGGACAACGGCGCAATAATTGATCTGCAGACCAAGTCGATAACATTTTCCTCCAATCACTCCACGACGCCGCAGCCGAACCCCGATCACCGTGCTGCTGTCAGGATCGCCGACGATCACATCACCCTGCCACCCCGCGCAAGCTTGATGATCGCCGTCTACTGTGAGGATGCTGCTTCTGACATCGACGCTATCGTAGAGAGTGATCGAAGGTTGCTTCTCGACCGCGGCGTCTCCGTCGCAAGAGGCATTGCGCACTTTAAGCAACGCCAATCTCACGTTTTGGTCACTAATTTCACCGAAGAGTACCAGCATTTAAACAAGGGAGCTGCAATTGCGTTCCTCGAAGAAACGCAAGAAGCAAGTGATGTGATCGCAGTCGCCGACTTTGAACGCACACCCGTAGAAACCTTCAAGCTCCCGCAGCTATTCGACGTGAATCCGGCGCTACCGCAAGAACAACGGAAAAAATTATTGGCTTTGCTGCGTCGCTACAGCGAATGTTTTTCGTCGAGCGCAAAACTACGTCAGACCCCTCTAGCGAAGCACCGAATAATAACCGAAGATGGAGCCCGACCTACCAGACAGTCACCGTACCGCGTCTCTTCACACGAACGGGAAGCCATCCGGACTCAAGTCGACGACATGCTGAGCGATGACATTATACAGCCATCGAAAAGCCCCTGGGCTGCGCCCGTCGTACTCGTAAAGAAAAAAGACGGCACATTAAGGTTTTGCGTTGACTACCGGCGACTGAACAAAATCACGAAAAAGGACGTGTACCCCCTTCCCCGAATCGACGACGCCCTCGACCACCTCTGCCACGCGAAGTACTTCTCATCGATGGACCTGAAGACCGGCTACTGGCAAATCGAAGTGGACGAGAGAGACCGAGAGAAGACTGCATTTATAACCCCAGACGGCCTATACGAGTTCAAGGTGATGCCGTTTGGGCTGTGCACAGCACCAGCGACGTTTCAAAGAGTCATGGACACTGTGCTAGCTGGCCTTAAGTGGCACACCTGCCTCGTATACCTCGACGACGTAGTGGTATTCGCCCGGACTTTCGACGAACACCTTGCAAGGTTGGAGTCTGTACTTGAGGCCATTCGTACGTCGGGGTTGACGCTAAAGCCTGAAAAGTGCCGTTTCGCATACGGGGAACTCAAGTTCTTGGGCCACGTCGTCAACGCCGCGGGAGTCCTACCTGACCCGGCAAAAACTTCAGCGATTGCGAACTTCCCAAGGCCGAAAGACAAGAAGGGCGTGCGAAGATTTCTCGGGCTGTGCGCATACTACCGGCGCTTCGTGGCAAACTTCGCACGCATTGCAGAGCCACTCACGCGCTTGACGAAAGATAGCACCCCTTTCAGCTGGGAAAACGACCAAGAAAAAGCATTCTGCGAGCTGCAAATACGCCTGCAAAGCCCGCCCGTGCTCGCTCATTTCGACGAAAATGCCGAAACGGAAATGCACACGGACGCCAGTGATATCGGCTTGGGTGCCGTCCTTGTCCAAAAGCAAAGCGGCTGCGAAAGGGTAATCGCCTATGCCAGCCGTGGTCTCTCGAAGGAGGAGAAAAACTATTCTGCCTCTGAGAAAGAGTGCCTGGCTATTATATGGGCGATTTCAAAATTTCGCCCATACGTGTATGGAAGGCCATTCAAGGTTGTAACAGACCACCATGCGCTGTGTTGGCTCGCCAATTTGAAGGACCCCTCTGGCCGTCTTGGGCGGTGGAGCTTGCGCCTGCAGGAGTTCGACGTTACCGTCGTTTATAAATCCGGCAGGAAACACTCCGACGCTGACTGCCTGTCCCGCGCCCCCGTCGACCCACCACAAGACTCTGATGAAGACAGCGCGTTCTTCGGGATCGTGACGGAGAGCGACCTAGCCGCCCAGCAGCGTGCCGACCCCGACTTACGCGTCATAATCGAGTACCTCGAGGGATGCAACGTTGCCGTTCCTAGGACCTTCAAACGCAGCTTACCAGCATTCAGCCTGAGAAACTCCGTCCTTGTGAAGAAGAATTTCTGCCCCGGAACAAGAGCGAATTACCTCCTCGTCATCCCCGCGGACATTCGTGACGAAATTTTGGAAGCGTGCCACGACGACCCGTCTTCCGGACATCTGGGCACAGCCCGCACTATTGGAAAAATCAAGGCGAGGTACTACTGGCCCGGCCTTACCTCTGACGTCACCCACTACGTCCGAAGCTGCCGTGACTGCCAGCGACGAAAAACGCCGCCGACAAGACCCGCCGGACTTCTGCAACCGATCGCCGTCCCATCGAGACCATTTCAACAGATTGGAATGGACCTTTTAGGCCCGTTCCCTACGTCACGATCACAGAACAAGTGGATTGTCGTAGCGACAGACTACATGACGCGCTACGCAGAGACCGCCGCTCTTCCGAGGGGGACCGCACAAGAAGTGGCGAAGTTCTTTATAAGCCAAGTTGTGCTACGACATGGAGCCCCGGAAGTCCTAATCACAGACCGCGGAACGGCATTTACTGCAGAGCTGATGCAAGGAGTATTACGCTACAGCAACACGGATCACCGAAGAACGACCGCGTACCACCCCCAAACGAACGGACTAACAGAACGTCTGAACAAGACAATCGCAGATATGCTGTCAATGTACGTTGACGTTGAACATAAGACTTGGGACGAAGTTCTCCCGTATGTCACGTTTGCGTACAACACGGCTATCCAGGAGACGACGCAGCTGACGCCGTTCGAGCTTGTCTACGGTAGAAGGCCGACTACGATGCTCGACGCCATGCTTCCGCACGTAGAAGACGACGACCTCAACGCCGACGTCCACGGATATCTTCAACGTGCGGAGGAGGCCCGCCAGCTCGCTCGAGTTCGTATAACGGGCCAGCAGCTGGTGGATGCGGGCCGCTACAACCTCCGACGCCGAGACGCCGAGTACCAACCAGGGGATCGTGTGTGGGTTTGGACTCCCATCCGACGACGCGGACTCAGTGAGAAGCTCCTGCGACGGTATTTCGGACCCTACCAGATTCTACGACGTGTCGGCCAACTTACCTACGAGGTGATCCCCGATGGTGATTCCGGAACATCACGACGACGCACGCGGCCCGAAGTCGTCCACGTGGTTCGCTTAAAACCTTTCTACGGACGATAACGAATTTTATTTTTATTTTCGGACTGTCGCTTATGTTAGCATCGGGTCGATGCACTCTTTGAGGTGGGGTAATGCCGCGAACCATACATTGGGTTTGTTTATTTGTGTTTTGCTTTTACCGCCCGGCTGCGCCGGTCTGTGTTATCTCTGCGCCAAGGGAAGCGCGTGTTCCATTCTTTCTTTCTGTGCCGCATCTGTTATCTGTCGTGATAGGGAGAGCATTCCGATCTAACGTGAACAGCCCAGAATAATCTTCTTGGATCTATTATGTTCTCGATGTGAATCGACGTTTCGAGAACCACGCGCACCGAAAGATAAAAAGCCTGCAGTGCGGACGCCGGGGCATTCGATTCTGCGACGCTCGCTGACGCAAGTCACTTTGTTGACCGCTGCTTCGCCGCCTCTGTATTCTTTTGAGTTGTTAGGGGAGCACAAGTTCGCTCCAATAAACTTGTTTCTCCTGCAAGACAACTGCGTCGTCCTTGGCTTCGTGACAATATGGTGAACTCAATCATATCTTGGAAGGGAACCCTTATACGTCTTATCAAAACTGAAAAGGGACCGTAGTCGTAATCATCATCGCCACTGTCACCGTTGATCGTCATCGGCGTTAACACGAATGGTATCGACATTGCTGCCGCTGTGAAAAGCGAATGAATTGCGTTCCGTGGGGGGTTTGAATCAGAGTCTTCAAAGCAGTGGCCAGTAGCGCTGACCACAGCGGTAACCAAGCGCCCTGCTAGAATGGAACAAGAATGAGCCTGATGCGTGAGCTGTGACAGGAGTGCGTGGCGGTGCATGCGCATAGCGGCTGCACGCAGAGGAGAGCGCTAACTGTGAGGAAGCTGCAGCTTGTTGTGGGGCCGTTCTACCTGCTGGCCTTATTCGCGTCAAAAGACGACGAAACAGAATAAATCCAACGCAAACGCCTGTCTCCAAGAGATATGGGGACCTCAGTAGCGGTCTCTGCTGACGTTTCTGCGTGAAACAAATGTGATGTTGTATATATAACTGTTATGCCGTAAGGCAAACTGTCACACACACACAAAAAAAGAGATTTTGATAATCTAAAAGTCTCGTGGAAACCCGAATGGCGCCATCCACGACACCTAGAGGTTATTATTACGGCGCCTCTCTGTCCTGTACCCAAGTTAACCTTCTAGGCCCTGGAGTCATACTTGGGACATGAACCAAACGTCTCTTAGCAATTTCAGAACAAAACCAAAACAGCTAGTTTTCTGAGAAATAGTTCTTCAATGGTGCATCTTTCGACAGATATCACCATTCCTGATTTGCCATATGTGAACGCTAGAAAGAGCAAGGCATTGCAGTGAAGTCCCAACTCACGTCAGGGTGGCCCCAAGCACCCAAGTTATAGTTTGATGACATGACTGTAAATTTAATAATACTCGCACTACCACCCTTATTTTTTGTCTGCGGGGTTACTGCTTTTCAAAATTTAGGAAAACTAGCAAACCCTTTTTTCTGTTGTAAATTCACATTTTAATTGCCTGGTGACCTGATTCAGATTTCTTGCTTGTAAATCGCTAATTACTTGCATCACAATCTCAGTTATTTATTTTAAGCCTATAGGGTCCAAATATTAAAGAAAACACAGAAAAAATTTATCCCACCTCCCCTCGCGGGAACCCCTGTGTAGATGCGACGCATAGGGGGTTCCGTTGTTTTTTCCGTTAGGTTGATTCTCCCATCGCGTGAAACGTGCCGTGAACCCCCTGCCGCGGCTATGACGCAACGTGGCGCGGCTATGACGCGACACAATCCAACACAATCCACTTTAATCCTATCCAATACAAATCCAATCCAATCCAAGCCAAGCCAAGCCAATCCAATCGAATACAATTCAATGCCCCTCGCGAGAGTGTGTTCGCGAGTGTGTTCGCGAGAGTGTGATCGGAGAGGAGAGGGGGTGAGCGGCGGAGAGCGCAGCTCACGCGGCGAGGAGAATGGGGGAGGGGTGTGGACGGGCAACAACAACGCCGTATGGAGGGACAAGGCGAGTGAATGAGATGCAGTCGCATCTAAAAAAATTTACAAAGGAACGAAAAATTCAGGGCTGAAAGGGTTAAATATGTACTTACACAAGACTCGTCTGGTACAGACAGCTCTGTGCAGCTGGTGTAATGACGACGAATCTGTCGACCACAACCTTTTTATGGGTCGACAATTTTCAGTCCTCAGACGCCAGTTTCTTGAGGTGTTGCTGCGTAGCCTGGCGATAGCCCTATCAGTGCCGGCTCTTCTATCAATCAAGGCTTCCGAAACAAGGTTCTGCCGTCGGGATGTTTTCTCTGCCCTCCTGGGCTGATTCTAATAGATTCTAATAGATTCACAAAATTCTAATAGATTCACATGATATTGGGATTGCTTATTCTCGAATTGAATTTTCAGGTTTCTTTTTTTTCTCGTTTGTGGATCCAAAACGCTTTCCAGCCGTTCTTCCTCACTTCCCCGTGAATAAATAGAAAACTTTTTTTTGCCCGCCGCGGTGGCCCAGTGGCGAAGCCGTTGCGCTGCTGAGCACGAGGACGCGGGTTCAATTCCCAGACGCAGGGGCCGCTTTTCTGGTGGAGGGGAAAAGCAAACACACCCGGTTTGTACGAGATTTTGGCGCAGGTTGAAGATCCCCAGGTGTTCAAAATTAATCCGGAGACCTCCACTACGGCGCGCCTTGTCGCCTGCATGGCGTCGGCGCGTTAAACCCTAAAATCGATCAATCAAAAACTTTTTCTTTCTTTTCACTATCCACTGTTGACTGACCGATCCTCTCGTTAGATATGTGCCATACTAAAAACAACAACAAAAACAACAACAACAGCAACAACAACAACAACAACAACAATGTGATACAGCAGTAATGAAGTCTTCGATAATGGCTGGGCTTTTGTCTTCCAACCCCGTAAGCGGACTTAAGTGCCCACGGAATTTTTGTATGCATATATCCTACGTGAGTCTGCCTTTGCGGAACATCCCTGGGTTCTAAAATTGTGCTATCTTTTTACACTAATGACCAAGGTGGTGAAAATAACGGCATGAAGTGCTACCCGAGGCATAAAGCCTTGCGAGCGAGCACATTCCGATGACCCGAGGTCGATACCCTCGCAGCTGCTCTACATTTCGAAAGGGGCGGACCAGAAATATCGCGACTGCTCAAGGGTGCCACATTTGTCTCCGAACCCTCTAGCGACAAATTTCAGTGGGTTGTCAGTGCGACCTCTAATGCGTGAACAGTGCCTGATTCTTTTTCTTGCTCTCCCCTCTCTCTCTCTTACGTTCTCGGTTGCGCAGACTCTCGCACCGTGTCAACTGGGTAATTTCGACGTCCAATCACCTGTCACACTTTCGCGCTGTACACGTCTGCGAGCGTCGTCCACGTGTCTTTGCGTGTCAGCCGTTCTCGAGTGTGTCGCAAGACCTTCATCATTAGCAAGCACTGGACGAATGCAACGCTCGTCGAAGAGCCTGCAGCCTAAAGACCTTCGTGAGCGCAAATGCAGTACACTAGCCGGAATGCGCGGTGTCGCTTTTTGCTGTCGCAACTTCTGAATCTGACACGATCCGCGACCTTGCTACCAGTAGAGCGGGTGACGTTTTCTTGAGCAGCGACGATGCCGGGAGTGATCCGGGGGTGCGTCAGCGAGCAGCCTCGGTCGAACGGGAATGTAAAGCTTCAGAATAACAGCAGTAGTGTAGTGGAACTGTCTGCTACGGCAAATGTGGCCTGCAATGGAGGGTGAAAACAAGGAACGCTTTGACGCAGATAATTTACGGATGAGTTTTAGGACCAAGCTGTTTGTGGCAACGGTTCAAGACCTTCAAATAGCAAAGCTGTTTAATCTTTCATTCCGCCGTCGATAATTACCAGAAAAAATTGTAAGGACAAATACCGAGCGCACGTGAGCACGCTCCTCGGGAAGAGCGCCCGGGCCCGGCCAGTTGTACTTCGAGAACACTCTGCCCTGCGTTTGTGCCTTGATCTATCGGAGCTGTTCTTCTCACCAGTTCACGTGCGTCCACGCCTTTGATGTGGAGCACAGACCTGAGTTCGCGAAGCCGGTTGCCGTGGGTTCTCGTGCGTGCTAACGCGGTCCATTTTGGGAGAGATGTGAAAACGTGCAGACAAAACAATGAGAGCCTGCCAGACATGGAGAACTTTCAGCGGCAAGTTCGGAAACCCCTGTGGGGTGCTGCAGCCGTGTCTCCAACGATGTGACATGGGCCGCCCACCCTGCTGTTTCTCCAGCCTAGCACCACTAGCGCAGGGTGCGTCAATTTTTTTATGTGCGTGAAAGAATGTTCAAAGGTTCCACGTGCCTTTGAAGCACGAAGCGTTCCGTAGGGTAAGGAGATAGTGTGTGCGTTTATCTTGGATGCGCAAGGCGTTGCATAGCGCGAAATCATCGTGTGTACGAGCTTGTTTGTTAGCTTGCGTGACTGCTTGCTTTTATTTGGCCACGTATTTGCATTACATCGACGAGATACCCTTTTTTCATTTTAAATGTAAGTTCAGTAATTGGGATGGTGCATATAGCCCGGACTCCCGCGGAGCAACGCTCCTTCGAAGAGCGATGGTCGGAACAGAGACGCCGGCAGGCAGGAAACATGAATTGAGATTGTGCTTTAAAATTTCGCCGCGTATCTCCTCACATCGCGTGAAATGTCGACGAAAGACGATAGTCTTCTGCGGTCCCTGTCGTGTAAATGTTTTCTCCTCTATTCCGCTCAACTCTCACGCTCTTCCCCTGCCGTCTCGATCTTCCCACGATAAACAAGGTGAACATTTGCCCAAGTCAATTCAATTTTCCCGCGTTCCCCTGCTCGCGCTTTACCTACTGCAATCTTGTGTTACGGTTGGACTTCTTGGAACCGTGACTCAGAAAAAGGGTGTGTGTGTGGGGTGAGCAGAGAGGGAGAAATCTGACTACAACAACAAATACAATGTATGATCTCACAATAGAAAATTCATTGGCCTCATAAGCCGGCCCCAATCTCGCCTATACACAACCGATGAGGGGAAATGGTCAAACAAAGCAGAGATACGTTCACCCGTTAAGTTCTTGAACTTCTGCATGGGCCTAGAGGTTTACATGTTTGCGCCTCTCATCGTTTGTCCTTTGCTTCCTAAGTGCGTAGAGGACACACAGGAGATGCGGTAAGAATATGTTATTGAAGTGAAAAGCGCACAGTATTTTGCACAACGCGACCATTAATTGCAGTTGATGTACAAATTTCTATCCGTACAAGTGGTCATGACCACGGTTTCCACTTTGTTTACGCTAGGGACTATTCACTTCTCGATTCTGGGTAGATCCTCAAAACCATAGCTTTTTTTCCGCAAAGATCAATCAACTCGTCGCCTAGTTGCGACTGGTGGCTGGGCGGTTGACGACTCATTTGTTTACGCCAGAAGTAGCGACAACTAAGTATATTCCGTGTGTTCGCTACATATGTTAAGTGCCCTGAAAGTCGTATGTGAAAACGGTAGACTGCGTGAGTGTGAGTATACGGAAACAGATCATATTTTTCCCCTCAAGCGAAACCAAGTACCACGTTGCTTAGCTTGAATTATTTAGCTTAGCGATGCTAGACGATCGGGACTGGGAAATGCAGCCGGGTTTTGCAGCGCAGCTCCAGCATGGTCACAGCTTTGGTGCTCAATGCAATTATGTACCGAGCGTAAAAGATAACTTCAAGACACGTAGCTGTAGTGCGCATTTTTAATTTGTAGCTGTCATCGCCAGCTAATGCGATTTTTTCTTCTGTTGAACATATGCATATTAATTATACTTAGAGATGAGCGTTTGCTATTTTCACTAACATTTGTCTCATTGTTGCCACGCTTGAAATCTTTCCCGAATCGTTAGTGCCATGCGCGAAATCTGTGCAGCACAGCGTGTTAGTGTGACCTCACCGAAAAGGGTTTGTCCATCGCGCTTCGGCGCTCCTTGGCGCTTTTCTTATAAGGGACAGTGATATTTTCTGCAATGGCACTATGTAAAAGACCCAGTGATTGCAATGACATGTGTGTTGGAAATCTAAACCTGACCACAGAAGCACCCACAAAATGGCAACGACGACGCCATTGTAGGGGATAAACGACGCAGCAAAGAGGCGCTGCGTTTCGGCTAAGCGTTACTCCTAGATCGGCGGGGACGAACACATAGTCCGCACTTGTGCACACGGCCCACACTCTTCTCCAGTTGGTCCACTTGGAGATGAATGGTTGCTCGCGAAGACTAACGACCGTATTTGCTCCAAATTTTGCTCTGTTTCGCCTAAGAGTGAATCCAAGTTTGAGTCCGACTCCCACCTTAGGCTGGTGATTACGGCCGCTGCAGCAGGATGTCTCGAATGGAGTCCCGAAATTACGATCCCACCTAATACATTTCGAAGACCGCAGTGACCCGCCGCGGTGGCTCAGTGGCTAAGGCGTTGCGCTGCTGAGCACAAGGTCGCGGGTTCGATTCCCGGCCGCGGCGGCCGCTTTTCTGATGGAGGCGAAAAGCAAAAACGCCCGTGCGTACGAGATTTCGGCGCACGATAAAGATCCCCAGGTGGTCAAAATTAATCCGGAGCCCTCCACTACGGCGCGCCTCATCGCCTGCGTTGCGTCGGCGCGTTAAACCCCACAATCAATCAATCGAAGACCGCAGTGAATTCTATTCTCTGTCTTTATATGTAACCTTTCTAAGGTTCTCAATTGCTCGAGAACAGTTTGAAACACTTTTTATTTTTAACGCTTTATGGAAGGACCCACAGTCCTCAGAGGATGCTTTGTAGCTCAAACAGTGCTCAGGATACTGGCGGGTATAACGTACTACCAGAGTCCTTCAATGCTTCAGTGGCCATGAAACTCCCGGCCAAGTTCCGTACGGGGACAAAGGCTACCGCGAGGGGCGCCAGCGCAGATCGGAGGGTATCGGGCGGCCGCCGCTGCTCTGTAGCCAGACAGGCAGGCAGGAACGCAGTAGCAGCATGCCCGTTCGCACCAAATTTTTTCGCCACTCACGAAATGATAAGTCGATTTGAGCGGCCACGACACGCAAAGCGAAAGCGCACCTTGATAAGGCGGCGAGCGTCTGTTTTATCTTACTCCCTGGTCCGTTCCCTGTTAAACGCGCTCTGACCACGGCCCCGGCTGCCCTCCGATCAATACCAGCGCCGCGGCGCGTCAGCGAACGAAGCTCTTCCATAGCGTGATGGCGAAGTTTCATGACCAGAAATACATTGAAGGACTCTGGTACTACCTACAGCTTCAATGTACTTGCATATAGAAATATGCGATCTTGCACGGAGGAAAGAGTATACATTATCCGGCCAGGCTATTGTTCGTATCCTTCGATGAGCATTCCGAAAGATTTCGTCTTACATGATAGCGCATATGTTGTTGCTGTTCTTTTTTTTTTTAATTTTAACCAGAAGCCGGTGGCTTTAGTTTTTTATTACGTTTAAGTTCTGCCCAATGGCCTTCAGTTCTTCCTGCACTTGTAAATAAATTATAGCTTTCATACCCTGTTTCCCCCCCTTGAAATTATGCCGAGGAAAAACGTTTTTTGTTTTGTTTATTACGCAGTTTTTCGTTCATTGTCTGCTATGTTGTTTTCTTTTTTTGTTCGACTGTTCAAATGCCGAATATGCCTTGTAACACGGTTGGCAGTACTTGTAAAATAAAAAAAGCAGCTG
Source organism: Haemaphysalis longicornis (assembly GCF_048455015.1). Taxonomy (NCBI): domain Eukaryota; kingdom Metazoa; phylum Arthropoda; class Arachnida; order Ixodida; family Ixodidae; genus Haemaphysalis; species Haemaphysalis longicornis. Next base: position 146,191,387 of record NW_027526407.1, read on the forward strand.
TACGATCCATTTCTAAAGAAAGTTCAGAGAAGTGCGAAGGCTTTCCGGCATCAAAATTGCGTCAAATATGCGCCAAAACCTTCGCTAAAAGTGCGTCCAACATTCGCTTAAAGTGCGTCCGCTCGATGGTCAAACCTTCAAAGCCTCCAAACCACAAACGAGAAACAAACCAATGCGACGATATTTCGCGCAATAAGTGAACGCATCTACGAATAATTTAAGTGTATACTGATGCGCAGTTTATGAGATACAAGTACGCAATTGCACTCCTTCATCATGACCGATGCGCGTATGGTCTTATCTAGAACTGTCCCTTTTTCGCGATTTTCAAGTAACGCTTCTGACCCAATGGCAGCCAGTTTTACCGCACGAGGTGTGTGTCCAGAGATCTTATCAGAGCTTCTCGGTCCACCAACCGGTCTATGGGGAAATGCATCAGTTTTTTGACAGCACACCCTCGGTCCGACTAAGAAAGATTTCGCTTTTATAATAACTATCCCAGGAGACAACTATTCGTGTGTGCCCCCATTGTGCTATCACCACCACCACCACCACAATCATCATCATCATCATCATCAGCCCATCTACGCCCACTGCAGGGCAAACGCCTCTCCCGTACATCTCCCTTCATCCCGGCCCTGTGCTAACTGCGACCAATTTATCCCCGCAAACTTCTTGATCTCATCTGCTCACCTAACTTTCTGCCGCTCCCTGCAACGCTTGCCTTCTCTAGGGATTCCCTCTGTTGCCCTTAATGACCAACGGTTATCTTGCAGTAAAGTTTGGTTCGTTGAAGAAGGTGGTTGGTGTCGTCATGGAGGGTGGTGAAGGACCCGATGACGAGACGAGGCCAGTAGGTTATGAAGAAAAAGAAGTCTATTTACACGTATTTACAGGAGACGACGAAACATAGCACAAGACAAAACGAAAACTGAATTACAATTAAAAGGCGCCGCAGCGCACAAAGGGGGGTATCGCGGCGCGATCCCTGATGGGGCCCGGAGGCCAAAAGTGTGCCGAACCGCCGCGCGGTTGGCTGTAACGTGCGTGGAGCTCTGGCGCCCAGAGGCTACCACGGGAGCAAGTCTTGGTGCGGCCACTCTGGGCCGCAGCTCGGGACAAACTCGTCGAAGCATGCGCGAGCAGGGCGCGAGCAATGCCGCCTCCCCCACAGCAGCGCACATGCCAATAAGGATTTTGACCTCCGCTCCCCCCCCTGGCCGTCCCCGAAGGTCAGGATGAAAGGAAAGCCTCCCCCGACGCCGCGTAAAAGCCGCCGGCGAGGCCCATACAAAGGGTTGCGACTGGCTGGCGTCGGCGGAGGCCGCCCCAACATTCCGCCACCGGATGGGGAGACCCAACAAGGCCACAAGAAGGGAGGGGGGTCATCGTCAAGACGGGGTTCATCGGCGCTGCAATCATTACACTTGCCTTCGCATTTTATGCCCTGCCAACGTCCATTTCTTCGTCTTAATTCCTGCTAATATGTCCTTAACACGCACTTGTTCCCTGCCACCACAGTATAACCTGGCGGCAAAGTGATCCGGTAGAGTACCTCCTCCGATTCCTTGAGAAACATGCGCCGGGACACAACAAGGTCGGCGGTGTTTTGAAGCGAGTCGAAATACCTCGCCTCGCCCCGAGCGACGTGTGACGACAGCCCCACTACAAGGCGATCGATCGAAGTTGAGCACGTTACCTAAAGGACGCGTCCTTGTCTAGGGGTGACGTCATGCATTCCGTGTTATTCGGTCTCTTTGGATGCTATCTGTGCGCGTGAAACATGGCTGTTTTTCTCAGCTACAAGGTAGCGGGGCACCTGTCAACGCAATGTGCCCGAAACGAGCGCTTTTACCGCTCCCTTGACGTCGGAGTTCTTCCGGCGTATTTTACAGGGTTTTCCCATCACTGTAGCGACTGGTTCCCTGTTTACAAACACGGGTGCGACTACCGGAATTCCTAAACGAACCGTAAGACTTGCTTTAGCTGTAGGTGTGGCTAGTTTTTGTGTAATGTACCAGCCGCGCTTGATCAGAATCTAAGCCGTTGTGCTGCTGATCCGAAGGAGGTGGTTTCGGTTCCAGCTGCGGTGGCTGCTTTTGGGAAGGAGGCCAGAAGAGAAAACACCCGTGTGGTGTGTGGAGGTTTAGGCACGCGTTAAAGCTCCCCAGGTGGTCGAAATTAATCGGAGCCCTCCACTACGGCGCGCCTCATATCCTAGTTGTAGCTTCGACGCGTTGAACTCCTCAATCAATCAATCAATCAATCAATCAATCAATCAATCAATCAATCAATCAATCAATCAATCAATCAATCAATCAATCAATCAATCAATCAATCAATCAATCAATCAATCAATCAATCAATCAATTTATCTGGATTGTAGAAGGAGTTATTTGGCGTGCGGCATGAGGGAAATCTAGCATCCTGTATTTACACCGATAGAGATGTAAGACACCATAATCTGCACTGACGGATCCGGATATTTACGGGCATGCCGTCGGCGGGAACTGGCGTAGTCATTGTGGCGACCCTTTCCTGCGGCGATTCTAAATGTACACTCTTATGAAGTTGTATGAAACCTTTGTACTTTCACGCATTTCCCGCCTTTCAGCCGCCCGGTTTGTGGTTTTCTAGATAAAGAAGGCTGGATTCAGTGAGTGATATGATGCATTCATGCAGTTTAGATTCCCCGGAAATTAGAAGACAAGAACGAAAAAAATTGGGCCCATCTCCCCGCGAGGGGGACTCGAGTAAATGCGTCGCATAGGGGGTGGGTGTATTGCGTTAACGTTTAGTGTTTGGGGAGTTGGTGGTAGTGAATGCGTTGTATCAGCAGCTTCTTGACGTAGTTTGAATGAGTCAAGGATATAAGGCGCGTTCGTAGCCTTTCATTCTGTGTCTGTTTTGTGACGCAGTGGGAAGAGCACCATGTACCTCGCGTTCCGCCCACAGGTAGGGAATGCGTTGTATCAGCAGCTTCTTGACGTAGTTTGAATGAGTCAAGGATATAAGGCGCGTTCGTAGCCTTTGATTCTGTGTCGGCTTTATGGCGCAGTGGGAAGAGCACCATGTACCTTGCGTTCCGCCCGCAGGGTCGTGGGATCGAAACCAGGCGCCGATAACTATTATTTTTTTTATAGTGTAGGGGGAGGGGTGCGGACCTGCGCCTCGCCGGCTGGCTGCGGACAACGCCTAGGGACGACGGGTGACAGTGCGAGTTAAAGAAATGCTCTGCATTTAAAACCTAGGACATTATCTTTTATAATCCAAGGGTGATTAAATATACCTAAAGAAGAGTACATACGCCTTCCAGGCAGGAGTAGCCCGAGATTGAATTATGACGTTTTCGCTAACCCTTTCAAGGCTCCTAGCGACAGTTTTAGTGGTCATTTTTCCCGAAGTTATAAAAACAATGTTGTCGTTTACCGCACCATGTTGTAATAGTACAAATGCGCAAACTTCCCATGAAAACAGCGCTTATTTTGGTTATAGTTGAACTGCTGCCAATTCTGCTTTCCTCGTGCATCCCTTTGTGGTTGCTCTTTTTATGTTTTTTGTCTTTTTGTACTCTCTTTGTTCTCGCTATTGTACTCCCTCCCTGTTGTGACTCTCAAGCGATGGTTGTCGGTATCAATAAATGAATAAAAAAACTTCGTGAATCCCTACGTTCCGGGAGAAAGTGATCCTTACCTGCATGTTATACTCCTCCGTAAGATCAAACTATACGTCATGTTACTTAGAGTACCTATTCCGAAGACCCACCCCCAGTTGTCATTCCGGTGAGGCCGCTTTACTCGGCACCGCTTCTTCGCTCCTCGTCGCCACCGCCCATGCCTCTTTTCCAAATTTTATACCCTCGCCACCAGCGATGCCTTTTTAACACGCTGCGGAATTGGCTGATCATGGCGCTAGCGGGATTATCAGCATTTCCACTTCTAACTTGCTATGGGACGAATGGATTTCGTACGTTTGGAGGCAAAAGAGCGGGAACTCAAGGAGCACCGGCGCGCAGAGAATCGCGCTTGGGCGACACAAAAACGGAATGCCGCTGCCGCAGAACATGCACCCGTCGTCGTTACCGCCTCAAGTTCATCAGCGTGGAGCCCCTGCTTTTTGGCGGCGGTCTCAGCCATCCGCACAGCCCAAAGCTGAGACTTGGCGTCCGAGCTGGGCAGCACCGTCTCCTACTGCTCCTCTTGCTTTATCATTCTTCTTGCTATATCAGGGGGATGATAGCAGGGCAGGCCCATAGAATGGGTGTCAGGTCGGCAATTCCTGTGCAGTGTTTTACATGAGTCTCTGTGTAGTTCTGGACGGTAGTGACTGTACGTAAACGGGTAGGGTGCATACCTGTCTGTAGCAGGCTCCATGCAACTGAATATTTTTGTATAATGTTTTCCGTGCCTCTGTGTATTTCAGCCTGACAATTAGATAAAGATATATGATCTTTCTGTGAGTGACTATGCATTAACTGCAGGCTCTTCTGGACGAGGGCTGCTCCATAGTTCTTCTTACGCTAAATCGGTCGGTTAGTCCTCGATCAAGGTTGTCAGCGTCCTCATTGCTGGGTAGGGCATTATGAGCCGAGGACCGTATTAGTTTTACTCTTCGGAGCCTTGGTCCACAGTATCCATTCATAATTTTCAGCGCTTCAGCTGATGTGCGTACTCTAGCGAAGTTACTGACTGCTGTCTTGGAGTCACTCAGTATATGTCTCGCTTGGGCTGATGCTAACGCCATGACAATGGCAGCTTCTTCCCCAGTCTGTGGTCTGCTTGCGTCAACTGAGCATGAAGTTCTCAGGTGGTCGTGCTGCTCAACCACCGTTATTGAGTAGCTGCAAATCCCTCCCGGATTAGGAGCACCTTGCCCGCTTGGAACGTCGACGTCAGCCAATAATTTTTGGTCAGCTGGAATGGCTTTCGGAGTGAGATTTTCGCCGATGTCTTTCACGTCTCTGCACGCGCACATCACGGGTATGCGCGTTCGCGTGGGGTAACAGGAAGGAGGGGGGGGGGAACGTGCACGCGCAGCTAGGCTTCATGCCCTCACTGATGACATTCCCCTTGTTTTGGTTGGAGATCCCAATGTGGATACCTCACGTCTCGCAGTTCAATGCGACCTGTCTCCCCTCCTCCTTGTTTATGCGGTTATGGTTTGTGCACGGCACAAAAAGTGGGATGATTACAACGCGTGAGGGAAACGGGCATCGCCATGTTTGCCCGGTAGAATAAAGTTCGAGTCCTTTCATGCATCATTCAGCTAATTAGTTGAGAAGTACGCTCCAACGGGAATCATAAACAAACTTGTTTTGTTTCGGGCCCGCCTCGAACTGCGCGCAGCTTCGCTGGTCATCCTTTTTCAGAGTGGAAGGACAGTGAATTTTTTCAACACCATAATATACTCACCTGTTTCGTCACATCGCTGAGTGCTATGTGTTAAGAAGGGGGAGGGCTTTTTCTCATAACACTGATAAGCTGCCCTCACCCAACAAAGTTTTACTTTTCCAGGTTGAAATTGCAGTGGGGGAGGGGGCCTATCAGTAATAACAAACTTTTAGCATCATCTGCAGTATCGCTGGCCTAGCTGTCACCAACCAGACTTGGTCATGTGCTCTACAGCTTTTAGAGAATGAGGCTACAGGACTTGCTCAGCGCCTATAGACAATAGTCTGCTGGACGCTCCATTGCTGCTGCTTCACGGAGAATCACGTCGAGGCTCCTCGCTCTTGTTGCTCGCCTACCTATCTCTTTATCACTCCCTTTCTCCTCTCTAATCTTTATATACCCCTTCTCCTCCTCCCCCCCGCACTGGGTTGTATGCAGGTGAGCCCCCAGCTGGGCTCAATAATATCCCCAGTGCATCTCCTTTCCTTTTCTCTTGAACCACTTAGTAGTAGTAGTAGTGCCGTTAAAATATGTAGTTGCTGGTCTAAGGCAAGTTGCGGCCTTGTACTTAACAAAGCCGCAACCCCGGTATGACCATAGCCTTGCAGTGGAAGTTTCGCGTTAGAATGGCGGAGGTCCAGATCCATGGTCCCAAGCTAAAAATGGCGGTATGATGGCATACAAAGAAGGAACGAAACCTTTTAGTGTAAATTTGATGTTCGATCAGGCCTGTTCCCATAATTCGGTCCCCAAAACAGTTACAGAAAGCAGCACACACCGAACACCGTGAGCTGCAAAGCTTAACTTATGTTGTTACACTGCAAAAGTGGGCTACGCTATCAGAGCACTTGGCATTCCACTGAAAGTAGTGTTGTTCGGTAAAATTCCTCGAAATATACACTGTTTCTTGTGGGAGAGAGAGAAAAAAATTTATTCCTGGCGAGGCTTAGTCCTAGCGAGTGTCCCTTAGGTGGGGAAGGCGCGCCAGGTAATCCTGAGCCCTAGTGGTGGTCAGGAGCTGTAGCTCGGGTGAGGAGCTCCCGGTCACCTCCAGCCAGGTAGTAGGGTAGTTGGGTAAACGGAGAGGGGGTAAAAAGGGGAAATCCCAAATGGCATGTGGCGTAGTGTCTCGAGCGCCACATGCCGGGCAGTTTGGGTGGTGATATAATGTAGGATAGATGTGGTGGAGGACGTGTCTGGTGGGGAGGGAATAGGTTTTGTTTTGTGGGAAGTACGGTTCAGACCACGCGAAAAATCGTCCGAGCAGAGCAGATTCAGGGATCCGGCAGCGAATGTACGCCTCCTTTACCAAAAAGAAGATATCATATTTGAATGAAGAAATAACGGAGGGGGGGGGGGGGGAGGGGGCATAACGACAACTAACGAAAGAGGCATATAACGACATATAACGAAAGAGGCAAGTTTAGAGTTTTTTCGTTTGAATTGTTTGGCTATATAACGGTTTTCTGTAGAACCAAACATTCGGTTGAAACTAATCGCTGCATTCGTGTCCTTTCCTGTTCTTGGCTGAAATCTCTCGGAACTAAACTCCGGCCGACGCCGGACCCCGGCTATTTCACAGTTCAAACAAATCATTTGACTATCCGAAAAGTCATTATTCTGTTCGGATAACCAACCGATGGCCGGCTCTCTGCATACCCCTTATCCCTCCAACTTAAGGGCATAGTAATAACAACCAGCAACGGTTCTAGGTTTATACACGAGTGTGTTCGCTTTTACATCACACTCACTCCCTATCTGTCAGCATTAAACAAATGGTACGAGCGAAGGAGGCATCGCTGATTGTTTGGCCAATTTATTTACAATATATATTGGAGGTAAACGTTGGTAGTCAATAGGACACCACTCGGTTCCAGGCACCATGCGGCGGCTTGCGGACAACCGGGAATTAGAGCCGAGTTTGCACTGCGCTAAACCTAACTCGCGCGTCGCATACAGATCACGGTCGGCAGAGGTGCGCTGAACGTGAAATTAAAATAGACTCAAGAGCTTCTGACTCGCTTATCAGGAAAGTTTTGCGCCCACTTACACAAGGCAAGATTGTATCCCCGACGCTATGTTCTCTAATCTTCCCGCGTATCGACCGATGCGTGATTCGTAGCGGGTTAAATGCAGGCGGTTAGGGCCTAAGCGAGCGATACGCTGAACTACTTAGCATTGCAACTAAATGCTGCAATAAACTTGGCAGCGGGTTAGGAACTCTGCTTCATGTGAAGATATCGAAGCGAGAGCTTCAAGAATATACATGAACGGAATGCCATTTTGTTCTCATATTATACTGAACTACAAGTATTCAACTATTATACATGTATTTACCGTTAGAATTTTTATTATCCATTTTCTGGGTGACTTGCAATGCAATCGGAATAATATTATCCTCAAAAATTTCTGCACTAGCCGACCACAGGCATAGTACGCCGCCATTAATGTGCTTCTCGTACTTAGACTGAACTTTAGATTCATAACGAGCGTGCTCATAAGCGCTCTACTTTGCGTAAGGCACGAGGGTGTTGTTTGGGGTTTGCGACAGGAAAAGGAAAGGAAATACACTGGGGATATTTTGAGCTCGGCAGGGAGCTCACCTGCATACAACCCAGTGCAGGGGAAGGGAAGTAGAGGGGGAGTGATAGGATAAAGTATATATAGAGAGAGAGGTGTAAAGATCGCTGTCAGTCCTAGAAAGCTGTCAGTCCGGGCACATCAGTCAGTCACTGCACTCCGGGCTACAGCCGCTGCGTGAGGCCGGCCGTCTCCAAGTAATGGAGCAGATGGGCGAAGACTTACCGTTGGTTTGCCGCAGGCCCCTTCGGGAACAGAAGGTCCTCCATGCCGGCGCTGGGAAGGCCTCGACGCTGGAGCGCTCGGTGGAGCTCTGCTCTCAGCCTCGCGTGGTGGGGGCAGAAGCAGAGTAGGCGCTCCAGCGTCTCCAGTTCTGTAGGGGAGTCCTTGCGGCCGTGTCGGTGCAGGCGTTCCGCCACATTGCAGCAGTCGAGCCGCATGCGGAGAAGCAGGCAGCGGGCGTCCCTGCTTATGCGGGCGGGCAACCGTCGGGGCGCCAGGCCGCTCACGACCCGAGGATCGGGGTGCATCGTCTGCACCATGCGGGCCAGGGCGGTGCGGAACGAAGGGAGACGCAAGTTTGAGTTTATCATTAGTAATGTCATACACGATCGACAAGTTACCGTAAAAGTTCGGCCTGAAAAGCACGTCATCATCATCATCGTCTTCGTCATCATCGTCATTATCATCACCACCACCAACATCATCGTCATCGTAGTCGTCGTCATTATCGCCACCATCATTATAATAATAACCAGCTTCACCACCATCACATATGCGTCGTCATCATCATCACCACCACCATCATCGTCGCCATCATCATCATCAGCCTGCTCAGGTCCACTGCAGGGCGGAGGCCTCTCCCATTGACTTCCAACAACTCCTCTTCTGCGCTGCTCGAGCCCGGTGTTGGCTCTTTTATTTCGCCATTTCATCCCTCCATCTTCTGTTTGTCCTTCCCGTTCTTCTTGATCCATCCCTTAATTGTCCACCGGTTGTCCGTTCGTCTCACTACATGAGCAGTCCACGTCCATCTCTTTTTGTGTTTTTGAACTATAATATCTTCTACTCGAGTTTGATCTGTGACCCAGAAAACTAGTTTCCTGTCCCTAAGTCTTACACCTATCATTATTCGTTCCATGACCCGTTGAGCCGATCTAAGTTTGCTTTCAATTTGTTTAGTAATGCGCCAAGTTTCAGCTCCGTTTGTCATCACCGGCAGTATGCATCGGTTGTATATTCAAGGGGCGAAGCCCCTTTGCGGCTCCGGCTGTCGGCGTCTCCTGTCGTCGTCATCGTTTCAGGTAGTCACGTTGCTAGAAAACCGGCACACTCGCTTCCCAACACCTCGCGCTATAACGTAACGCTTACTAAATGAACACAACGGGGCACCCGTTTTACAACGCCTCGCACTAGAAGGCTTCGTGCTTCAAAGACATGAGAGTTTTGCTAATGTAAAGCTTCTTAGTTATTATTCTTTTGTACGACCTAAACTGCAATACGCCAGCGTTGTATGGGACCCTTACACTAAGCTTAATATTAACAAACTTGAGCGAGTTCAAAGGAAAGCTGTTCGGTTTATATATTCAAAATACTTACCGTCGGATTCACCTTCCGCGCTGATGTCTGCAAACGACATTCAGACCCTTGAATCCCGTAGACGCGAACAACGGCTGGATTTCCTTCAATTATTACTTAATGGTAAACTCGCCATCGATTCATTGCCTTACTTATCTTTTCTATCAACAAGGAACACACGACATTATCATCCCCATTTGCTAACCCCATTTTTTCCGAGAACCGATGCCTTTATGTATTCTTTTTTTCCGCGAACAGTGTCGGACTGGAACAAGTTATGCGAACCTCACTTATTGTAACATATGTAGAATGAAGTGTATTGTTTTTGTTTGGCGTACGTTACTACTTGTCAAAGTGTAATGTAGTGTTGTAGAACCAGGTGTGTTGTTGCAACGCATAGCGAAGTGTATTGTGGTGTATAGAACGAAACGCATTGTTGATACATAACGAAGTGTATTGTAGCATGTAAACCAAAGTTTCATTTTCGTATGATGTATGTCATTGCTTTTGTGGTATGCGTGGCGTGCCCTTCCTGCTTGGACCCCTTAGGGTCCGCAGTATGTATTAAATAAATAAATAAATAAATAAATAAATAAATAAATAAATAAATAAATAAATAAATAAATAAATAAAACAAAGCTGTAGAACTCCACCCACCAACGGTTTCATCTCCGTTGAGAAAAATGCTAAGGCGCCAAGATTACACTTATACACTGCACGCTTCGCCCCTCCCCGAGTTTCACGTTAGTGGAGGTGGCACGCGATTTTCGTGGAATATTTGTGCCATATTTCAAAAAATAAAAAAGGTGCTGTGAAACTAGCAAGGAAGGAGTAAAAAAGTGAGTAGAACCCTTTATAAATAAAATCACTGCCCTTCACAGCTTGAATAATTTTTCTGCAGCTTACGTTTGAGTATTTGGGAGTGCTAGGCGAGTGCTCCCCAACCCATAACTATTCTGCGCCGGATCTTTCTCTCTTGGTTGGGGTCAGCACTAACCATCTCTCCGAGGTAGTTATATTATTGTACTTCTAGCGTTTTGATTTCCCAAGTTGAAGATGGCGCTTTCGGTAGGCTTATTCTTCCTTACTTGAGATTTATTCATATTTGTTTTTTGTCCAACAACCATGCCTTCTGACTGTATTTCCTCAAGCATTGTTTGCAGGTTTTCTGCAGTCTCACTCAGCAGTACTACGTCGTCCGCAAACCTCAAATGGCTCAAGTATTCTTCATTTATCCTTAGTCCTATATTTTCCCAGTCAAGTTTTCTAAACACACCCTCCAGGCATGCTGTGAATAGGTTTGGCGAGATGGTATCTCCCTGCCTTACTCCCTTACGGATGGGGACTTTATCGCGTTGCTTGTAAAGTGTTGTCCTGTCCGTAGATCTTCTATATATGTCGTCAGAAGCCTTGAGTAAGTCTTTCCTATTCCCCGGTCTTTTAATTCTTTTAGCACGGCTGCAGTGTGTACTGAGTCAGACTTTTTCTCGTAATCTATAAGTGACATGTAAATGGGTTTAGTGTTTCCTGCAGATCTTTCTATCACTTGGTTGACAACATGAATGTGATCCATCGTTGAGTCCCCTTTCCTAAACCCAGCCTGCTCTCTGGGTTACAGGGATCCAGGCTGTCGTCTATAGGGCTAACTGTAACCTTGGTAAACATTCTGTAAGCAAATGAGAGAATGTTGATCGGTCTGCAATTCTCAAAGAGCACAGGCAGCAGTTATTTTCGAAATGCAGTGCTTGTGTGGTGCATGGCATGTAGTACACAAACATCAGCAGCAATACTGTCACAACAACAAAAATATCGCGAATGCTTCGAATTTTTACGGAATGTGAAAGCGAAGGGCTAGTCGGACCTCCTGTCGGACGTCCTGCTAGTCGGACCTCCTGTATCCTGAACTCCATGCTGAACTTTGTGGCCGCGAGCGTCCCTACTTGGACCTCTCGCTCGCCATCACCATCAGCGTCTTTACCTCCAAAGGTGACTCGTATACTGCACGTGTGGCAGGGGTACACGAGCCACATTTGGAGGCTCGTACAACCCTTTTTTGAAGCTGCTGTTTCACTTTCCCGGTACGCGATCCCCAGATCACGCTCCTTGGCTTATGCACATTCAACTTTTTTCTGGACCACCAATTTTCTATGCCTAAAAATATGCCTGCCTAAAACATAGGAACTTCAAGATTTTGCCTTAAAAGGACCCTGCAATCGTTTGTGCAACTGATTTTCTAAATCCCTAATGATTTCAGAATGTAGGCGACACACATGCAGTAATTAGAATATTTACAGCTTCCAATGCTTATATGTTTATAGCTTTGACAATGCTTCCAGACGAGAAGAAAAGCGTGAAAGCGTTTTCGGCCGTGTTGCAGAGTCCCTTTGATATGACATTACTCTCCCCCCCCCAAAAAAAAAACAACCATGTGCCAAGAATGTATGCCTGTATGCAAAGCACGTAATCTTGTATATAACAGTGTCGTGCTGTCCGTACCAATCTACTGATTTCGATCACCTAAATAGAAACTTTACCCCTTTTATTCTATTTGGGACGTCGAACACTGGCAACTGGAACACCGGAACCTAATCATAATTTTATCACTCAGAAAACCGCAGTCTATTCTAACGACATCGACATCGCAAATGACTTCAACTCGTATTTTTCCCACAATTCTTCCGCTGCCAATCAAACAAAACAAAGCTTCACTCGCTGTTCCCATTCTTTCTACTTACAGCCTACGTCATACGAAGAAGTATTTCAAACTCTTATCACTATGAAAAGCAGCAGAGGGGGGCTTGGCAACATCTGCCTTTCTAAAGTAAAGCCAGTAGCTGGTGATATTTCGACCGTTCTTGTGCATTTAATCAACACAATATTCAAACGCGGCGTCTTTCCCGAAGAACTAAAGAAAGGTAAGATTATACTAGTGTTCAAAGAGGGTGACCGAATATCTTATCTAACTACCGCCCCATAACAATACTGCCCTTTTTTAGTTTAAACTGATTGAAAAGCTGATTGTACCGAGATTAATGAACTGCATCACAAAATTCAGTCTTTTAACACCGCAACAGTTTGGCTTCAGGCCTAATTACTCAACGAAACTTGTACTTATTGAGCTTACGGACTATATCATTCAGAGTTATGATTATCGCCTTTTCGCGGGAGCCGTATTCATTGATCTTACAAAAGCATTCGACTCTATCAATCATAATATCTTGTTGCAAAAACTAGAATCACCTGGTGTATGTGGCCTGGCTCATTTACTCATAAAAAATTACTTGAGCAACCGAAGCCAGTTTGTAAAATTCGGCAGCGCTATGTCTGACCCAAGAATCGTCAACCAGGGCGTTCCTCAGGGTTCTATCTTAGGTCCTCTACTACTCCTTATATATATCAATGACCTCCCCATCTGCCTCAACAAGAGTAACAGTATCCTCCACACTGACGATACGACAATATTTTCTTGCGACGACGACATCTATACTCTAACAGCAAAGTTAACGACCAATCTTGAAAAGGTTAACTGCTGGTGCCAAAATAACCTGTTACAAATTAACAGGCTAAAAACCACTTTCATGATCTTTTCTTCCGCTCAAAAAGAACTTACAAACACACCATATATCATTTCTGACAATCATGTCATCTATTCATCAGATTATAATACGTTTCTTGCAGTTATCCTAGACAAAAATATGAAATTTGACAAACACATAAGATCGGTTACATCTAAAATTGCATTCGGCATTCGCGTCCTTATAAGAACCCGTTATTTTTTCCAATTGTCCGTTCTACGATCGTTATATTTCTTGTTCATTCACAGCCACCTTACGTATTGTTTGTCTTTTTGGGGCAACACGCTTAATACCCATCTTGCACCACTGCGTCGTCTTCAAAATCAAGTCGTTCGTCTGCTTACATTCAGTGTTTGCCGATCTACTGTAAAACTCATCTCCCACTACCTTGGCATCCTATCCTTCTCTCTCGAACTTGAACTTAAGCTATGTGTACTCATTTCCCGTTTACGAGATAATCCTGAATTTATCCTGTCCTTTAACAGAACTTGTTTGCTTAACACAAACAACACCACGTTTTCAGTGCAACATAATATATTACTCCCAACTGTCCATTCCAACTACGGAAAACAAACACTGTTATTTGCTACTGCCACCATCTGGAATGTCTTACCCCCTTCCCTTAAATCGTACCCCTCCCAGTACTCTTTTTATAGGTCTGTAAGAAAATACATACTTGGTACACTCTCATAATCAAGCTCTGATCGCCCCGCTCAACCTCAGGTATAGTTGGTGCCTCGTGCTTACGGCACAAGAACAAATATACTTGATAACTTTTTGAACTACCTACTGCGCACATGTGCAGTACTCGAATTTACTACCAATGAATAACTGTTTTTATGAATTTGTTCATTTGTGTTCTATTTTTATCGTTGTGTATACCGCCTTCCAAATGACATTTTTGTTTGCATTATGAAACGGGAGGTCCCCCTGTCGGACTTTTTTCATGGGACCTCCTTCTGTAAAACATTGTTAAAAAAAACTGTACCGAACGACTTAATGAAACAATGTCAATGTCAATGTCGATATTGTACCACTATAACAATTCATTTGGAACATACACTTGCTTAAAGTTATTGTTCGGTATTATTTGCTACCATTAAGACTAGTATTGAATAGAAGAATATTTAGGCGTTTACTCGCACACCTTTGTATGTCAAGCGCTTAAATAGAACTTCGTCACCCATTTCTCACTCTACTTAAGACCTTGGCCACTTGCATGTAGGAAACCAAACAGTTTGTTTTAGAGAGACGTGCTCCAGAATTCAATAACATAATGGCTCTTTGTACAAGATCTCGGCCTGTGGGGATGGCAGCTGTAGTGCATTTTTCTAGATACCCTCTATTGAAAAGATAAAAGAGGAACAAATAAACAGAAATTACCTCGCCATTCAGGCCCCGGGAAAGTGGGTGACCAGGAAAGCTTTTTGGCACACGGCAGTCATCGATAACAAAGACGTATACATAAAACTGCACTCTTTTATTTTGACTCTACCGACATTCAAAATTGTTCATAATAATGATAACTATAATCCTTGAGAAATGCGCACCCAAGTGAAGAGACGTATTAGCGTGAAGTAAAAACGATGTTTCGAACGGCGTTGGACGTTGGTGGTGACCGCGTTCTACTATCACACACAGCGCGGCAATCGTTTTCTAACGCTGCGCGCTCTGTCGCCTTTTTAGGCACACGCTGCATCATGCCGTAATCATGCATTCACTGAGACACATATTTTCGACACAAGAGGCGACATGCACTTGCTTTGCAAATAATCTCGGCCTTTATAAGCTGGCTTTCGCATATGCCCAATCTCTTTCCACCCGCCTACGCAGACGCGGCATGCCCCTCTACTTCGATGCGACAGTTAATTCAGGGACAAGCACACTCCTCCTTCTTTCTCTCACCTGTTACCTCGGCCAGATGGTTGTCTTATTCGGCTGGCGCAAACGGACAGCCTACTACAGCCTTGCTACTCCACACATACTACGTCGATTAAATGGCCGTCGCAGTCCTGCACGGTGATCCCCGTGTTGTCTTCCCCGATGCGCCGCATGTTCGTTAGGACTACTTAGGTTCGCAACCATCACTTCCTCTCATCTTAAATCCCTCTCACCCCCTCCTTCTGTACAAGACTGGCTCCCGCCGCCGGAGAAAACGGACTAGGCGGCCCGGTAGCAAGATATGGTGGTTCACGTTCCTCAGGCCCTCCCGTCTGTATAGCTAAGTTTTTCTCACAGAATTCTTGACTTCAGTTTTTTTTGTTAATAAAGTTTCTGAACAACATCAACAACAACACATTGCCTTTTTCCTCTCGTGCGCGAACGCCATAAAATACCATATCTTAACCACGGAAATTTCAAGAAGTACTCCATGCCCATTAATTGTGCTTTTTTTTTTTTGATGCCAGAAGGCATTTTATTTTCACGTAATTTCTTTCAGCTAACGCAATGATTTGGTCTCATCGACAGTTCCGACTTCGTGTTCAGAAATTTTCAGTAACAAGTACTACCGCGTGCTGCCCGCCCTACTTACAGCAGAGCTTTGAACGTTCACCGAAATTCAACATTCGTCGCAGTCTAGGCATTTGGGTTTGTACTCTTCGACAACCACAACCGGGAATCAAACTCCGCAGATTTCGATCGGCAGCACAGCACTTTAACCATTAGAAAGTCGCTAATGCCTGCAAGAAGACCGCCAGCCCATCAAGCAGACGCTGTCGCTACACCCCAGTGCTCCCATAGCCATTGTTCATCACAGTAGTTTTGACGAGTCATTAATCAGTACTAGAAAGTACGTATCATTATTACACAGACGAATAAACCAACAACGCAGGCGCTGTCGTTGGTTTATTTGGCTTTTCGCCTTATTTTTCATCGCTATTGTGATTGCGATAATTTTGACGAAGAATTTCACATGGGTTTATAGGAACATATTGAACAAGAGTACGAAGCTGGGCGAGTCGGTTGGGATCCATGATTAAAACAGCGCGAGGGGCAGGACGAGAGAAGCTGACAACGACGGGCGCTGACTGACGACAAAATTTTATTGAAAGAAACAACGAAATGTATACGAAAAAGCAAGAGCACAATCAAAACAAGAAAGGCAAACAAAGGTTACAATAAGATTATTAAACAGAGGTGTCACCCTCTGCAGCCACGCGGCGCAGATAACTTATCTCTTTTGCATGTAGCGAAATTGACGGCATGCTTACAAACAAGTCCTGCATTTTATGGATTGTAAACGCCTCCGCAACTTCACGTGTGGGTTGATGCTGCTGGAAGTCCTACGTAGGCCAGTCGGGGCGTTGCGTCAACGATCACCTACGTGAGCATGCTAATTCTCTCAAGACGTTCCAGGGGAGCAACCTCGCTACTCATTGCGGAAAACATGGCTGCTCGCCTAAGCTTCACCACGCCTCGATTGTGACCACATACCCGGATCAACGCACACGTGAAGTTGCGGAGGCGTTTACAGTCTATGAAATGCAGGACTCGTGTGTAAGAATGCCGTCATTTTCGCTGCATGCAAAACAGATAAGTTTTTTGGGCCGGTTGGCCGCGGAGGGTGACATATCTGTTTATTAATCTTATTGTAACCTTTGTTTGCCTTTCTTGTTTTGGTTGTGCTCTTGCTTTTTCGTATATATCTCGTTGTTTCTTTCAATAAAATTTAGTCGCAGTCAGCGCCCGCCCTTGTCAGCTTTTCTCGTCCTGTCCTTTCCGCTGTTTATAGGAAGAACCATTGTTAAAGTGAACTTGTGGCTGGCCGCCCGACAGCCCACAATTAATTTGCGGAAATGGATGATTTCGTCTCCTCACGCACATTGCTTAACATGATCAATGAACTAGATGAACGCTAGATATAAAATCAACGCCTCCAAAAGCATGTCATAAACGGAAGGCGTCCGCGATGCAATGGGAAGCAACCTTTAGAAAATAGATTCCAAACTCAGGCTGTTAAAGTGGTCACATTTCTATACCACCTCCTTCAAAACTGGGATTGCCGACACACCCGTGCAATGATTGATTCGCTCGCTACGCGGGAAAACCATCATGTCCGAGGTGCTCTAACACTGCAGCAACCCGCTCAGTGGTTGATCTGCACCGGCTGAATTTGTGGGGAAGTTTCCACAATGCGACCAAGAGTTCGGCAGGCCACCGTCATCGACTCACGAAGGCGGCTGTAACTGTTAGTGAGTTGAAATGGCATAGGACAGGCGAGAATCAACTTAGCGGAACGGTGTGGTACCAAATTCGATCACCATAAAGTCGTAGTCACTAGAAGCTATTACAGTCAGTCTGCTCCAGAAGCTGGCAAATAATTGGTACTCGCGGCGGAAAGAAATGGGTACAGAAGTGTGGCAAGTTGGGCGAGTTGGAGAGACATCATAAACAGAACCGGCGTAGAAGACAGCGCTCGTAGCACTGGTTCTGTCAAGTTGCGCTTCCTCTCCATGTATGTTTTAGGGGCTCCGGCTGTCTGCGTCTCACGTAGTCACGGTGTTAAGACACTGGGGCACTCGTTAACGCCTGGCGCTAGAACGTAGCGCGTACTAAAAAAACACCGGGACACTCGTTCTCAAACGCCACGCGCTTGAGAGCTTCGTGCTTCAAATACAAGAGACTTTTACAGCAAAGCCCTATACCTCCACCTCTAAAGTTTTCATCTCCGTTGGCAAAAACGCCGATGCGTCAAGAATACACTTATACACTGCATGCATCGTCCCTTCCTAGGTTTCACGTTAGTCGAGATGGCCCGGGATTTTGTTCAGGACATCTCTCCGCAGGATCTTTTTTAGATGCAACGCATCTCTTTAACTCGCCTTGTCCCGCGTTGTCACGGCCTAGTCCGCATCCCTCCCCCATTCTCCTCGCCACGGCAGCTGCGCGCTCCGCCGCTCTCACCGCAGCGTCATCTGTGCGTCAGCGCGGTCAGCGCGCAGCTTGCGCTCGGCTGCGCTCGCTCCTGTCGCCGTGCCAGCTGTGCGTTAGCGCGCAGCTTGCGCTCGGTTAACGCATGCGCATGCGCTGCTATGCGCTGCTCTCTCTTATTGCGCTGTATATAAACGCGGTAACTGCGCCACTCCGCTCAGCCGTTCCGCCGCTCCCGCAGCGGCGCTCCGATGACATCCTCTGATGATTTCAATGGAGACTAACAGGCCTGCTATCGCTATGGTCGGCGCAACCGTAGCAAGCACCGGCCACCCCGATAACAGAAATGCTAGCACCAGCGAAGACAAAGCTGCGAAGCGAAGAGCTCGTGATGCCGAACGCATAACGGAAACGCAACGGCAACCCCCGATGCGTCGCATCTACCCCATGGTTCCCCTCGCGGGAAGATGGTGTAAACTTTTTTCCATTTTTCGCCTCATCGTTTTTTGTGTTGTGGTTTCCTTATGCATATACACTTCCTTTCTGCCTAATAAAATTCAGTTGTTAGACTAGCGCCGGTCCTGTATGTTTCTTCTCTGCGTATCCGTGTCTTCTACGCTGATTCAGTTCGCAAATGGGTACCCAACGAGAGCACGCGGGTTGACAGTACGTCAACAGTACGCGGATTGTACTGTTACGTAAACAGTAACCCAACAGTAGTTACGCAACGGTACGCCAACGGTTTTGCTGGTACGCCAATATTGTGCTGCACCCACGGTCACGCATATGCGACAGTGGCATGCTCTCGCTCCAGCCATAACGGAGGAAGTATTCGAAACAGCCTTTCCGGCGGCGCAAAAACAAAGCCATTGTGATGGCACTGCTAATTAGTGTGGAGAAGTGTCCGTGATCCCATCCGGCGTTACTCTCGACCTTCCGCTACAAACATCGGGTGTCGACATTCCTAATCATTGGCCAATTATTTTTACCCCTGGTCGCGATAGCGCTGTACACCGTGCGGCACTCGTCTCGTCGGCTCACGATACACACGCGATCGCCATCTCGTTTCGGGAAGCCAGACGTAACCCAAGATTTCCGCCATGTGGACGCCTTTCCGGAACATATGATGCTTGCCTTCCGGCGCATGATACCGTTAGTTACCACGTTCTCCTTTCGGGCAGACGGTTGTCATGGACCGCTCTAGACGCCGCACGGGCTCTCAAGAAACATGGCAACTCATTCTTCCGCAGGCAGTAGATTCTACGTTTGCTGTTTTGAAGTTGAAAATGAGACGGTCCATGAAGACCAGATTGAAATTTGTTAGATTTTAAAGAAGCAGTCCTTGGTAACTCAGTCGGCTCCTTTACAGCCGCGAAGGGCGCTTCATTAACGGAAAGAACTCAAGAAATTGTGCAAATATTTCAAATTTTGTGCTACAGTGACGCAATACAGGAACTAATGGCGTAGTATAAACCAGCATTGCGAACTTACCAGTTTGTTATGTGCATGTTAGCAATGAAGAGATGAGATCAACCAAAATCGGAAACCCCACTACAATCGCCGAGTCATCTTCCTTGGCGGTAGTTTAGGTCGACGGCTGCGAACCGCAAACAAGACTGGGTGACGTCGAACAAAACACGAAAAGCGGTGGGAAGTCGCCACTGCTGCGCATGTTTCCCTAATATCTTCGTGGTTTGTTCGAAGTTCGCCGTATAATTGCTCTCACCGTTATCGGGACGCAGCAGCCTTTTAAACTAATCAAACTTGTATTTTGTTTCATGGCCCCTTTAAACGAAGGTGGTCCCATACAGCTTTTGCGCACCGTTGTTCGTTCGTGCTTGATTGCACTTCCCTTATTGTGGCCTCTAAGAAAGAAGTTCGCATTTTTAAAACACGATAGTCTTTGTTGTGCTGCCCAAACGAAAAAAAATTTTGGTCTGTCAGTACATCGATTGAGTGATGTTCCGTGAGGAGAGTTTTCTGCACTTTGATGAATTTTCGGCAGTTGTTTTGGCCAATAGGGAAAAAGAGAATCTTCACGTGGTGCTCACGGAACTTTAAACGGAATTTTAGGTGCCGTGGACTCAAAATGCCAGAATACCGGGCTTCGCCTCACTTATCTGTAACACGACATTGTCAGGGCGTGTCATTAGTAAATGGCACGAATAACGACCACCAATTACCCAAAAATATACTGCTTTTTTCCCCTACGGGAAATTTCAGCATAGAGGGGAAGAAAGCATGCCGGTTGGTATACTGCGTAAAATGGATATTATCGCATCGATGACCTGTAAGAATTCGTCAGCTTCCGCTGAACTCCAGAGGTAATGACATTTAGTTCACAGCAAAACTCTAAACGGGCTCTGAGTCCGACGGCTAGAATGGTAGACAAAAGTGGCACTGACTACAGCTCGTAACAAAAGCTTAATTCACTCAAAATGAAAATCGGTTACAAAAAGAAATTACCGCGTATCTGCTCCTCACTGCAGATGTCGTCCAATTGGGATAACTGTCTGCCGCCTCTGCTATGGAAATGCCTGTCTTCCCTACCCGGCCTTCCGCTCATGCTGTTCCCCTTCCTATCGATCTCCCCACAACACGGCTAAAGTCAGTTCAACTTTTCCGCGTTCTACAACTCGCACCAGAGGCGGGGCCAGGGCTCGGGATAGTTTGGTGTCAGAACACCCCCCGAATTTTCTGAAAGGTGCCTTCCTTGCTCTTTCCCTGCGCATATCGGCTATTTTTTTCGTCTACGCTGTTCACACTCCCCATTGGTATATGTATAATATATATGTAGAAACAAAATAAGAAGATTAGATAAGCAAATGACAACGACACGATGTTTGTGCGCAGGCCATCTTTTTTTTGATCAGCGGCGCATAAAACGTCCCCCCCCAATTCCACCCCCCCCACCTCCCAATATATTTATAGCTACGCCACTGGCTCCCACCATCTCACCATCTACCGGAACACATGTTAGAGTTGAACTTTGAACACTGCTACGAGGTGCAGGCTCGCGCGAGCTGTTTTTGTAATTGTGGGTCAAAATATCGTTTCAACACGTATTTTTTATTCGCTATAGCATATATCACGCAAACAGTTATCTTCAATTACAAGAACACTGCGAATACCAGTTGTGCTTTGATTTTTTGCCTCCAACATGCCTATTGTTTTCTTTTAAAGACGATTGTCTTTCTTGGGCTAGTTAAACGCAGAAATTTTGTTCTTTCTCTCTGTCTGTCTGTCTGTCTGTCTGTCTGTCTGTCTGTCTGTCTGTCTGTCTGTCTGTCTGTCTGTCTGTCTGTCTGTCTGTCGGTCTGTCTGTCTGTCTGTCGGTCTGTCTGTCTGTTTCTCTCTCTGTCTGTCTGTGGCTCGATTCAGCCAAGCGGTCAAAGTAAAACATAACCGCCGCAATAGTGTTATATACCCAAAGCCAAATGTAAACGTCTAAGCCCGGTGTCAATGTTCGTACTTGCCAGCACTGTTTAACAAAAAGCAGATATTCCCAATTGTTAAGCAGAAAATCAATACATATATTATATTTGCAGTGTTCCCTTACTAAACAAATTACGGATGCTTGGTTTTGGAATAGTGAAATACTACATCAACTGCAGAAAACCGTCGCCTGCTGTTGCCCGCACTACTATAGCGTCTGGCGGAATTTTAAGAAATAAAACGGCAACAGCAACGAAAGATTTCATTAGATAGATTCCACGTTCCGCTCGGAACGCTCGTCAAGTATATAAACGGTGCACTAGGTTGACTCGATTCACACGGTTCTCCGTAGTATGGCAGCCCTGTCATTGAGGGAGGCGGCCTGGAGCAGGGGAACGTGGTAAATTTAAATTGAATTGAGCAAGCTTGTGGCGATTTTACCTTTAGAGGAGCGCGACTGGAAAGGAACAGCCTAAAAGGTGAGCGGGAAAGAGAAGGGAGGCATTTCCAACGAAAGCAGCAGATACGCGGCTAAATCTTGTTGTTCTACAATGTTTAGAAGTGTGAATTACGTTTCCTGATTTAGTGGATAGGTAAGGTTTTCGCTATGGGTACTTCCTGTTCGAAAATTCATGGAACTTCTGACCGTAAGGATCAATCAAATGGCAGACAGCGGCAGACCGACCAATATTTTCGGGTTTAAGCAGTCTAAAAAACGCTATCATCTTTAAAAGGGCTGCTGGCAAACGTAGAGAGATTTGTTGGGAAACCCGCCGGGAAGGGCTAAAAGTAGGAAATTTCTGCATCCAGAAATGGGTATTTTTCTGCGCAGTACGGAACACCACTGCCTTGAGTCAGCTGCCGGGCTAAAAGTTATCATACTGCAATGCGACGCTTATGTAGGGAAAACATTTCCAAAAAAAACCAAATCTTGTGACCATGTTCATACTTGTCGACATTGTTGAACAACAAATAAAAATCACCAGGCATGTTTGAGGAAACACATCAATACACGAGCGATATTCGCAGCAATCATTTAGTTGAAAGTACATGGTTGCTTGATTTTCGCGATTACAAATAACATAACACGCCCTGAGGAAATAATGTTTTGACCAAAACTACAAAAAGCCTCTCTCGCGACACTAGTCCTCGTGTCGGAATTCCGAGATGTCAAACAGTAACAAAATATTTCTGTAAATCACGCACGAACAGTGGAACGCGCTAAAATTGAGTTGGCTGTATCAAACCTCCACCGGGGTTACTGATGGAGGAGTGAGATAGAAGGGGGAAAGCCTGCCAGGTTGGTGGGGGGCAGAAGGGGAGGCCTCTATGTGGTATTTGCTACACAAGACTATCATCTATCGACGACATTTGCAGCGAAGTAAGGATATAACCGTCCAATATTTTTGCCTATTTTACCACGTTCCCCATATACCAGGATCCGTCTTGGCTAAACGAATGACCCGCCGCGGTGGCTCACTGGCTAAGACGTTGTGCTGCTGAGCCCCACGACGGTGGTTCGATCCGCGGCTGCTGTGACCGCTTTCTGATGGATGCGAAAATCGACAACGCCCGTGTGTGTCGTGAGCCGACAGTCGTCTTGTCGGCTCACGATGCACGCGCGATCACCATCTCGTTTCGGGAAGCCAGACGTAACTCAAGATTTCCGCCGTGTGGGAGCCTTTCCGGAACACATGACGCTTGCCTTCCGGTGAAGGAGGCGGTTCCTTACCACGCTCTCCTTTCTGGCAGACGGTCGCCATGGACCGCTCTAGACGCGGTACGGGCTGGTCAATATTTTATATAGTCATTTATCCCCTGGAAGGATTTTAGGAGGTGGGTACAAAAGAAAAAAAATATCCCGATATGGTGGCGGTGGTGGTTGTTGTGTGGGATCAGGCGGGGTTAGCCTGGCTGGATATGACGGGAATTCGCCCCAGATCCTCCTAATTAGTCAATGGTAGTGCCCTTTCACCACGAGTTTGCCAGTTCCGTTTCCTGAAGGAAGGTTAGTAGAAGGCGCGACACGTATCTGCGCAGCATCCAATATCCCCTTGGAAAGACGATGTGGTAAAGAGTGCTGTTTGGTTCTGCTGTCTTTGGAATCGCTGAGAGCATGGCAGTCGGCTCGACATAATGCTCTGGGCAACACATTACGTTTTGGTGTACAACCACTATCACTGTACATGACGAACACACAGGCGATCGCACGAGACCCACCTTGAAAAATTACACCCATCTCCCCGAAGGGAACCATGAGTAGGATGCGGAGCGTCATGGGGGTTCCGTTTGCGTTTCCGTTATGTTTGTTAGCCAAATTTGGTTGAAATGTAGTGTAATTTTTCTTATAGTATGCGTATATACGCGAGTGAGACGAGATTGAAGTGGTATCTAAAGGTCTTTATTTAGGTTTGCACGTCTTCTTACTTTGAGTATGACGGCCTTATGGTCGCTGAAGTGCACAGTCAGTGGATCTCGTAGCAGCGGTTGTATGCAGTCGTCACCGTTGCAGTTGGTAAGAACGAGTTCGATACACGTTCCGTGGATTGTAGTTGGGTGTAATTGCTGTTAGTGTTTGCGCTGATGCTCTCACTTAATTGCGTCAGCACACTCACTGACGGGGCTGTTGCTTCCATCCTACTTCATCTGAAGAATCACATAGTCAAGCGCAAGCACAACCGGAGTTGTTGTTATTGTTGTTGTTCCTCTTCTATGGTACGTACCCACGTGGGGGATTGGCCAAGGAACGGTGGTGTGCGGACGCCGGACCACCGCCGACGCCGCAAGACATACCCCCGAGTATAAGGCGTGGGGGATTGGCCAAGAAACAGTGGTGTGTGGACGCCGGACCACCGCCGACGCCGCGGGACATACCCCCGAGCATAAGACGCTTTGCATCTAATATTCATGCTGTGGTCTTCGCTGAGCTCGTTCGGGTCGGTACAGAAACGTTGCCTCCGATCTTGGCAGCCCCTTTGTGAGTGAAGGTTGGTGATAGGGATTTCCCAAGGACTTGAAATGTTCGACGACTGTTCGCTTGAAGTCGTTCCAGTGATTGGCGGAAACGTTAACAGTCGGTACAAATTCCAGCGCATTCCGTGCCTTCTGATCACCAGTCTCATTACACTTGGCGCCAATATGGGATGTAATCTATTGAAACTGCACATGAAAACCCTTGCTACTGAGTTCTTGCACAAGCCGTAAGGAAGGCTGACAGTCTCTTTTCGTGGGGATCGCACGCTGCAAAAGTTGTAGTGCTGCTTTTCAGTCAGTCAGAATTACAAATTTCTGCGGCTTATAAGACTTAAGTTTCCTCAAAACAGCCGCGATGGCAATGCCCTCGGATTCGTTGGAGGACACCACATTATCCAGGCTGGCTTCCCAGGAAACCTGGGTATCAGGAATGATATACGCCGCTGCACTAAGCCATTTGTGCGGATCGACTGAGCCATCCGTAAAAATTTCAAGGTGATTGGCCCAAGAGTTCTTTAAATGTTCAAGAACCAAAAATCTGGCTGCCTCCACTGGCGTGTTTCGCTTGACTCTCCTGTGAAGAAGATGTAGGTGACACTGAAGGCTCTCGTAAGACCATGGCGGCATTGAGATAGAAAGTTTCCCCGGCCAGTGACGGCGGCACAATATTCGCAGAGTGTCAAGAGCAGTGTGCGCATGAGAGGCCGTCCTTCTTTGAAGCCGCCTTATTATTGCTCTTCCAGCACTGGTTTTCCCTAGACGCATTACCTGCGTCAATAACATCTGTGACGCCATCAAGCGGAGTGTAGAAGGCTGGCTCTCCCGAATGACCTTCTCGTTTGCCGCTCCTTGAGCAACTCAAATTCCTATCCTCATCCCTTTCCTATGCAACGCTTGGAGGCGCTTATACTGGGATTCTGAAGGGGAGATCAGAGGCAAGTGGTAAAGAATGCGACTCACAATCACAGCTGAGTGCAGCTTAATCATGAACGCCGGGTGATTCCCCCACTTAGCTCCTGCAATCCTCCTCAAAATGTTCAAACGGGGAAGCAGAGCGGAAATAGTTATGTGGACTGCCCGTCGCCAGTACAGTCCGCTGGCCAGGGTAACATCAAGGAACCGCACGTGTGTAGCTTAATGGATACACAGGCTACCCAATGTTAAATTAACACGAGTGGATCGTCGCCGGTTCCGAGGAAAAATAACAAAACAGGACTTCTCGGCCAAAAGCGTCAGTCCGACGGAGGACAAAATATTTCTGCATGGTGTGAACATTCCGTTGAGCCATCACTGCCAGTCGCTTATGTTGATATCCGAACAACCAGATGCAAACGTCGTCAGCGTACACGGATACGCGAGCTAGTTGCCGAACTTCTTTTAGTGCTGGAGGCAGCCCAGCAATAGCCACATTAAAAAGAATAGGGGACGAAATACTACTATGGGGAACCCCCCTCGAGACGCTTCTTTTTTCGCTTAGCACACTTCCCAACCGTACGTGAATGTATCGGTCTGTGAGAAAGCCGTGAACGAAGCGAAAAAGGTTTCCTGACACCCCCATTGCATGTTGTTTACTATTGCTTTTCTCAGGACACAGTCATAAGCCTTCGAAACGTCAAAAAACAGAGCTATAGTTGAAAGTTCATGCACTGGGCATGTTCGACATGGCTGATAAAGTCCAGAACAATCCCTGGGCGTTTAAGCGTCGTCGAAACAAAGTCATGCAGTATGGTAGTTTTTTGTAACGATCTAGCCAACAGGCTAGAACAAACCAGTTTCTCCATCAACGTCGCCCCACAGGATGTGAGGCAAACAGGCCGGTATGAAGACACCGCCGTTCGGTCCTTTCCAGGTTTAAGAACCGATACTGACACCGACATATATGGCTAGAACATATATGGCAAGTCATATACAGCAAGAAACATGACAACTCATTCTTCCGCAGGCAGTGGATTCTACGTTTGCAGTTTTGAAGTTGCAAATTAGACGGTATACATGCGTGTCCCCTAAAAAGGCTGCGAACAGCAAATTGAAGTTTGTTCATTTTGAAGGAACGAGTATGTGGTAACTCACTCGGCTCTTTACGACCCCGAAAGACGCTTCTTTAAAGGAAAGGACTCAAGAAATTGTGCAAAACGTTCAAATTTCGTGCTATAGTGACGTAATACGGGCACGAGTGACGTAGTATGGACAAACACTACAAGCTTAGCTGTCAATTTGTTAACTTAACGTAAGCATTGAAGGGATGAGATCAAACGAAATTCAAAACCCCACCGCAATCGCCGAGTGATGCTTCTCGGCGGTAGGTTAGTTCTGCGGCCGCGCATCGCACAAGCACGAACGGGTGACGTCATAGAAGAATCGTGGAAAAGCGGCTGGGAGTGACCACTGCTTTGTATGCTTCCCTTAATATCTCCTTTGGTTGTTCAAAGTTCGCAATATAATAGAACTTCATCAAACAAGGAAACCGCCTGCCACCAGTCGTAATCCTTATTAAAAACAGTGACGAGTGACGAGTTTTGAAAAAAAGTGTCGGATTACTACACTTTTGTCTAGTTTGTGACAGTTTTTTGCCACAGTGTTTATTTTCCTTTCAATATGTTGTTATTCCTATTGGCAAGCAACAGTGAATGCTAGGTTTTTTTTAGTTTTCTATGCTAGAGGAAATACCTGTGTAGATTTGTGTCAGGTCTTTGTACATTCTTGCGTACTGCCACATACTTAAGGGTTTAGTGTTTGTGCATATTGTTTCATATGAATTCAATGTTTGTACAGTTTGAACATCGTGGTGTATCACTCCCCTCAGTAATGTCCTCTTGGCCATGATGGTACCTTAAATACATCAAATAATTGTCCTCACCGTTATCGGGACACAGCAGCCTATTTAATAAATCAAACTTGTATTTTGTCTTCATGGCCCGTTTAAGCGGAGGTGGTCGCATACAGTTTTTGCGCAGCGTTGTTCGTTCATGTTTGATTGTGGCATCCATTGTGGCATCTAACAAATAATTTCGCATTTTTTAAAGAAGATAGTCCTTCTTGGGCTGCCTAAACGCACAAATTTTGGTCTGTCAGGATATCTCTCTGTCTGTACCTCAATTCAGTGAGGCTCCGTGAGAAAAACTTTGTCCATTTTGATTAATTTTCGGTGGTTACTTTGGCCAATAGGGAAAAAGAGAATCTTCAAGCAGTGCTCACGGAATATTAAACGGCATTTTAAGTGCCGTGGAGTCAAAGTGAATCTCATCTCAGCAAACTGGATCTCGCCTCACCCATTCATAGCACAACATTGTCAGGGCGTGTCATTAGTAAATGGCACGAATAACAACCATCAACCGCCCAAAATAATAATGCTTTCTTCTTCTACAAGAAATGTCGGCTGAGAGCGTCAGCATAAAAAGAAGGCATGCTGGTTGGTACACAGCGTGGAATGAATATTATCGCATCAATAAGCTGTTAGAACTCGTCAGCTACCGCTGACCTCCAGAGATTATGACATTTCGTTCTCGGTAAAACTCTAGGCAGGGTCTGAGTCCGAAGGCTAGTATGGTACAGACAGGCGGCGATGACTACCGCTCAAAACCAAACCGGAATTCACTCATAATGTCAATCAGTTACAAAAAGAAATTACCCCGTATCTGTTGTTCACTGCAAATGTCGACCAAAGGCGATAATTTTTTGCCGCCTCTGCTACGTAAATACCTGTCTTCCCTACCCTGCCCCCTCCTACGCTGTACCCCTCAATAGCGATCTTACCACAACGTGAACGGCTAAAGTCAGTTCAAGTTGTCAGTTTCCACTACCCACACCAGGGGCGGGGCCAGGGGGGGGGGGAGGGTTCGGTGTAGGAACACTCCCCGAAATTTTGTGTGTGATGCATTCTCCCCATATCCCCTCCGCAATTCAAAATTTTTTGGTGTAAGCTGTTAACACTCCGCATTGCTATAATTGTCACGTAGCCAAATACGACGAAGCTGTTTTGAAGGAAAAGCAAGTTTATTGGAGCGAACTTGTGCTCCCCTGACCACTAAAAGAATACACAGGCGACGAAGCAGCACTGAAAAAGGTGAAGTGCGCAGGCGAGTGTCAAGTAGCGAGTACCGAGGCGGCTACTCAGGATCAAGTACCCAGTCGGCTACCCAGGAAGTAGTTATCTTTCGGCGCCGTTGTTTCTCGAAACGTCGAATTACAACGAGAACACTGGAGATCAAGAAAAATAATTCTAGGCTAGCGACGTCAGCGCCACACACTCTCCTTATCAAAATAAGATAGTCCGTGCAGCCTTCAAAAGAAAGGAAAGGATACGTGCACTTTCCTTGAAACACTGATAAGACCCGGGTGCTGCCGGATGGTAAAAACAAAACAAGTGTACAAACAGAATACATGGTTCGCGGCAATATGTAAAAACAAATCAAGAAAACTAGATTAGAAGTTGACAATGGAACACTGTTTGCGCGCAGGCTATTTTTCATCTTAGTTCTCTATTTTTTTAACCGATGGCGCAGTGCATATCACTCCCCGAAAAATATTTCTGGCTATGACACTGGCTCTCACAACCTATTGGAACCTTCAGTTACTGTTGGACTTGTAACGCTGCCGTGAGGTCCAGGCTCGCGCCAGGTCTTTTCGTATTTCTGTATCGCAATATTGTTTCAACGCGTATTTTTTATTCATTCGCTATCGCAAATATCAAGCTCACAATTATCTTGAATTACAAGAACACTGCGGTTACCATTCGCGCAATAATGTTTTTCTCAAAAATGCCTAATGTTTTCTTTTTCTTCAATAATGTTGACAAGTATGAAGTATGTCTTCTAATTTAGTTGTTCGGGAAGGTTTTGCCTATAGAAACTTCTTGTTCAAGAATTCTTTGAACTTCTGACCGAACACTGAATAGAGGGACAGACAGACAGACCCACGTAGAGAGACCAAAATCTCCGGGTTTAAGTAGTCCAAGAAACACTGTCGTCTTTAAAACCGCTGCTGAGAAACGTAGAGGGATTTGTTGGGAAACCTGCGGGGAAAGTGCTAAAAATCGAGAATTTCTGCGGCTAGAAATGGGAATTTTTCTCCGCGGAAGGGACACCACAGTCTCGATTCAGCCGCCCGGCTAAAAGCTAGAATACTGGAATGTGACGTTTATATTAAACGTTTTGTGACGTATATATTAAACGTTTCTGAACCACTTAAACTAGAACCACCTTTCATACTTCTCAGCGTTGTTCAGGAAAAAGAAAACATCCGGCATATGTGGGGCAAAACATCCATACACAAGTGATATTTGCAGAGTTCTTTTAGTTTCCATCAGCACACAAACACACACACACACAGACACACACACACACACACACACACACACACACACACCCACACGCACGCACACGCGCACCCACACGTACACACATACATACATACATACAGTAATACCTCCTCAACTCGAAGTTGTAAAAACCGGGAACTATTTAGAGACAAGCCGATTTTCAGGATAAGCAAAGTTCGGAGAATTGCCATGAAATATTGAGTTCCTTGCAAAAAAGGCGCTACGACGTACCAGCTATTCAATAGCAGCTTCCAATCTTGCTTTTCATAAAGGTTTGAAAGAGAAAAAAGAACATACAAGAGACGTTCACCGGCTAGGTTTTGTGGCACTGCAATTTTCTGGCACTTGTTTGCTTTGCGGTCGCACTCGGGCCTAGTAAAGAGACCTCTTGCTGCTTGACGCATTGCATGGGCCGATTTTTCCCGCCGCTGCGCTCAACCTTACTTCGCAGCAAGCGTAGCAAATTCCTCGTTTCGGCAGATGTCGGCACATCTCGAGGAGGTTCGTCGTCGTGGCCCCTGTCTTCGCCGACCCCTCCTTTTGTGGCCGTTTCAACGATTTCGGCGTCCTTAAGTTCTCCTGCCACGGGCACATCCTTCTGTACATCTGCGCATGTCTCTACTGTCACATCACTTGTCACAAGGTTGCTTGACGAAGTTGATGTGCCTCTAGGCTCCACAAGCCGAAACGTTAATACATTTTCGTTCGTTACCCTTTAGTCTTCTCTTTCACTGCACATTTTTACCGGCCCCATCGTACTTCATTCATACGCTATATATATATATATATATATATATATATATATATATATATATATATAATATATATATATAGGTCGGCAGTCTACAACGCCAAAGGAGGCCAAAGGAGGCATAGGGGTGTGGTTAGGCTCTCTCTTTTGTTTTTACTACGGTAATAAAGTTAACATTTTTTAAGATACGAAAGAAAGAAAGAAAGAAAAACACGCGCCCAGAGTGGGGACCGAACCCACGCCGAACCCACGCCGAACCCAAGGCGTGGGTTCGGTCCCTACTCTGGGCGCGTGTTTTTCTTTCTTTCTTCCGTATCCTAAGAAATGTTAACTTTATTACCGTAGTAAAAACAAAAGAGAGAGCCTAACCATTCCCCTATGCCTCCTTTGGCATTGTAGACTGCCGACCTATATTTCTGTGTTTCCTCAACGAGCCCCTCAATTCCTTACTATATTATTCTGCGAAAGCCTAGCGAGGGTCTCGGTTCTGGCAGCCTTGATGCCTAGGTAGCATAAGAGGGCTTCCCGCCAGTTACCCGCTCATGACAGGCTGTAGACGTTCGAGTCACGCCCCGGGGGTTGAAAAGAACGTCCCCTTCTCCCCGTGTACTCAGAGTGGCGCTGGCTACCACCCTCAAGCGTCAGATACACTTCTAGTAAATATAAATAGCCCAGAAAGTGAAGGAGAACACAGTCGCCCAGATAGCCGAATTGGTAAGGCATTCGAGATCTTATCGAAAGGCGTGGGTTCGGTCCCCACTCTGGGCGCGTGTTTTTCTTTCTTTCTTTCTTCCGTATCCTAAAAAATGTTAACTTTATTACCGTAGTAAAAACAAAAGAGAGAGCCTAATCCCACCCCTATGCCTCCTTTGGCGTTGGAGACTGCCGACCTATATTTCTGTATTTCCTCAACGAGCCCCTCATTTCCTTACTATATATATATATATATATATATATATATATATATATATACATATATAGAAACAAGAATTGGCAGTCAAGAAGACCTCGGAAAGCAAAAGGGAGGATGTAGTAGCTCAAGATAAAGTATTTCGAAAATAAGATAGGGGAGAAAAAATGCCCGCCAGGTGGGATCCGAACCCACGACCTGTAGAATACCGGTGTGGTACGATAACCACTACGCTACCGGCGGGGCTACTTTAGCCTCCACTTTCTCGGGTATTTATGTTCAGGTGTTTTTGTTTCCTGCGCTTGGGGGTGGTAGCCAGCGCCACTCGGACTACTCAGGGTGAAGGGGACCTTCTTTTATATATATATATATATATATATATGCAGGCAGCCCGAGCGCCATGTCCGCATGGAGTCGGCACAGAGTGAGAAACCCGAAACTATTGAACATGTATTTATGGTTCAGAAACCTTTGAAAGAAGATCTACCAGTGGATGCTTACTGCATAATGTTTCTGGTGGTTCGGTTTCAGTTTTAACCTCATTATATTAGTGATTACAAAACCGTAGCCCAATAATAATATTACCCGAGAGTAGGGTCCCATGCAGACAAAGGTAGACTGCAACAATGGGGTGTTTTAAGACGTTTGGACGAAAGTTGGTTTTCCAAGAAATTAGGTGGTCTCGAATATCTTATTCAGACGTGGATGGAGGGCCCGCGAGGCAGCATTGTTTGCCTGAGTTTGCCTAGCACTGTAAATATGGGGAAGTGTCAAACATATACGCCCGAGTGGTTGCATGAAGTCCAAAAATGTAGCCTACAGCTCCGTTTTCACTCATGACGCGGACTTACGCAAAACCAGCCTTCTTCTCGTATGTAGCACGGTAACAAACCGGTAATAAGGTTACGAAAGCGTCCGGGTCGTGTAGTGGTAAAATCACTTGCTCGTCACCACACTTCCCTCGATTTGATTCCCGTCTTGTCAGGTTATTTTAGTTAAATGACGTAATTTGAGTGGGGCAGGTGTTGGCTGTTGCCACTTTCTTTTGCGCATGCCCGCTGCATGCCCGCTTTCGCCAACGTAGCAAAATAACGCCTTCTTGTTCAAGTACACAAAAAATGAAAGACCGCTACTGCAGCCGGCATGGAGACAGGAGACCAGACATGTCAGATGACGACACATGTAGGTGAAAAAGAAAAGGAAAGAAACTGAAACCACATTTATCCAGATCTCTCCGGTTTTCTTTCACGCATTCGGGCATGTATTTGAGTGGTGCTGTCAAAAGCTAAAATTTGTCGATCTCACCCCTCCTGAATACAGAAAAAAAAAAACGAACCTTGAAGGTCAAGGGCGCAAATAATAAACGCGGGCGGGGAAAGGCGAAAAATATGGCGCCTTGAGAAGCGTCGTTATCGCGATGATCTTTAAGCTCTTATCTGTATGGCACGTTTCCGTAATGGCTTGATCACGTGTTGGAAAAGAGCCACCTTATACAAGTGAGCCATTCTTGACATCAAGATTGCTTGGCAATAGGTAAGCACTCTTGCGGCAGGATCAGATATATTTTTCTCAGAAAAAGACGGAGCTCTATGCTGAATTTGGACTGCAACGTGCCTACTCAGGAATTCAACGCGCGTGCAGGCCAGAAACATTTCTTCAATAACCATTTGCCTTCGTGAGCTAACCTATATCACAGCTTAGCACGCACTTTAATACTTAAGAGGTTAGGATAAGCGGACGGCGGGCTCAAAATGGACAAATCCACGGTCCATTTGAGAAATTTACGAGGAGTTTGGAAGTCTACTACGTGAATGAGCCAGCAGGAATATTTTAACCGACACGGTGCAGGCACAATTGTGTATTGTGTGTTTAAGAAGTTATTCGCTGAAACACAACTCGATTGTAAAAGAAATTAAATGTAGCTTTGGAGTGGAAGCTGTATATGTTCTATAAAATGGCCATGAAGACAAGGCACAGGTTTGATTCGTTAAAATGGCTGCTTTGTTCCGGTAACACTGTAACAGTGATGCCACTTTTATCGCGAACTTGAAACAAACAATGAAGGTATTAATGAAACGAGCTGAAGCAGGGGCGATTCCACGGCCACTTTCCGGAGATTTATTCCCGTATGACGTAACTCTGTCGTCTTAACGGCGAAGCTGTTTAGCAAATCGTAATTTTTCGTGCCCGCAGTTAAAAATACAAGGAAATTCCCGAGCGCCCGCAAGTCAGCGCGTGCCTCGCGGCGACCGCATGGCGGTTAACAAAACCAAGAAAATGGTGAGCGCTCATGCGTACGGGCCTTGCGGCTACCGCCCAGCTCCCCGGCGCACGCTTCTAAAGCCAAGCATACCCACTTAGGGAGATTGCCCAAGATTAAAAAAAAAACTCCGGCGTTCTCCGTACTTGTGGCAACAATTGCTCGGAACAAGAAAGACTCCAGCATTCGCCGTATTCATGGCAACAGTTGCTCGGAGCTAGAAAGACATGCGTACGCCCCTCCAAGGTGATGTCCAACAATTATTACTTCAAAAAAATGAAGGAAGCTCACAGTAATAGCAACAATGATGGAGTATAGGTCGTTGCGGCAGCGAAGAGGATGCAAGTCGGCTGCAATCGTGGACTTAAACCTTTGTGATGGTCGTGAATTTCGCAAACAACTTCGCTACTTTGAAGTCTTACGCGTTGGTGTCAGCTTTGATTTTTTTTTGTCTCACTGACGGCCGCCGACATAAGGCACCACCAGGAACACGACTGAGAGATTGTAGGGGGCCCTCTCGTTTTGTTTGATCGTATCATTCGAATGCTAACGTGCAGTTACCGCAGTGATGAGAATGCTTTTAGTGCTTGTTCATATTACGTCGCTGCAACGCGCAATTTGAAATAATTCTTTCCCGCGTTTTTCGGGGGGTTGAAAAATTGGCACAGCTTGTACTAGTGGTGCATAGCTGGAAAAAAATCAGAGCTAGGGGTTGACCTAGCTTCTTCACCCACTGAAAGCGGATCCCAGGAGAGAGGAAGCACAAAGAGCAAGTCCATGCCCATTACTCGCACGGCGAGCTCAAATCCCAGACTGTCACCCTCTACATAAAGGCCGCCGAAACGTTGTCGCCGCCGACAAAGTTGAGCCCGCTTGCGTCCCCTCCCTATGACCCACCTAAGCCTCACTCCAACCCACCTAGCTGGACGATCCGGGCGCTCTTCACGAGGCGCACGCTCACGTGCACTTGGTATTTTTGCTAACGCCACTGCGTGAAGGTCGGGCCGGCCCTCCATCCGGGGAACGTGCATCGACCTCATCTTCAGCAACTTTAGGGTTCATCCACTACAACAGCCCTTGACTTTACATTTCACAGACCATAAGGCGGTCATAATCAAAGCGGAACGCCAACCACAGCTCGACGTCACCTACGTTGAACATGATGATGATAATGCTTAAATAAGGACAAACTCATAACAC
This sequence comes from Haemaphysalis longicornis, assembly GCF_048455015.1. Classification (NCBI taxonomy): domain Eukaryota; kingdom Metazoa; phylum Arthropoda; class Arachnida; order Ixodida; family Ixodidae; genus Haemaphysalis; species Haemaphysalis longicornis. The sequence goes on from NW_027526407.1 coordinate 146,226,228, forward strand.
GTACAACGTCTCTCTCTCTCTTTAATGCCTCACCACTCTAACACCCCCACCCCCTCCAATAAAACTACACCATCTTCCCATAGGGGAACCCTGAGTAGTATGCGAAGCAGCCATGGTGTCAACGCAATTTCCGATTTCGTAGTTCCGGTAAGTGAAAAGTCTGGTACTTACCATGGAAACCAAACGGTAAATATAACGGTAGCTACGTACCTTAACCTAACAGAAACGACCAACTGAAAACTAATGGGCACTTGAATCGACCCCATGGCTCTTTCGCATACTACTCAGGGTTCCCCTACGTGAAGTTGGTGTAATTTGTTTTCTTTGTATTTTTTTCATTTAGCGCCAACTGATAAAGCTCAAGCCTAAATAGCTCTGCTGTTAAAAAGCCTCTTTTATGGTTGGAAAGGAGCTGATTGAGTGACCAAGGTCAAGTTCTTTCAAGTTAAATGAAGGCGCATTTTGCCTGCATGGTTACTTTATTGCAACGGCGTCGGCCTCATGGAAAGATGGTCATAAAAAGCAACACCTCCAGCCGAGCTTCTCAGTCGCAACATTGCTTTAGCGAGTATCGAGCCTATACAAGAGAAAAAAACTTTAATACATACCAACCATTATTTAAAACATCCCATTCTGGCATTATGATGCTGCCACTTTTCAATACATATATAAGGAGCAGCACTACGAAAAGTTGTTTTCCCGAATTTCTAATGACCCGAAAAAAATCTGGCATGAAGTTAACAATCTTTCTAACAGGAATTCTGAGACTAGTACTGTTCAAATATCCTCGACGGAAGGAAATTTACTGACGAACAGGCAGCGATAGCTTTGAACACACATTTTTTATCTAGTGGAAAATACACCCCGGTTAGTGGTTACCAATTTGAAGAAGTAATCTTGCCAAAACCTAATGTAGCGAATTCCTTAGTATGGTTCCCCACTAGTACGAAAGAGGTAGAGCAAATAATAAACACTTTAAATAACACTGCAGCTGCCGGATGTGATTTATTAAAGCCGTTTCCAATTAAATACGTTGCAGATATAATTTCCCAGCCTCTGGCTCACATTATCAATACTATGTTGGAAACTGGTGTATTTCCAGACGACCTCAAAATTGCAAGAGTGTGCCCGGTTCATAAAGGTGGAAGGGACAAGACTATAAATAATTTCAGACCAATCTCCGTGTTGCCAGTATTGTCTAAACTGTTTGAACGTGTTATAAGTGTTAGACTGGCTGAGTTTGTGGACAAATACAATGTTTTAAGTGATACGCAGTACGGTTTCCGAAAAAACAAATCCACCAAACAGGCACTGTTGATGACAAAACACGAAATTCTTAGCAATATAGAGCAAAAACTATACACACTTGGTATCTTTTTAGACCTGCGAAAAGCATTCGAATCAGTAAATCATGAAGTCCTGCTACAAAAACTACACGACTATGGAATACGCGGAATTGCATTAGAACTTTTAAGAAACTATCTAAGTAATAGATACCAGTATGTGTCGATACATACCGCAGCATCCACTAAACGTAAGATAGAAAGCGGCGTTCCCCAAGGTTCAATACTTGGCCCATTGCTTTTTAACTTATACGTTAATGATTTGTCGGCAATACCTAACTCCCCACGGTTAGTCATGTATGCCGATGATACTAATATGTCCTTCTCCTCAAAATCACTTCCTGACCTGGAAATAAAAGTTAACAAATACATGGATATTCTGTCAAATTGGCTGCACATGAATAAACTTCAATTAAATGTCAGTAAAACTAAATATATAATATTTGCGCCAGTTAATAAACCAACAAATACTAATTTAACGATACTGTTCCGAAACTGTAAAATAGACCAAGTAGAAACCCAGAAATTCTTAGGTATTTGGTTTAGAAATGACCTATCCTGGAATACACACGTAGAAAAACTGTGTTCTGAACTAAGTAAAACTGTTGGTTGCCTCTTTAAAATCGCATCTCTTATCCCCCTTTGGTTGAAAAAAATTGTTGTACTATACCCTATTTTACTCTAAGCTGTCATACTGTTCTTTGGTATGGGGCACCACGACCGCTCATAATTATAATAAACTCATTATATTGCAAAAAAAGGTACTCAGAATTTTTGAATATTATCACGGAAGAATTCAGGATTTAAGAACCCATGATTTATTTTCCAAACACGGTTTGCTTCAAGCTAGTCAAGTGTATTATTACAAATTGCTACAGTACATCAGAAACAATAATCTTTATAACCACTATACACCTCAGCCAGCGAGTCGGTACTGCCTGCGTGGTAAACTTAGAAAAACACCACAGATTTGTACGAATTATGGCAAACAACATACTGATTTCCAGATACCATGGCTCTTAAATAAAATTGAGGAAAACTATGATTGTAGCAGACTGTTGTCAAACAAATTCATAAAAAAAATGCTTCTAGAACTTTGTATTGAATACTCTTAATATTCCTGTCAGTGCTATATTTTGGTGTCTGTAAATGTATTATTTCATTTAATATATGTTTACTGTATGTATACTTTACTGTAGTATACTGTATGTTTACTGTAGTATACTGTATGTATACTTAATATTCCTGTTAGTGCTATTTTTTGGTGTCTGTAAATGTATTATTTCATTTATTATATGTTTACTGTGTGTATACTTTACTGTAGTATACTGTATGTATACTGAATATGCCTGTTAGCGCTATTTTTTGGTGTCTGTAAATGTATTATTTCATTTATTATATGTTTACTGTATGTATACAAGATGTAGTTTAAACAATAATTTGTGTGTTTGCAAGCTACAGACTAACTTTTTGTATTTAAGTATTCTACATCTGAACGAGAGGGCCTGTGAATATATGTATTGATCCCCACTCTCCTCACCCTACTCACGTTTAGAGTATATTTTTGTGTGTGTGAAATTGAATATTATTGTACTGATTCTGTACTGCTGGATTGCCCTGTGAAGCAAGAGCCTCTGTCAGGCTGTAGCCTTTAGCTCTTGCTTCACTTTCCACTGTTGGAAAGTGAATAAACTTCAAACTTCAAACTTCAAACTTAAGTACGAGCCACCCAGGGTTACTCAAAATGGCACAATTGGGAAGCTTCCCCTAGGCCCAATGTATAAAAAAATTAAAGGTGATTCGCCAAAGGGGCTGTGGCGCCCTCCCTTGACTACTATCAGTATCAGACTGGCTTCGATAGCGAAAGTAGTCAAAACAGGGGGCCGCAGCCTGTGAAAATGCCTATCAAGAGACTCAGGTTTCACTTTTCATTATTTTATGTAAAAATGCGTCAAATCATGATTTCTTTCCTATTTTACATGATATTGTACGTATTTGCTGCCTAGAAGAGGCAGCCTCAAAGATCACACCCAACACCTTGCATCTGAGAAACGTGTGCCTGTGCGGCCCAACCAACACGGGCTCCGTAACACGAGGGACCATTGTTAGATCACGACCAGAAGAAGCGGCAACCTTTTTTTAGCCTCTGTTTGGGTCCGTGACGCCGCGTGGCAGCGGCGGCTAGATACTGACGACAAGCCAGACCCCTAAAGTCCTCCTCCTCCTCCTCCTCCTCCTCCTCCTCCTCCTCCTCCTCCTCCTCCTCATCATCATCATCATCATCATCATCATCATCACCCCCACCACCAGCCTATCTACGCCCACTGTAGGGCAAAGGTCCCTCCCATTAATCTCCAATTATACCGGTCCTGTGCAAACTGCGACCACGCAAACTTATTGATCTCATCTGCCCATCTCACTTCCTGCCGCCCCCTGCCACGCTTGCCTTCTCTAGGGATCCAGTCTGTTACCCTTAATGACCAACGGTTATCTTGCTTTAGCATTACATGCCCTGCCACGTCCATTTTTTCTTAATTTCTACTAATATGTCCTTAACACGCGTTTGTTCCCTGACCCACTCGGCTCTCTTCTTGTCGCTTAATGTTACACCTATCTTCTTCCGTTCCATTGCGCGCCAAGTCGTCCTCAATTTAAGTTGAACCCTCTTAGTCAGCCTCCAAGTTTCTGCCCCGTAGGTAAGTACGGGTAAGATGCAGATGTCATACACTTTCTTCTTCAGGGACAATGGTTGGCTTCCATTAATTATCCGAGAATGTCTGCCGTATACACTCTACCCAATTATGATCCTTCTAATTATCTCTACCTCATTGTTGGGATCCGGGGTCACAACTTGGCCTAAGTAGATATATTCACTTACCACTTCCACTGCCTCGACACCTATCTCAAACTGCTGTGATGTGCCGAGGTTATTAAGCATTACTTTAGTTATCTGCATATTGATTTTCTGGCCCACGCTTGTACTCTGTTTGTCCAGTGCGGTAAGCATGATTTGCAATTCATCCTCCGAGTTTCTTAGCAAGGAAACGTCAGCAGCAAATCTGAAGTTACTGGGGTATTCTCCATTAACCCTTACTTCCACGTGTTCCCAATCCAATGTTCTGAATACTTCTTGCAAACATGCTCTGAATAACAATGGAGAGGTTGTGTCTCCTTGCCTGACGCCGTTCCTTATAGGTATTTTACTTCTTTCCTTATGGAGGATGAGGGTAGCTGTGGACCCAATGTAAATATACTCTAGTACTATTAGATAATGATCATCTACACCATGCTTGCGTAATGCCTGAATGACTGCTGAGGTTTCGACCGAGTCTAATGCTTCCACATAATCTATGAAGGCTATGTATAAGGGTTCAGTATACTCAGCGCACTACTCCATCACCTGATTAATCGTGTGAGTATGGTCCATTGTTGAATATCCTTTACGGAACTGTGCTTGTTCTTTAGTTTGACTGAAATCTAAGGTGGCAGAAATTCTGTCCCCTGCCCCTGCCCCTAAATCCTAAATCACTCCTTGCCCTAATCCTGCCCCTAAAGTGTTCGCACTTAAAAACATGGTCCGCGGTTGACCCCCAGTGTGGGGGCGATACAGGGGAAATCCTGGTGAAGTGGACGAGCCTGTCATGTGTCCGCAGAAAGTTGAAGTAGTGGTAAAGTGATAACAGTTGCTGCCGTAAGTAAAAAAAGAAAGCGCCAAAGCATAAATAAAACATTGAATAATAATTTAATGTTTCTTAATTTGAAAAAGAAGCTTTGTTTTATGAAGTTGTGTTAGTAACGGGATGCTTAACGAAGTTTTCGTTCCCTAGGTTCCGCGCCAATAGAATTTCCCCTCAGGCCCTCTTGACGCTCAGCTTCAACAATGAAGGCTTGTCGCACGACCTGGAATCTGCAGCGGAGTTTGCAACTGGCGTATGTTGAAGAACTCGGCGGGACACCTATCCAATTAGCGGGCCCCACAGCAGGGGAGCGCACAGGGCGACACCAACCGATAAAGGGAGCAGATTCACCGCCATCATTGCCCTTCCGGGAAAACGTTGCCCTTGCCTTCTGCCAACAGTGAATTGGTGAAGAGTCATCCGCGCATTGAGATATCGCGCATCGCGCACGGGAATCTGAAGTCACCGCTTCAGATTCCCGAATCATTAGATACCCTGACCAAAATCAACCTGAAAAAAATTGGCACGAAAACTGGTGAGCGTTCAACGACCTGCATCTCCCTTTATTTACTCTCGCACACTAAACTTTTTTACACCCTTTCTGGCCGAAAAGGGTGTAAAAACCTTGTCCCATGGCTAACACCTTTAAAAGGTGTTTTCGCAAAAAAAGGGTGTATGGACGAAAAGAGGGTGTAAGAACAAAAAAAAGGTGTTGAGCTCAAAAAAGGGTGTTGAGGATGCTCAACACCCTTAAAGGGTGGTGAGGACGCTCAACACCCTAAATAAAGGGTGTTGAGCATCCTCACACCGTTTTTTAAAGGTGATGGCATGCGCAGTACCATGGTGCTGCGCGCGTCATCACCAGGGCCTTGGAGGCTTGCGACCTATCACCATGGTGTCTTAATGCAATTCATGGCGACAGGTGTATGTCTGGAGGCTCTGTAAGTAAATGAAATGCAACAATTTATGACTAATGGCACAATTTTAAGTTATATATACAGTGATCCCTCGCGGCGTCAAACTCGGATATCTTGAAATATCGGTTAACTTGACATGACACAAAAAAAAACGTAGTAGTCTGAACCAAAAAAGAAGAAATAATTTCACAATTTCCTGCACGTGACGATCACAACGTTGGTGCACTAGAGGGACGACTGAAAACTGTTATCAGTGTGCTCACTACACATTAGCATTGAAGTGATACAACTAGACAGAACTGGAGCCCCACTACAATTGCAATCATGTTTTCTGGTGGTAGCTTCCAAAAACAATATCCCATGTGATGTGCACCCGTAGAGAACATGTATTGGTATTTGTCGTCACAACTTTTTTAAAAGGCAGACAACCACATTTATAAGTTCAATTGACCATAAATTGCACAATTCCTTTTGTGTCAAAAATCTTGAGACTCAAGCCGAACGAAACCACGTTTTCCGAACAAACTGTTACAATCGACAGTAAATGTCGCAACATAAAAAAAAAGAAACAAGAATGTTTGCAAAATTCTGTGCATGAATCCTGAGACTAAAACTAACTCACAACCATAACCTATGATTGAGGTGTCTATTAATAAACATTTTGGCAACTTCCCTTAAAACTTTACAGCCAAGCACATACCAAATATCAAGATACAAGCAATTATGAACTTCCTTCCCTTCGAATGCAATGAGGTGGACAGAGCAGTCTGAACTATAAAGAACATTTATCTTCGACCCATCCTATAGCCGGTATTAATTGAAAAGTTTAGCTGTCAATTTATTTGTTTGGCAACACTGAAATAGCCACGAACATGGCTGATCGCGCCACGGACATGGCGCAGCTCGTGCCACTGCGGCCGCACGCCGAAGAAAAATATAACACCGACGTGTGTCGCCTGCTCCGTTTCAACCGATTCTCAACAGTGGTTTCATCAAAGTTGTTATTAAAAGCACTCGCATTGGAGTCAAGGCATTACTTTGCGTTCGGCGGGCTAGAGCTTGGAATGTCCAAACCATATCATGCGCTTAGCACGGACAAGTACCGCCGTCTTGCGGAGCTCGATCTAACCCCACACTAAACATTTTTATTCCCAAAAGGGTTCGTTCAGCTTGTCGCCGCAGGAGCACCCTCATAACACAATATTTTACACCCTTTAGGGTGCCTGGATTCTGTCGCTGCAGGAGCACCCTTTTCTGCCCAAAATATCATAGTGTGTTTACTTAGCACCCCAATCTGAGGAGCTTTTCCTGCAAAAGCACCCACCTAAAGGGGTACAAAAAGGGTGCATCATCCTCAGTTCACAAATGGCGCTGCAGGTGTGCAGCCACATATGCAGCCACATATGGCACAGTATGACACACAATTACGGTATGAAACATTCGTCAGCTGATAATTTACTTGAACTTTTTGACCCACCGATTTTTGAAACATCTATTTATAAAGTCTAATATTACAGCCAAATTGCAGTACAGAAGTTGTATCATTAGAGGTTGTTGATTATTCGAAATGGTGTTAAAAATTCAATTTTATGTTCATTTTGCTGAACTGCAGTGCACATCCTTCGAGCTTCACTGCACAGCATAAACGTGTTATGCAGTGAAAGCAAGTAGGCGTGCAACACATCAACTGCACAAAAGTTCTTTGAACCTTTCCTTCTTCTTCTCAGCACTGCATCAAACTTCCAATCACGGTAGCTACCCACAATGTTTAGTGCCTTATTCTTGAGCTGAGCAGAAAAACTCAATATTAAGGCAGACCAAATGCAATATGTATACTTCCCTCCGTACTGTGGCTTTATTCTACCCATAAAAGTTGGGTCCTCATTGCCACTTATTTTATTTTACATTATTCTTTTTGCTTCATGAAAAATGACCCCACATAGCAATACCAAGAACTGTAAACATCACAGAACAATGCATATGAGTTCCCTGAAGCCCATGGTTGAAATATGATGACATTGTTGCTATAGCAGTATTTTATCATGAGTCTAGCTTGTGCATGGTGCCTTGCATTATGTCGCTGCTGGTGGATGTGGCGTCATTTTTCAATGTTGCAAATGAAAAGCCAACAGCCAGTGCCCATTAGTTTCGTCTAGTATTACGAGGTGCTTCATGGGAAGCATCAAACCCGTCTATAGCCCTTTTTAGAGTTGACTAGAAGTAAAATCAGCAAAATAGTATCGATAAAACGTTCAGCATCTTTTTTATTAGCAGCTTTAGTGTTGCTACTTTCCATATTTAGGTTTTTTTCTGCTTTTCTTAATGACATTTTTGTTTCGCTGAGAAGGTGCATAACCAATGAAAGCTTTTCTGTAAACCTTTGGTAAATATGCAATTGTTAGAAAATATTTTACTAAATAAGGCAGCTTAAACTGAGAATACTTGCATTTAGAAACATTAAAATCAATTTAAATTGATCATACATTTCTGGCTGTTTTTACACAAAGCTGCACATGGGATATTAAGTGCACCGAAGAGGAGGGCTCTGGATTAGCATTGGCAACTTTGGGATATTTATTGTGGACTTAAATCTCCACACATGGGCATTTTCACTTTCTGCCTCCACCAGGAAAATGGTCACCAATTTAGAGAGCTATTCTTACTAGTATTTGACGTACATTTTAAAATAATCTCAAGTATTAGAGCCACAATATTATTCTCTACAACAAGCACCCAGCGGGTGCTGTTATAGAGAGATTGTGCACTACACTAGACCCTGTACTACACTGTCGAGAGCTTTGCCATCTACAATGACCTCTACAAAGCAAGCTAATACTGGTAAAATGTTTCATACCGCAAGTACTGCATGTTCAAAGCTCACGTGTGAAGTACAGATACTGGTGCTTCAGCAAGAACCGAGGATGAGCACCCTTCCTGGTTCTGAAAAAAAAAATAAAAAAATAAACATGGAAAAATGCTTTAAGCAGGATTAAGAAACAGGGTTGAAAAAAAGTGAGCAAGCAATTCTTTCAAAATATGTAAAGTAATGCAAACAAATATTTATTTCAACTTCATGTCTACAAAAGACAATCTCATTAAGGCTGGTAATGGGGTCTTGGGCAAAAAAAGAGCAGGGAGCACTTATATAAATGCTACAGGGAACCTTCAAGCCAAAAATTGCTTGAGCACTTAAACTAATCACTGTTCAACAAATTCATGAAAATTGAATGGATGAAAAACCAGCGGTAAACACAAAGAACGGGACAAGCTTATCCCGTCGTTCTCTTCCGTACCCTGTGTTTTCCGCTGGTTTTTCATCCATTCAAACATGTACCAACTAGCACAGTCCGACGCCTTGGTATCATAAAAATACGAATTGTCACTCCTTACAGACAGTTGGAAAAAAAGAAAGTATAAAGCAGGTGACAAAATTAAAATGACAGCAGATTGGTTAACTTTTAATTTTAAGTGATAATATAAAAAATAATGGCATGAATGAAAGTGAGCAGCAACCAAAGGACCATGATGCTAGGCCGACATTCCACTTTGAAGCAAAATATCCGCTTTCAACGCTACATAGGCGAAACACGCAATGAGGCAACCCTTTAGGCCCACAAAAACAATATAATCTTTAAAAAAGCTACAATTTAGTTGAGAAAAACTGACCACAACAAATTGGAATTGACAACTAGATACAGTTGTCACACCCAAGCAAGCCGGCGAAAGATGAACAGATATCTAGCTGTCCTACCCCCTATTTGTGCCCTAGCCTCTGATCCGCTGCAGGAAACAAAAAAATTGTTTATATGTAGAACTATTGCTCTTGGTCAAACATAGACAGTTCTAATGAAGGAGCCAAGTAGGTTCCGAAACGTTGGGAACGCTTCGGATAAAGTCCTTGGTTAGAGTATTATATTTGTTTCCATCAAACACACAAAAAAAATGCATGGTAAAGCGCTAACATTAACTTTGTCTACTGCGGTTCCTTCATGGTGACATCACTACAGGAACCAAAAATACAATACAGTGCATTAAAGGGGCCATTCGGACAACATAGAAGTTCGCTTCGTTCGAAATATTTCCTGTTTTATAGTGCCCCCACCACTTGACCGGCAGCAAATGATGCTGCATTCACTGAGAAATTAATTTAGGTTAAAAGTCTGATTCTCCCACCATATCGTGTGTTTTTGGGATGTCAGCAATGAAGCCATAAGTGCGTGTGATCAAACAGACTACTTCGTCACTCGGGTCTGCAGCTTTGCTAGCCATCAGTCCTCCCAGGTGGAGCTACCATACTCATCCACGAACTGTTGTTTGCCATTGCTTTGTTATTGACCGCGTCTGCACCTGGCTTGTTTTCGTTACTGTAGAAAGTAATGGTTTCGTGAAACATGGGTTATCCTCGACAAACAGGGTCACGTAAGACAACATCGCCTATGCCAATCGGCCAGTGCCGTGCAGGCCAACTCCAAAGCAGCGGAGTGCTGTCCACCTAAAACAAGCATAGTGCACGCCGTACCAACAGCAGTGCGCATTGATACTTGTACGTTTACGCGTATTTTCGTAATTTTCATTGTTTACTGCCCCATTTTTACTGCTGTAAAATGAATATGCATTACATTTAAGTGAAAATAGCTCACTTGGCATGCTTATAAGGCCTGCCCTATTTGCGTTTGCTTTTGCCGGCCTCAGCCAATCGCACAGCTGGGGACATATGACATCATAGGTACTGCTGTGGGAAATGAGCTAGTGGGTCGCATGGCCATTCCCTTTTTCCTAATTATATAGCTTATTCGAGTGAAGTGCGCGTTAAAAATGGTGTCAGTATGATTCTAACGAGGCAATCTGTCAAATGAACCAAACTTGTGCGTTGTCTGCATGGCCCCTCTAAGCAAAGGCAAGGCAGCCAATTTTTTTATTTAGGCTGCCTTCATGCACACAGTAGTGCTCTATTGCTGCCAGAAACTCATTACGGGACTCCTGACATATTTACAGTTGCAATAAAAATCAGAAATAGAACGAAAATCATTGGACACTCCACAATGTCCAAAAAACAAAGGAATAATGTGCGAGTGAGCTACCTAAAACACTGCGACAGAAGATCATATTCATCAAAGCAACTAATAAAAACCATGGCTAGTGCATAGCCACTACGCAGCTCATTTGTTAAGAGCTTATGTGCGTCCCCACAAGTTGGCTGTGTAAACCTACCGACACCTAACAGAGTCCAAGGTTCGACGAAAACTCGTCAGGGGAGGGTTATTCATTGACGAAATACAAACAGGCAGGCACTCGCCTGGTAATACAAGCAGGCACTCGCCTGGTCAAAAACAAATAAACAAATAAAGACATTTTGGGCCCCTACTGGCCTTTGATCACAATGAAAGGGGGGTGAAAGGTCGCGATTATTTATAGGTTTGGTGGTGCAGAGTGCGCATGTATATCTCGGGGAGACTACCCCGCGACTGGTTAATCGTGTTTTTAGTTGGTTGAATATGCACTGATTCTAAAAGTAGTCGTGTCGACAGGCACTTCTCTGATGCGATTATGCTTGCGGAATCCCAATCGATGACGTGGTCAGTAGCCAGGTGATGATCCGCCAAGGCATTTCAGCTTGCATTGCCTTTTTTGACATCGTTCTGGTGCTATTGAATTCTTATTTTAAATATTTCCAGTTTCACCTATGTAGGGTGCGTCGCAATCCTTGCATGGAATTTTGTAGGCAACTCCGGGGAATCTTGATTTTTCTAAAGGGTCCTTCACGCGTACCAGCTTCTGCTTAAGCCTGTTCGTTGGCACGTGTGCAATTTTAATGCCATATGTGCCAAACACCCTTGCAAGAGCTTCACTGATGCCTTGCGTGTAGGGGACGGCAGCGCGTTTTTGCCCGTCTTCAGGAACCCTTTCGGAGGAGGCAACTGAATCCCGCAATTGTTGCGTCCTCACAAGCTTTGAAGGGTAGCCGTTGCTGCGAAGGTCCTTCCTTACCACGGCTAGCTTTTGCTTGAACAGACCAGGCTCAGAGCAGATTCGTGATGCGCGTGAGAAGAGCGCAGCGGCAACGGAGCGTTTTTGGCCTATAGGATGCGCAGAGTCGAACCCCAGGTATCTACCCGTGTGGGTCGGCTTTCGATAAACACTGGTTATAAATCCTTTGGCCGACCGTTTCAGAAGTACGTCGAGGAAGGCGATCTGTCCATTATTTTCCTGTTCCATGGTGAACTGGATACTTGGAACACAAGAGTTTAGATGCTCAATTAAAGGCATTACGTCTCGGCGGTGGATCACACAAAAGCAGTCTACGTAGCTGACAAAAATCTTGGGGCCGTCTTGTACGAGCATAGCGCAGAATTTTTTAGAGCCTCTGAGGCAATATTTGCACAGACTGCTGAAACGGAAGCTCCCATTGCTGTTCAAAACCGCTGCTTTTAACATTGTACGTTAAAAACAAAACGTGTTCTGCAGGCCAAATTCCAGGCAAAATTACACGGTCCGGAGTTGCAAGGATCTACTCGAGAACGATGCATCTCTGCCTTCACGTTCGCCAATTGAGATGCAAGACTTATATCGTCTCCTGGAATTTGGCCTGCAGAACACATATTTTGTTTTCAACGGACCAGCGGTTTCGAACAGCGATGGGAGCTTCCGTTTCAGTAGTCTGTGCGAATATTGCCCTAGAGGCTCTAGAAAATTCTGTGCTATGCTCGTACAAGACGGCCCCAAGATCTTTGTCTGCTACATAGACGACTATTTTTGTGTGATCCACCGCCGAAACGTAATGCCTTTATTTGAGCATTACGTAATGCCTTTATTTGAGCAAACTCTTGTGTTCCAAGCATCCAGTTCACCATGGAACAAGATAATAATGGACAGATCGCCTTCCTCGACGTACTTGTGAGACGGTCGGCCAAAGGATTTACAACCAGTGTGTATCGAAAGCCGACCCACACGGGTAGATTTCTGGGGTTCGACTCTGCGCATCCTACAGGCCAAAAACGCTTCGTCGCCGCTGCACTCTTCTCACGCGCATCACGAATCTGCTGTGAGCCTGGTCTGTGCAAGCAAGAGCTAGCCGTGGTAAGGAAGGACCTTCGCAGCAACGGCTACCCTTCAAAGCGTGTGAGGACGCAACAATTGCGGGCTTCAGTTGCCTCCCCCGAAAGGGTTCCTGAAGAATACAGGCAAAACCGCGCTGCCGTCCCCTACACGCAAGGCATCAGTGAAGCTCTTGCAAGGGTGTTTGGCACATATGGTGTTAAAATTAAAATATAGGGTTAAACGCGTACCAGCTTAATCAGAAGCTGGTACGCGTGAAGGACCCTTTAGAAAAATCAAGATTCCCCGGAGTTGCCTACAAAATTCCATGCAAGGATTGTGACGCATCCTACATAGGTGAAATCGAGAGCATGACGGAATCCCGTCTGGCCGGGAGGGTACATTAGAAACGAAAAAGAGATGCCGACCAGTCCAAACAAAACGTACTGACGTTTCGGCTTCCAGCACGGAAGCCTTATTCACAATAAATGCATCACCAGAAGTGGGTCGTTTAAGTGGGCTTGAATAATCGCTGCAAAGAGCGTGCGTAGATCGGGTTTAGATTTCCGTCGTTACGATTGACTGTGTTAGATGTGGTCTGAATGATTAGTGATTCCAGATGTAGCCGTGATGCTGTCACTTTTTCTGTAGCGACGATTCTTGCATTGTCCCAATCAATCTTGTGGTCATTCACGATGGCGTGTTTGGCTACAGCATTGTTGCGGACGCTTTTATTCTTTACGTCACGTGCGTGCTGCTGCGGACGATTGTTATAATTTCCTGATTCCCCGATATACACGCCGCTGCAGTCTGCACAAGGTATCTCATATACCACACCGGGTAAGCGCTCCTTGGGCAAGCGGTCCTTGACTCTCACGAGCTCATGGCGCATCTTTTTGGCTGGAATGTGGGCCACCTGTCGAAGTTCCTGCTCCAAGTTCTGGCTCCGCTCGTCAATAAAGGGACCACTCACGTTCGTAATTCTTTCGATTTTGTCGAGAAGACTCGCAACACCGTGATCGAGAAAGATGACTTGATGGTGTCCTTCGACACGAAGTCCCTTTTCACGAGTATTCCGAGTGACCTGGCTGTCACCGTATGCACCGCTGCTCTCGAGGCTGATGAGACGTTGCTCGAGAGATCACCGATGGATGTGCCAGAACTACGCAGGCTTCTAGATTTTTGCCTGAACAATACGTACTTCGTCTTTATGGGCCATTTTTACAAGCAAATGCAGGGGACTCCAATGGGTGCCGCTATTTCGGTCACGGCGGCGAACCTGCCCATGGAAGCCCGCACGCTAGCCTCCTTTGCCCCTCAACCAAGTGTTCTTGCGTTATGTCGATGATTGTTTCTGCGTCGTTCAGAAAGACGCGGCGAACAGCTTGCTGGCCCACCTCAACAGTATGGACCGTGCCATTCAGTTCACGTCAGAAGAGGAGGCCGATGGCAAACTTCCCTTCCTGGACGTCCTCGTGTCTCGGCAGGGCCAGAGGCCACGTTTCAGCATGTACCGCAAGGAAACGCACACAGGCCGCTACCTGAACTTCAACTCCGTGCACCCCGCTTCCCACAAGAGGGCTGTTGTTAGCACGGTACTGCAGCGTGCGAAAAGATTGTGCTTGAAGCCTGAGGATGCGGCGGTGGACACGGCAAAGGTGCGAACGACCTGGCTAGCTGCGGTTACCCGAGGCACTTTATAAACGCAACGGAACGCCAACTGACCCGACGGGGACAACTGGACGTGCCTCCTGCCCCGATGAAGCGAGCTCCTGTGCCCTACCTTCCAGGAACAAGTGAATGTTTGGCACGTATCCTATGGGAATATGACATGCAGGTGGCCCACAGTCCAGCCAAAAAGATGCGCCATGAGCTCGTGAGAGTCAAGGACCGCTTTCCCAAGGAGCGCTTCCTCAGTGTGGTATACGAGATACCTTGTGCAGACTGCAGCGGCGTGTATATCGGGGAATCAAGAAATTATAAGAATCGTCTGCAGCAGCACGCACGTGACGTAAAGAATAAAAGCCGAACACGCCGTCGTGAATGACCACAAGATTGATTGGGACAATGCAAGAATCGTCACTACAGAAAAAGTGACAGCATCACGGCTACATCTGGAACCACTAATCATTCAGACCACATCTAACACAGTCAATCGTAATGACTGAAATCTAAACCCGATCTACGCATGCTCTTTTCAGCGATTATTCAAGCCCACTTAAACGACCCACTTCTGGTGATGCATTTATTGTGAACAAGGCTTCGTGCTGGAAGCCGAAACGTCAGTACGTTTTGTTTGGACTGGTCGGCGTCTCTTTTTCGTTCCTAATCCTACATAGGTGAAACTGGAAATATTTAAAATAAGAATTCAATAGCACCAGAACGATGTCAAAAAAGGCAATGCAAGCTGAAATGCCTTGGCGGATCATCACCTGGCTACTGACCACGTCCTCGATTGGGATTCCGCAAGCATAATCGCATCAGAGAAGTGCCTGTCGACACGACTACTTTTAGAATCAGTGCATATTCAACCAACTAAAAACACGATTAACCAGTCGCGGGGTAGTCTCCCCGAGATATACATGCACACTCTGCACCACCAAACCTATAAATAATCGCGACCTTCCACCCCCCTTTCATTGTGATCAAAGGCCAGTAGGGGCCCAAAATGTCTTTATTTGTTTATTTGTTTTTGACCAGGTGAGGGCCTGCTTGTATTTCATCAACACCGAACTAACCCGCCTGAATCACCACTTTATAGACATTGAGCAATTATTTGAATTGGTTTATTGTAGCAAGCTGTCTTGTTTATTTCCTTATTTTTTTGGCATTTCCTGTCTCATTTGAAATTTGGAGACCAGATAGCTTTTACTACGGGCCACGCACTGGCGACAACAAATATTTGATTTCACTTTAAACAATTTTCGGTTATGTTTTATTGCTCAGCAGCCAATGACCTGAAATATAAGAGGCTCCTAAAACATGTGCTGGCATTTCTTTCCTGCACTGCAGTACAACTAATCATGACTTTTATCATATTTTGTTCACAAATTGTAATATTTAGAAAGTATTCAGCTGAATGAAAATGTTATTTCAGTAGCATGCGCAATCAACAGGGCCTCAATGACTCTCACCACGTGGTTCACTTGTTTCTGTCACAAATAACCTGATTCCAGCCACATTCCACCCAAGACGAAGGTAACATATCCTCTGGGATGATGAATATTTAAAATGCCTTACGAGTAAGTGCTAAGCACATGAAATTGTGGCATTAAAACCGAAGATCCCTCTGCGGCATCCTTCACTTGGGGCAGCGCTTGATCACAAACTTCGAGAAGTTGAAAAATGCTCCATGCGCCGCTCCAGCCAGCAGAAACAATGCAGGACGCAAGTTGGTAGGTGGACCGTTGGCATCCTGCGATTGTGAAGATTTTTTTAGTAGATGCACTTTTTTTTTGTACCACTGTTCATTTTTCCGTTAACAAGCAGCTGAACTCCTGCAGGTTCTACGAATCATACAAGCATAATAAAACGCAGCAATGCAGAACAATTGGAAGGGTTACCTCAATTTTTCTTTTCTAGGAATGAAAAAAATGTAGGTAATCTATACACAACTACAATCAAACCTTTCAATTTTTACCTACTTCACTCCTAACAAGCACACATACACGTTAGACATGTGAGAAAGCTGCTAAATTTATGCCCACAAACTTAATCAGGCATCAGAAATCGGCAGGGAACGACGTGTCACCTTTAAATGGCACTTTTTTCGTTCAAAACACTAAAATGGGCGAGAAAGACCCATAACTATGATTTGGTACCCTTATCTGGTATGGTTTTCAGGCAATGCTTACATCTCACTTCAGTACCTTCAGGTGGTGGAGATCTTTGAAAACTCATTGCGGGCAAGTGGGTTGTGTTCAAGCTCTCGTATCTTGCCAGCATATGCTGGATTCCAGCATTCCCAAATCAACGTGACGACTCGAATGTGGTGGATGCAAGAGAAAGAATAAGCACACGCCAAGGGCGTAGCCGGGGGGGGGGGGGGGGGAAGGGAGGGGGGGTCCCGGTGCCCCCCCCCCCCCCCTTCATAATGTTTTATGTCAAGGCTGGAGTTATCTTTGTGGGTGTTCTTTTCCCCGGGGCTTCTCCTCCAAGCCGCTGCAGCGCTGAGGATCTCACCCCGGGTATCTCCAACCGACAAACTCAGCCTCCGATCAAAACTATACATTTATTTACAGCCCAGTGGGCGGCTAAAAAACAGCGCTCAGGCGGAGCTCGAAGACGACGGGCCGAGCTCTCCTGTGCCCGGACCGCGTCTCTCTCGTCTCCTTGTCTTCATATTCCCTCCACCCTGACGCTGGGAGCCAGGGAAGAGGGAAAAGCGAGTCCTTCGTGGGAACCCCATGTGGTGGCCATTAGCGCATCCGGTGCGAGCAGGCGCGACCCTCCTCGGAATGCGGGGAGTTTCAAGACGCCGCGTGACACGACACGTGCGTTCAATTTCTGTGCTGCTCGTCCCAGGGCCCGCGCCAGTTCATGCGTCGAAGCGCCCGACACCTTCACCGCCACTGTGAAACATAACTTCAGGAATGTTTCACACACCACACACACTTTGCGAGCGTGCTCCATTGTTCCTTCAATTGGCGACACAACAATGAGCACGGCCAGTGCCCCTTGACCCTGGCTGCAGGTCACCATGACAAATTAGGCACAATCCTCACATAGCTCATTCAGAGCGAGCGGCCTTTAGAATGCGGTACGCACCGGCCGTCGTCGTCCGAAAACGCCCTTGCCATGCGCCGCACACCCTCACACAACAGTATCATGGGCCCCTCTCCTCCTCGCTTCCTCGCTCGGGAAGGGACCACTGATGGCTCGTCACCATGCATTGAAGCCACTCTGCACTGAGGTGAAGCTGACTGACGCTTTCGCCTCTTTCTAGGCGAACCCTCAGGTTCGGCCACTTCTGCGCTCGGAGCGCCGTGCTCCACTACGCACCGTTGGTCAGCGTAAGCAGGAAAGGACTGCTTAGCGGCTACGTCAACGCTGACATGAAATGCTGTAGGGGCTATCTCTTCAGCCACTCCTACAGACCTACCTGTAACTGCCCTGGGCTGCATTACATGAGCGGCCGTACCCTGATTTACACTTTCCTCGCTGAATTCGCTGGAGCTCCCTATGGCAATCACATTGTCGGTACTCGACATTTGGGTATCTCGAGAAACACAAGATACAGTGTGCGTGACACCAACTGCATCCAATTCCTCGCGCGATTCCCGTGCTGCTGCATCCTGCAATGCAACTGGCCGCTCGCCCATGCTCTCGGAACGTTCTCCCTCTCTGAACGCGGTGACAACGGGCTCACGCTCGACTGAAACCAGCCCCTTCACAACGGCTGATTTAAGAACTTCATAGTTCTTCCCCTCCTTCCTGTGCGAACCCTCGTGTTCGGCCGCTACTGCACCCCTGTGCGCGCACAAAGCGCCGTTCTCTACCACACAACGTTGTGTGAAGCAAGGAGTAGCGAGGGGCTCATCGGCAACATGAACAATAACATGCGACGCTGCGGAGCCTTTCTCTCTTGCCATCAGCTTCATCACGGGCATGCGCACACTCTCATTCAACTTTGACTGCCTGTCATTTACCAACGCAGCCTCGCGCGTAACACCTTCCTTCACCTCCATCTTTATTTCGGTGAATTTCTCTAAGCGGGATGCTTCACTATCCTGCTCCCCGGTTGCAGAAAATCTCAACGCCCACGAAGGAACGTGCGCCACTATCCTATCTTCGCCTTTCCCACGTGACTCTGATCGTGGCGGATCCCGCGAAACAGGAGGACTACGCGCGCCCAGTGAATGGGTTCCACCCAGCGCATCTTTCGGCGTACCGGAGCACCCCAGTTCACTCTCTCCCCGAGTGCTGAACATTACTGTTTGAGCAATCGGTGAGGTAGGAACGTTGTTAGCTCTCTTGAAACGTCCACTCTTCGAACGTTCCGCTGCTAACTCTGCCTCAGCGATTCTCAATTTCGCCAGCAATAGCGCCTTCTGCTCAGCGAACGACATTGCAATGCTTGCTGTCCCTGCAACGTTCATGCACGCTTCCGAATCCTCATCATTATCTCGCGGCTACACCTAGATAGCCGCTAGATGTCATGGTGAACCGCAGACCCAGCATCAAACGAGGCACTGACCTGTATAGCTCGGCGCCTGTAGAGATGCCGCACCGGTGCAGATGGGTTATCCATTTATGCACCGCTCCTTCCGCCGAGGTGTCCACCAAACAATCGCCCGCCGACTTCTCGCCTGCCGCTTCTCCTTCAGTGGGCTGCTGATGCCTCCACTGACCGCTCGCCAAGCTGCTTCTCCGCTGCTCAGCAGGCCGCAGAGATTGCCTCGGTCTCCGTTGAGACGTCCGTTGAGCGCCGCTCGAGCCGCTTCTCCACCTGGGTGGCGAGCTCGCTGCTCCTGCAGATCTCGTTCAGCAGGCTGCCGCTCTCCGTTGAGAAGTCCGCTGAGCGCCGGTCGAGCCGCTTCTCCACCAGGCTGACGAGCTCGCTGCTCCCGCCGATCCCGTTCAGCAGGACGTGACTTCTCCGCCTGCTCCATCTCGCCCGCCGGCTCGCTGAGTCGTCGCTGTTGAAGATCCTGTCGACTGCGCCAGTTATCTTCTTGGATGTTCTTTTCCCCGGGGCTTCTCCTCCAAGCCGCTGCAGCGCTGAGGATCTCACCCCGGGTATCTCCAACCGACAAACTCAGCCTCCGATCAAAACTGTACATTTATTTACAGCCCAGTGGGCGGCTAAAAAACAGTGCTCAGGCGGAGCTCGAAGACGACGGGCCGAGCTCTCCTGTGCCCGGACCGCGTCTCTCTCGTCTCCTTGTCTTCATATTCCCTCCACCCTGACGCTGGGGGCCAGGGAAGAGGGAAAAGCGAGTCCTTCGTGGGGGTCCAACCCCATGTGGTGGCCACTAGCGCATCCGGTGCGAGCAGGCGCGACCTTCCTCGGGATGCGCGGAGTTTCAAGGCGCCGAGCGACACGTGCGTTCAATTTCTGTGCCGCTCGTCCCTGGGCCCGCGCCAGTTCGTGCGTCGAAGGAGTGTGGGCATGCCCGTGAAAAAGCTGATAGCCAGAGAAACAGCCTCAGCTGCGTCGCATGTTCTAATTCATGTGACCGATGAGCCCCTCTCTACTCCTTGCGTCACACAACGGTGTGTGGTAGAGAACGGCGCTTCGTGCGCGAACGGTGGTTCAGTAGCGGCCGAACGCGAGGGTTCGCACATTAAGGAGCGGAAGAACTATGAGGTTCTTAAATCAGCCGTTCTGAAGGGGCGGAGACTGGCTTCAGCTGAGCGTGAGCCTGTCGTCGCACCGTGCGGAGACAGAGAACATCCTGGGAGCGTGGCCGAGCGGCCAGTAGCTTTGCAGGATGCGGCAGCACGGGAATCGCGTGAAGAATCGGATGCAGTTGGTGTCGCGCACACTGCATCGTGTGTTTCTGGAGGTCCCCGAATGTCGAGTCCCGAAAATATGATTGCCATGGGAAGCTCCAGCGAATTGAGAGAGGGAAGTGCAAATCAGGGTACGGCCGCTCATGTAACGCAGCCCCAGGCAGTTGCAGGTAGAACTGCACTGACTGAAGAGATAGCCTCTCCGGCATTGCATGACCGCGTTAACGTGCCCACGAAGCAGCCCTCTGCTGCTTACCCTGACCAAAGGTGTGTCGTAGAGAATGACACCTCGTGCGCGTACGGTGGTTCAGAAGCGGCCGAACCCGAGGGTTCGCCTGGAAAGAGGCGCAAGCGTCAGTCAGCTTCACCTCAGTGCAGAGTGGCTCCAACGCATGCTGACGACCCAGCAGTGGTCCCTTCCCGAGCGAGGAAGAGAGGGGCCCCTGATACTGTTGTGTGAGGGTGTGCGGCGCATGGCAAGGGCGTTTTCGGACGACGACGGCCGGTGCGTACCGCATTCTAAAGGCCGCTCGCTCTGAATGAGCTATGTGAGGATTGTGCCTAATTTGTCATGGTGACCTGCAGCCAGGGTCAAGAGGCACTGGCCGTGCTGATTGTTGTGTCGTCAACTGAAGGAACGATGGTGCACGGGCCAAATGTGTGTGTGGTGTGTGTTTCGTGTGTGAAACATTCCTGAAGGTATGTTTCACAGTGGCGGTGGAGGTGTCGCGCGCTTCAACGCACGAACTGGCGCGGGCCCCGGGACGAGCGGCACAGAAATTGAATGCACGTGTCGCTTGGCGCCTTGAAACTCCGCGCATCCCGAGGAAGGTCACGCCTGCTCGCACCGGATGCGCTAATGGCCACCACATGGGGTTGGACCCCCACGAAGGACTCGCTTTTCCCTCTTCCCTAGCCCCCAGCGTCAGGGTGGAGGGAAGATGAAGACAAGGAGACGACATCGGGAGACGTGGTCCGGGCGCAGGAGAGCTCGGCCCGTCGTCTTCAAGCTCCGCCTGAGCACTGTTTTTTAGTCGCCCGCCGGGCTGTAAATAAATGTACAGTTTTGTATCAGAGGCTGAGTTTGTCGGTTGAGGATACCCGGGGTCAGATCCTCAGCGCTACTGCGGCTTGGAGGAGAAGCCCCGAGGAAAAGAACATCCAAGAAGATAACTGCTGGGCTGCGGTTTAAGCAGCCTGAAAAACCGCCTGAAGTCACCTGCAGGCGCGGAACCTGCAGTTTTAAGGACATTCTTGCTCATATAAAGCTGAAAACAAGGGCTATGTCAACGTCTGATCCCTGCGCCCGCTCCAGATGCTGTACCTGTCAACATATACAGCCCGGCTGCATTTCGCGCCGGATACACCGACAAGCGCTGGGAACCTGCCACGAGCCAATCGAAACAGCCCCACTGTTTCAATGGCGGAACAGCACGGCCGGAGAATGGCAGAACCGCAGGAAAAGCCTCATATAGGCTTACATGTTGTCGGGAGCGTGTCATTCCTTGTCTTTACACTGGTACAAAGTATAATCACATGACAGAGCACGTCGCTGTATTTTGTTCAGTCAACTATCAATCCTTGATATGTTTACTTTTCTACCGACATCGCATTTCATTGACTATTGCAGATCCATAATTTCTGCTGCATAAAAAGCATTGCTCTGCCCATCTTGTATTTCCTCCACATCAACAAAACTACACAATTCTCCCTAATGCGGAGCTTTGTTTTTTTGGCACTATTCCAGTTTCCTTGACCTCCCTCTTGGTTAGAATCAGCATTCTGTATTTGCTTAACAGGAGTTTTACTGAAGCCATGTCTGTTTCGATTTAACAGATAGAAATATAATGAAATTTAAGAAACGTGCAACAAGCTCAACATTCAACAGCAGTGCAATAAGGTGTTCCGCTTAGCGAAAGTTTACTACTCGCGCTACTAGCACAAAAAATAACAAAAGGCAATTACTTAAGGACGAAGACGCACATTTGCTAGTTTCACCACCATAATATACGAATGCGCCGCATGTACAGTCCACTGCGATTCGGAGGTTGTCGCGGGAAAGCTACTCTTTCAAATGAAGCAGGAAGAAGGAAGAACAACAGCTTTAGCAAATATTCCATGCAAGTTTCGTTATCATTAGTGTAGATAAAGGGCAACCAAGTCCAAGTCTGTGCTTGATAACAACGAATGTACAGGGCCGTCCACGCTAGGTGCGAACACGGCGCAGCGTGGCCTCGCTCAGCGGAGCGCCAGCGCACAATCCACGGCCGCGCATCGAAGCTAAGCGGCGCAGGCGCACAGGGGCTTGGAGGCGGGGCTTCGTGTAGTCTGCTAGAGCGGGAGAGCGCCGTGCCTGCTTTGCTGTGAAGCACGCCTAACTGTAGGCTTGCCTGTAGCGTCTAAGCGCGCTGCGACGGCGTTGCGGGAAAGCGCACTTTCCTTACTACGGCGCGTTGTGTAGTTTCTGCGTACGAGAACCCACAGCTTCCGCTTTTCAGTTCCGCGGTGCAGGTTAAATGCAAGTATTGTTGCAAACATTTCAGGACTGGCGGCTTGGTTTGGTTCAATGAGAGACGCTGTATAGAACGGCATCGTATAATTTCGGCCACTAGGATTTATTTAATGCTCACTGGCATTACGCAGAACATAATTGTCTGTGCATTTCGCCTCCATGGAATTTCGGTCACAGCGGCTGGGTTTCGATCTGCCGAATTTCTTCCAGATGTGTATTGGCTTTTTTCAAACATATGAATATCGTGCATCGTTGAGATGGTTCAAGGAGTCGCGAGGAAGGCGCACAGGTGGCAACAAAGGGAGGGGCCGCTTTCTCCAAATAACTAGCCATGTAGGGAGCGCAACCAATGACGTATGCATTATAATTTAGCACACTAGAGTGGGACCGGTCCAGGATTCGACCGTAGAGTAGACGATTGTGCTGGGGGCGTGACTTCCTGGCTGGGCGACTGCTTGAACCATCTCGACGATGCGCGATATTCATATGTTTGAAAAAAGCCAATACACATCTGGAAGAAATTCGGCAGATCGAAACCCAGCCGCTGTGACCGAAATTCCACGGAGGTGAAATGCACAGACAATTATGTTCTGCGTAATGCCAGTGAGCATTAAATAAATCCTAGTGGCCGAAATTATACGATGCCGTTCTATACAGCGTCTCTCATTGAACCAAACCAAGCCAGTCCTGAAATGTTTGCCACAATACTTGCATTTAACCTGCACCGCGGAACTGAAATGCGGAAGCTGTGGGTTCTCGTAGGCAGAAACTACACAACGCGCCGCAGTAAGGAAAGTGCGCTTTCCCGCAATGCTGTCGCAGCGCGCTTAGACGCTACAGGCAAGCCTACAGTTAGGCGTGCTTCACAACAAAGCAGGCACGGCGCTCTCCCGCGGTAGCAGACGACACGAAGCCCCACCTCCAAGCCCCTGTGCGCCTGCGCCGCTTAGCTTCGATGCGCGGCCGCGGATTGTGCGCTGGCGCTCCGCGGAGCAAGGTCACGCTGCGCCGTGTTCGCACCTAGCGTGGACGGCCCTGTACAGCTTGAAACCCAAAGGGTGGCAAGTCAGTCATGCAGGCCATTGTTGTATCATGGAACAGCCAACAAGGGAGCGAAGAGTGTGAAATCTCGATTTTCATGGTTCCGAAACGAAACCGTGGGCTGGTGGCACGCTTGGCCGCTCGATAACCTTCAAATCGTGCTCGACTGTACTTCATAGCTGACAAGAAAACTTAATAGTCCCTTTTCTAAAACACGAGAATCTTGATAGTAAACATTCAGTGTTGGCCTCCACTTCTGCCTGACGAACTTCGGGGTCCGCGCGCCACTCACGAGCGCGCTCATGATCACACTCACGAGCGCGGGTCCGCATAACCACCTGCTCTGCGGACGAATGAATCGCCCGTAGTCTGCCCATAGACCAGCGAACAGCAATTTAGCTGATCATCACTATCATCACCATCTAAGCTCCTTAAAGGAGCCATGAAGAGAAAATACAACTTCGTTTAATTTGAAAGAACTAGGATTCAGTATGTCACTCAGCTCCATTAGAGGCGCAAAATATGTTTTTTAACGAAAAAAAAAGCAAGAAGTATTTAAAAACTTTCAAATTTTGCGCCACAGTGACGTGTTATGAGCAAGAATGACGTCATACGGGCCCACAATAAAACATAATTTTCAGTGCCTTAACTGCACGTTAACGTTCAAGTGATGCGGTCAAATGAAACTAGAGGCCGGATTACAGACGTCCAGTCATGTGCCGTCGCGACAGGTCAGTTAGACGGCCGCCAATCGCACAAACAAGGTTCCGTGACGTCATAAATAAGTTGCGGGAAATTGGCTAGGGGGTCGCGACTGCTTCAAACGTTTTCCTTAATATCTCCGTTATTTTTTCGAAGATTGCGATGATATTGGGATCATTGTTATCAGGACTAAGCAGTCTTTCTAATAAACCCAACTTGTATTTTGTCTTCATGGCTCTCCTTTAAGGTGGGCTTTACAGGTAGTGTTGAGCATACACAAATCGCATGTTAAAGTCAGTTATTTCAAGCTTCGTTTGCAAAACAACGCGCAAGATGCCTTGCCTACATATTTCCCCGTCCCATTTTTTGGTCGACCACCCCCCCCCCTCCCCCCCAAAAAAATTCCTGGCTTGTACGAGGGAACTTGTACATTCAAGTGATCGAACATTATTGAAGTATGGTAGCCCACTGTGCTACCAAAACTGTGTTTGAAAACTTACGTTCTGGCGGCCAAACACTGTTGACAATGCTTGTGGCTCTTGTCCGGTTGAATGGAGGGACGTGATGTGCTCAGACCGTCCAGAGGTCTAAAACAGGATGACACATGATTACCACACAGGCAAGAATGGAAATTATTGGGTGCACGAATGTTACAACTCGGGCAACACAATATTCAGCCAAAATCAATGCCCGCGTACAGCGGCACCGTACACATGGTGAGGTGGCTCGCCGCAAACGCAACGAAGCTTGCGAGGCGCGCACATTCGCTCGCAAACGATTCTCCCTCGCCATTCCCAACACGGCACAAATGACAGCGGTGATTAACGAAGCCGTAAACGCTGCGCAGCACAGTTTAGAGGAGTAGCCGCCCGTGTTCTGATAAACTACGCGTAAGACGTGGTTTGCAGTGGTGAACTCTGAAGCTGTTCAATGTAGTGCTGCGGAATGGGAAACGTTACTGAGTTACTGAGCGCCACTGCGTTACTGAGCGCCAGTGCGTTCAGCGCTCAATGCAAGCACCACAATGTTCTTTCGCACATCGCCTTTCTAAAGACGAGCCCTCAAGGTTCAACCTAGCTAGTTCAGTTAAACAATTCACACACGCGGGCTCCTGTTAACGAATCCTTAAAGCGGCGCTGACAGCTACAAACGGAATCCAGTGAAAAGAAAGGCGGCAAATGTGTCGAGACAGCTTACCTGCAGGAAACGAAGCAGAAGAGCGAGCGACGTTCAGGGGCAAGCGCCGAACGAATTTAGCCGTCTTCAGGTGGCAAAGTTGTTCTCAAATACTTCATCGCGAAGTCGAACACGACAGACATAACCGAAGACGACGAGGTGTCCAATTAATCATAATAACTGCGCTTGTGTAACTGCACACCACAGTAAACAATTCATGAAAGACGGGTCACGGCATGGAGGGTCACGGGGTATCTGTTCCGGAATCCGGCCACGCCGCCGCGCGCCGTACTCAGGGTTTCGGCCGTTGACAGGGAGTTGCGTAAAGAAATTAAAACGACAACAATAAATAATTGCCTCTTTTACTGACTACAACAGTAAATTATTATTTTTTGTGTGCAATATAATAAAGAAGCTTAGATTTTTAAAGTTTACAAACACAAAACGCCGACTGAGTTTTTTGGCGCTCCATTTGAACGTTAAAAAAAGCAGCAGATAGTAAGATAACACTGCGCAATGAAATTTGGCAGTGTTCTAGTGTAAGTAATCGTATTATTATTTGGCGTCTGTTTATTTAGCGCCCGACTTCATGCCCCCTCCATTCCCAACTTTTGTTTTCTTTTGATATCTGCCTTGTTCTCCAACGTTGTTTCTGTAGGAGAAACTAGGTGGTCTGTTTATTGCATTTGTACACAATATTTACGGTCGCTAACAATAAGAATGGAATAAAATTGTGATTGCTAGTACTTTATAACTCCACTGAGTGACGAGAATGACTGTTGTCAGAGGGGGCTATGATTGTGCTGGTGGGGCAGGAGAGGAACAGGGAACGACGGAATGATGATACAGATGTCACAGTTCAAGGTTGTGCTGTGCTCGGTGCAAGGTTGTAGAAAACAAAAAGTGGGAGGGGGAGTGTTATTCTGTCGATGTCGTAATAAGCAAGGGCTGATATTTTTTCCTGTTTCAACGTCGGTGCTGCCGCTGCTTTTTATTGAATTTGGCAGCTTTTTTTTTTTTGCTTTTGAACATTTTTGACGAGGTTGGGTGGATGGCACAATGGAATGTCTTTTTGAAATTATATTGCATGCATGACCTCAATCAATGATGAGCTGAACACCTTTTCCCCACCCTTTCAACACCCTTCCAAAAAAAAGGGTGGTGAGGTTGGTCAACACCCTTTTTTTCACGCAAAAAGGGTGGAAAGCTACAAAAAAGGGTGTTGAGATTCAAGAAAAATGGCGTAAGGGCCTCCCAACACCCTTTTTTCAATTATTTTACACCCTTTTTGGCCAAAAGGGCGTAAAAAAGTTTAGTGTGCGGCACCGGATACAAGATTCGGTTTCATCTTTGTATGACAGAAGTAACCGGAAGCTTCCTCAACTCCGCAGAAAACATAACATGTTAAGTATATTTTACGATATTGTTGATAACTGAGGACCTGTCGAAGAAAAGGAACGCCATTAACTTGACCGAAAGGCGAAGTAAGAAAATTCGGAGGCAACTAACGGGCTCTGCCAGCGCAGGATAGGAGGGGGTGCAGGTCAATGGAAGAGGCCCTCGTCCTGCAGTGAACCTAAATGTGCTGGTAACGATGATGATGATTATGTCGGAAAGCATTGGTAAAGGAAGTCCAGCCGAGAATAAAAAGAAACGAGTAGCAGAAATACCCTTCAGGAAAGATTGTTCCAAATATTTATACATCATGCAAACTGCCCGGGACTGAACCAATCGCCTGACAATACTGTGAGTGTAGCGAAATGTATTACAAAAGGGGAACAGCGCAAAGTCAGACAAAACACAAGAAGAAGAAGGTGACAAACACGAGCGCTGACTTACAAATGACCGTACAACTGACTTACAACTGATAGTTGTAAGTCAGCGCTCGTGTGTGTCACCTTCTTCTTCTTGTGTTTTGTCTGAGTCTGCGCTGTTCCCCTTTTGTAATTATGCACCAACTCGCCCAAGCCTTAACCCTTGGTAGCGAAATGTAAATGTTTTGTCTTGTGTGTTGAGTTTAAGCAGCAGCAAGGTGAATGCTTACGGTTCAGTTGTCGCATTGGTGTGCACAAGTCTCGCCAGAGTATATATATCTGGGCTTACATGGGATTGGTTTGAACGTAAAGCTATATACATTGAGATTTTTTTCTTTATATTATGAACCTTAGTTGTCCAACTCTTTTTTCACTTTTACTTTGGTCCTCTACAGACCTGATCGTATGTGAAAATAAATAATTCTTGCGTGACATTTGTCGTTTGGGAAGAAGCCCCCAGACCTATGTTTTATGCCTGTGGGAGGCCCCAGAATCGTACCCGGATGTGTGAACCGACACGTAGGCACGGAATTTAACCAAGCTGGACCGACGTTCCGCGGTACCCGACGGTAACGTTTTTGCTCGATCAGGTTATTCTGTTCTTCGCATCTCACGAGTAATGTTTGGAACGATAGCCTCCAGCTTCTAATCGCTAAAGCCAATCTGCAAATGTTAATGCGGCTCTCGGGGCCGTTATTTCTAAATTAGTCTACATACAGGAGGTTGGCGTGAGTCCACTTCTAAGGAAGCAACATGCGGAGCACGTGGTAGCGGTGGAACCTGTTATATTTCATCTTAGGTGTGGCCGCACCCACTCTTCATAGATCGGAGACTCAGTAGTGGAGGCAGCGTCGCGTGCTTGAAACACTTCAGAAGCATCAGACTGGCCAAATGATCGCTCAATGCACCGCGCGCTAAGAGGTGCACGCCAAAATTGCTGCCATGTGCGACACAAGCAGGCCCACAGCATCACCAGGCAGCGGCAACACGGGGGCGTCGTGCTGCCGAAACACCCGCTCCACGCGCCGTTCATTCGGAAAGCATCGGCGTATTCAAGTGTCGTAGTTTGCAAGTTAGCATCTCGTCCCTCTCCCTGGCTAAATTGAGGCATAGCTCGGCACACATGACTTGATCCTGCTTTTAAAGTATGCAGCCCGGCGTTTCTCGCACGTTTCTCACACATTCAACCAACCATGACTAGCACTCCAATTGTCTCAGTGGTCACGCTTGCTCGCTTGAGCAGCGGTATTGGCTGCCGGTCCCTCCTGTTGTTGCTAAGCGGCATCGGCATTTCGTCGCCGTCATTTCTATTCCCTTTTCTTTTGCTGCCCGCACTGGCTGCAGACTTGATTCTGAAACGTTGCAAACGCTGGCAGAAGTCCCAATACCCGTTGAGCTATACCTAGCTAGTGCCGCTCTTCTACTTGTCGTCTCCATGGCAACATCGGCAGCGTTGCGAAGAAAGGTCTCTCCAGGCGTTATCACCCCTCGGTCGTTCCCTATTGGCGGTGAGCGCGACCACGGGCGGCGCTGCGAAGCGCGCCTACATGACGTCAGCTTAGGGATTCTCGCATTTGTCGTCTGCTTCACTCGGACTCGCTCTCCCTCCTGTTTCTTTGCGCGCGGTTGACTTTTGACGCTTGTCCGTACCAGATATTTAGAATGCGCCACTTTTTATCACAGTAGAACACTTAAAATCGCGCACACTAGCTCCAGGCGTGATTTGAAGTATAGTTTTTGATACCGCTGCGGAAGAAACAACATTGCTGGCGTCGCCCCATTCCTGCGAAGCCAGTACTGTGCGGAGCGCGAAGAGTCGGGGCTAGGCGCGAGCTTCTGTAATCAGCCACCTTTTCAACAAAGGGAACAGCCAGAGTATAATAACCTAAAGCAGCGAAAACGCAAGACCAAAACAAATTCCAGGCCTTCGGGGCTGTCGGCTTTGGCAAAAGGGATTACGATTCGCGGTAATCATATGTAAGGTAAAACATTTTTGGTAACCTGTACCGAACACTGGAAAGTATTGCGTCACGTCACTTTACGTTGTCATGGCATGAAAGTATGCCGACAGGCACTATGGAGCGCTAAAAATGTAGGTTGAGTTGCAAATACCCTCCTGTGTGTATACGTGCGTGCTGGTTTTATACCAGGCTTTTAACAAGCATGGAGGCTTATTGAGCAAAACGAGTCAAGTGTATGGTAAAAATACAGTAACACTGTTTCTTCAGAACTGGAGGGATATTTTGGTAGATTTCCCACAGCCACATCTTCCCAGTATACGTTATAGCAAAAGCGCATTCAAGGGTAGCAGGAGGAGAAAACTTTATTTAACAGTAAAACCAAGCTGGTCAGTGGACGGGCTTCTCAGTCCTGACAAGAGAGTGAGAGTGGTCTTCTTTTTCAATTCATCGAACGTCAACCCGAGTAGGCCAGGATTTGTTCTTTACGACTGAAGTTGTTGTAAAGCAACTAAGAGCTGCTTGGACATATACATCGGTTTCGATTCTTGTTATACTGAAAAGCGGCACGTATACTATTCATTGCGTTCGTTAGCGAATATATCAAGCCTTCAACACCGCAGTCATATCATAACTGTTTGGGGTTAGATTCCGTTCGTTACGATAATGATGCTTACTACAGAAAGTCGGGGCACAAAAGCCACCTTCAAGTACTCTGGACAAGTTGTCTGCGCCGTTTTGCGGATGCGTAGCACAAACATTTTCATTCCATTGGCATGCGAATAAACAACGCACGCTGCGGATATGGACCTCCTTGCATGCAGCCATAGCGAAAGCCAGATTCTGAAGAAAGTACTGTATGCCTTACAGTCCGGAGAAAGTATCCATACGAACTTTGTGAGCCTCCCAAACATCCCCACCTAATAATAAGACGTTTGGGACGGTGAAGAAAAATAATGCGTTGGGCACAGAAAAGAACATGCATCTGATACAAGTACACAACAAACAAAGAAATAAAAGACAGCCGTTTTATTTCCTGCTGTGCGCTGCGCGTGTAGGGGCCTGCTGCTTGATGCGTAGCATTATACTGTTGAGCATTTCAAAAAGCATCTCAAAAATACTTTACGGAAGCCTTTGCCTTTTGAATACTTATTGAGGAGCTATGAGCTCTGAATCTCGCAAAAAAAGCTAGAAAGGACGAGTTACACACGATCTTCTGAGCGAAGATCTAAGAAAGTTGTTCACTCTCTCCTCGTGTGTTGCCAACTTGTGCGGGATGCAGCTTGAAATTATTCAGGTGAGCCAGAAGCTGGCAAAATAACTGAATTGCTGGAAATATGCTTTTTAATGCACCTAAGAATCCAAGCTCGATTTGCAGCACAGGCTCTGCTGCCCCTCACAAGCGAACGACAGCGGCGCGAGTCCCTATGCTGACATCAGAGCCAGGGGGCGCCACTAAAACATTTCACCGCCAATACCTCCGAGGAAGCGCTTGCCGCGAAAATCAAATTTGGCGCCATGCCGATGAAAAGGAACACAAGGGTGCGAGGGCCCTTTCACGGCCAACGCGGATTCCAAACGGGATTCCTATCAACGTGACACCCAGCAAGAGCGGGAAACGTGACTGTAAGCTGTGTCGTGCAGTCAAACGAGCAGTTTCGCAGGACAGGGGTCCCTACGGGGTTTGCCCATTATATATCTCTCAGGTAGTAGAAACTGGAAGCAGTAATTGCTTTTTCGGTATTACCGATCAGTCAGCTCATCTACGACAACAAAGACAAGTTGGCCTTACTGAATGGCTCATTACACGTCCTCGACAACCATAAAACGCTTGGACCGCAAGCTTGCATTCTGAAGAGTGCATTATTCCACTGAAAGAGGCGCTCGGTTAAGCGAGATTTCTCTAAATTTCTATTGTCAAATCCCAAAGAACAATTAAAAGTGTTGTCACATGCACTTCGAACCCTCTACGCCCGGCAATCTATGTAATGGGCAATTGTGTTTCGCGGTTAAAAACACGAAAATGTTAAGTAAGATGTTAAAATCGCCCTACAAAGTTCTTTCTAAATAATGTTGAAGTTATGATACCATGTTTAGGCGCAACTCCGCAAATTGCAGAATGCATACTAGTTTCTGTAAATTATCAAACGTGTTTTTCTGTCTAATACTAAATCGAACGAATGTTTAAAAGGAAATTTCACATTGTTTAGAAGTTTTCACGCCAACGACGTAAAAACGCTGGAACGTATTTGCACGAATCCCACGGCCATTTTTATTTCAATCACAATGATAAAAATGGTACTTGGGTGTAAAAAATATTCCCACAAATTGATAAAAAAGATCTTATGGTTTTTAGCATTGTGTCCTGACAGGGGCAAAAAGGACAAAGATATTTTTACAATTCCCAGCAACGAGGGAAGCTGGCGGGACTTAGGCTGGTGCTGTCGGTAGTCTCTTTTTTTGCGCTTATTACCTTTTCTATCGAATTATGAACAAGCTACCCGCTCAAGCTTTTTCTTGGCGCTCTTCAACAATGTCAACAATCTCAACAATGTTATCGAACTGACAAGGCCTCCAGAAAATGACTCCTTCCAACAAATGAATATTTCTAAAATTTCCTCTCTAAAGGTTGTAGGGACGCAGCCCCTACGTGCGCCCGCGTAGGGGGATTACGGTGCAGTGAGCGCGGGTCGAATGCCGATAGTGAAGTCAGTGCGCCATGTGCCCGTGCGTGCGTGTGCGCCGAACACTGAGCCGCAACAAACACGTGCAGTGCACGAAAAACCAGGAACATGCGCACAACCAACCCAGTGGCTTAAAAGCGCCACTCACAAGAGCAGCAGAAGGGGGGGGGGGGTAGTAGTTGGACGACGGAGCCCGGCCACGGCGGACCGCCTGGATATAAGCGGAACGAGGCCCGTGTACTGCAACCACGACCCTTGGCCATACGGGACTAAGCAGCGCATCTGGGGAGCGTGGACGGGGTGGCTTAGGACAATGGACTCGGAAACATTTGGGAGTGTTGGGGGAGCACCGTCTTATTTTTTGCACAGTGGAGGCAGCTGGCTTTCTTATGTCGCAATGCTCCCATGACGGATGTTTTTCCACCATGTCTTTCTGT
The DNA here is from genome assembly GCF_048455015.1 of Haemaphysalis longicornis. Classification (NCBI taxonomy): domain Eukaryota; kingdom Metazoa; phylum Arthropoda; class Arachnida; order Ixodida; family Ixodidae; genus Haemaphysalis; species Haemaphysalis longicornis. Next base: position 146,258,979 of record NW_027526407.1, read on the forward strand.
GGCCCGGAATAAACCGGTGATTTCTGTTCCTTGTGTGTCGGCGTGCCTTCATCGCGCGGTGTCAGGCTCGCGAACCCTTCACACTGGAAGGAGGGTCCTTGAGGGTGAAACGGGTGAATTTTAGATTTTAAGAAACTTCACGCCTAACGCTTTGAGTTGAAGACATCTCGCCGCGACGATAGAACAGCGAGGGCTACGTATGCCCTCAGTGAGACAAGAAATTTGCAAATTTCAGCAGTTCGGAAACAACAAAAATGAAACGTACTTCACTAATTCCTTCTCAAATGCCGGATAATTCCATTCATAACGATTTCATAATCAATATCGCCGTGTCAGGGATTGACTTTACAGATGGTCTACTCCTGACATGATTTGCTCTAAGTGGCCTTATTCTCAGAGAACACACGATGTGCATGCTGACTTGTTCGCAATAGAAGGACAGCGCGAAGGTTTCACACAAAAACGACGTTGGGCAGACAGTGCTGACATTCTCCCATTGCGCCAATTTAACCAGTGCATTATTTTCGGTGCTGTAGCACATCCATATATTATGCTCGTCCACTCACTTATTCAAATAGCGAGAAAACTGAGTTTTCATTCTTTCCTGCTTTAAAAACAGTGTGAGGAGTAGGTTTAGCGGTGGTTGAGGAATAAATAAATTAGTCACATATTAAATATATGTCGATCATTCAAATGCGGAACTTGTTAGACAACCAGTCGTTAAATCAGTCCACGTGTCATTGGCCAGCTTGGTTCTGCCATATTTAACCAATCACAAGGTAACTTGCATACACATAAAAGTAGAGCAAACCACCGTTACAACGAAATCGATTTCTTGAAAACGCGCTCCTTCGATGTGTCCCGGGATCCAAATTACACCGCGGAGAGAGTGAACCCTACCGGCTTTAAACGAAGTGCGGGAAGTATCCGCATAACAAGGCGAGTGATGTGGAACACCTGGTAGATCACGTGATGTATCACGTATGTATGTGATACATCAGTACGTGATACGCAACGGAGCACCTGATGTATTGCTTATAACAAAGTCGGATTTGTGTCCCGAGAATTTTGCTGTAATGAAGGTTTACTGTATTTCACTAGCTATATTATGTAGTACCTCGCAAATAATTTGGTATAACTTACGGTTTGACTAATTATAGCCCCAATTATCGCTGGTGAGTGCAATGAAATGGCACTATAGTACCATACAAAGTTTGATTATGAGCTCAGGATAAACAATATTAGACGCGTGGCTCTTGTGACCCACTGAGAAACGGCGGTACTACATGTCTCTTACGACTCACATCGTAGAAAACCCCATTGCTGCAAGTAAACGGAGACACTCATTGCTGTACCTTCTCGAGGGACTTCCACCTCGCCTTGTTGGCATTGCGTATTTGTACTGTGCTGCCTTGAGCGGGGCGATTGGTCCCGTGTGCTCGAGACGACCGCCTTGAAGCCCGAGTGTCCACACGGCCCACAAAGACAACTTTCACCTCCATGTCAATTCGCCCATGTATGCGTTGCACTCCTTGCATGAAAAGCTTTTGGTTTCTTCGTTCGATGAAGGTCTTGATCCTACGGCGGCAAGGGCGGCAGTCGTCGCGGCGAAATTCTGCTCAGACGCGCGCTAATCAAATTAGCGGAGGACGCGAACGAGAACGGGCAGACGACCGGACCTTGAGGCACGCCGCTCAAACGAGACGCGTCCCCACTCGAAACCTTGGCTTCGGACAGAGGCGAAGTAATTGGAGTGCAGCTTGTCTGGGGTGAATTTTTCATTTTTGACGCCGCTGTGCGACCCACTTGTGTCGTTCGCTAAATGGGTGTACGGTAGCCATGAAGGAAAATTGCACCTGGAAGGTTAGGCGGCAGAACGTGAGGGGCATTTGCAGTAACCTACAATTATGGAGCCGGAAGCCCACCCAAGCAGATAATGGGACAGATGGGCACTGCTTATCCGGTGTTCTTGATGGCGATGGTGGAGTTGCTTGTGGAAGTTCACTGGCTTTTCGTAATTGCTCAGAAACGTTACAATTTTTATCATAAACATTTGGCAACTGAAAAGAACTCATACTACGTTTTATATCTACCAAAGTAACATCTAAACAAAAGCACGTCATAAGTGACCATGACGTAACCAAAATCTTCATGCAAAATATTTTATACATTTTTCTGCCCCCAAGATACAAGAATTTTGTACTGGAAAGTTATCCTGCAAGTAATCCTGAAAGTACTTGGAAGACTGGTGTACTGGTGGTGACGAGATTAACGCTGATGAGAGAATGGCATGATCATCGTCAAAGAGAAATATTGTTGGGCCGAAGTTCAGTTAGGCCACAAGTTCTCAAATTATTAGAGCCCTTTGTAGATACACCTCGTACATTTTAATGTTAAAGCTTCGGAGGCTTTCGCATGTCACTTATTCGTATGTGTAAATGCCCGATAGTGTTGTCAGTTTTTTTATCCTTCTCAATACAAGTATCAGAAACTTTTATTGTAGATATTCAAATTCAAATTTGTTATTTTTTTTTCAGCGGAGCTGAATGCTCTTCCTTCTGGGATGAAGCCTCAATATAACCTTTATACGTGGCTGCAGGAGCAATTACTTGGGAGTTCAGAGAAACACCATAAAAAAAAATGAGCAGTGGCTTAGCTCGGCTAAGCCAGGATATACGCAGCGTGAGATACGGTTCAGCTGTTTATTCTTAGCTTTCCTGGTTGTCTAGGATTAGCTTGATTACCATGCTCACTGTTGATTCAATGACACACACAGCGTATACGCATTATGTGGCACATGTATATGTATAAAGCGGCTACGGCGCAACGTCACCAATCGCTCCAGAGCTAAGCTGGTTCCACGGGCGCACGCTGGTGTTGCTGCGACGCACGAGCCATCGGTTGCACACCCGGCCAGTCCTCGCATGATCATCAAGTGGACCGGGTCGCCACGTGCGGAACGGAGTTCGGCGAAGACGCTGGGCGCGTGGTGTGTGTGAGAGACGCCGGGCAGTGAGCAACGTTGTGTGCGCCGTGTGACATCACTGCTCCTCGCACATGAGCAGCACGGCTCTCCAGGAGCCACGCGAAACTGCTTGACCTCAGCCAGTGTAGCTCCCGCTACAAAACAAGAGTACAGGAACGAGTATGACCAGCATATTTAAAGGATGTATTCTGTGCACGCAAAGATATCTAAATACATCGCTTATCCCACCGTTAACACTTTAAGCGCGAATGTAGAAGAAGCTACACACGCAAACGTTCCAATCAAATGACTAAGAAAAAGGAGTCAGTACACATACGCACGCAAAACATAACACTGCGGCTAGTTAAAAAAACAGCTATAAATGATACCAATATACGTAATTTCATACTCATTAGAACAGAACATTAAAGGGACTGTGCAGCACTTTCGACAAATGCTTTTACTCTTTCCTTCACGTCTGGAAGCATTGAGAAAGCTATAGTTATCGCAAGCACGGAGCGGAACTGTGTGATTTGCTCGTCCCAGCAGATATACCGTCCGCTTATGAATTCATTTTGTGGCTTTTTAGATGCGGCGCATCTCTTGCTCTAAGGCATGTCCCTCCTGCGTCATCGGCGTCCGTCCGCATGCCACCTGCGCATGCGCGACTCTCCTCCGTTCGTCTCTCCCACAGCTGTGCGCAACACTCCCACACCGGCGCCTTAGCATAACGACAGCTGGCGCGCTTGGTTGGCGCGCGCTTCGCTGCTTTACGCTGCGTTAACAGCTGCTGCGGTGCGCATGTGCACGCATGCGCGACTCTTTCCCGCGGTCTCCTCTCTTTCAAGAGCTGTGAATATAAAGCGGGTATCGCTCCGCGGCGGTTCAGTCAGCGCTCGCTCTCGTTCTTCTCGAACATCGACGATGAAACCAAGATTCGAGCACTGCTGCGGCAACCGGTCACTGTGCACTTTACTGACCATAAAGTCATCATTCTTAAATGTAATAAAGAGCTGGGTGGTGGTCGCTAAAACACGTGTACTCTCTCATTTCGCGTATGCATGCGCCGCATCCAGGGTGCCGCGTATGCATGCGCCGCAACCCTGGCGCATGCGCCGCATGCGCCAGGGTTCCTTCGCGGGGAGGTGGGGGCAATTTTTAAAGTGGCTATCGAATGCGTTTATTGCTGCAACTGCATGAAAGCCGGCCAATAGCCGCTACACCACTGTAATGACATAATTCGAGCGCTCGAAGAGCGCCAAGACGAGGAAATAGAGAGAATTTTCTTGAACAAATTTCTGCGTTAATTTCTCTATGGTGGGCATAGACCAGTAGTTCTCTGCTGAGGAAGTTTGTGACGTCCTATTCTGTGTACTGGATGTGTTTGTGGACTACATTCTGAAAGAATTTAGCAGTTAGAAAAAGGCTAAAAAAATTGTTGCAGGGTCGCTTTAAAATGGCCGAAAAGGGGGAAAAAACAGGATGCAAAAGAATGTAACTTCAGTGTCCGAACGGATGAGTGGAGATAGACGAAGTAAAAAAAAAAAGACTTACAAAATCACCAACTAACCAGGCGTCTGTCATACCTTCCCTGTATCCCATATTTTGAGGCGTTCCGTTCTTAAGTGTACAATATCGCTAAACAACAAACCATGCTGGACCGGAATAACGATGTCTACGACATGCAAGAGCACCGTGTGTGAGACAGACGAGGGAACTTCCTAAAATATTTTTATTTCGGGTAAGCTTGTGAACTTGTTTCAGCGTTGCCTCAATTTGTTGTGAAATGGTCGATGTAGCTTGCCTACTAACAGCGATGATGTTTAAGCTGGCGGTTGGGCCGAAGAAAGTGCGCAGGAAAACCTCTCCGAGCGGTGACGTCATCGCGTAAGCCGGCACCGCTTTGGCGTAGTTTTCCCTCGCCGCGCTCGTGCGGGACTCGTGTCGCCACCTGTCGGAGGCGCGATACAACTGGTACAAGCACGGCTTTGCAAACGCGCCACAAGGTGGCTCGCTCTATCGCTTGTGGCGGCAAGTGGTGCAGTTTTGACGGCGCAACGATAAGAATCACTGCCCAAATTAACGAAGCCAAAATTTCCAGAGCAATAACGCTAACAAATTTCTAAATTAGCGTCCTATACGCCAGACCACACAAGCCGAACGGTGGCCACCGAACGAGTTCAAAAATTTTGAGCGGACGCTCGTTCCGCTGCGCCCTCCGCTACTTTTGGAGCTTCACCGCAAAGCCGGTGGGCACGCGCATATTGCACATACTTTGAATGACTGAATGACCATTGGTCTTTGGGGGAATTAAGACGATACCACGCAGAAAACTTGACTGAGTCGCCAAGCTTAACCGCACATAAACTTAGCCGAACCAAGAAGAAGCTAGGTATGGGGCCGCCAGCTTAAGCCCGTTCCAGATGGGGCGAATTTCGCCTGCGAATTCGCAGTTGCGGCGCCGCCCGTGCGGCAAAACGATTTATTTTCCTATTTTCACTGCTGCGACATATTGCCAAATGCTAAGCGGCGTTCACAAAAGAAGTTAGACTCTTCCAATCATTTGGAAATTCGCCACAGCAACGAGAATAGATCGTTTTGGTGCCCAAGTGGCGCCGCAGCTGCGAATTCGCAAGTGAAATTCGCCCCATGTAGAACGGGTTTTAGATGTTCTCCCAGTTTTCCCGGCACTAGTGCTAAGCTTTCCCACTTTTTGTGTTTTGAAATTACAACACAGATACGAATTTTGACTAAGCACTTGATACGGGCTATCTGAGGATGTTCTTGTAGTCTTTATAGTTGACTGAAGGGATCGAGGTTTAAGGCGGAATCATTGAGGTCAGTGGTACTGCACACGCCCTTTCGAGATCGATCTTGAGTGATTTCTTCATAGCGAGAGAACGATGTGCATGTGTGCGTATCTGCCGCTCTGTGTGAGGGGAAAGTGGGGTTAGAACCTTTTCCTGCTGCGAGGCCAGAAGGCACCTCGCGACGCATGTTGCTAAAAGATGGTCGACACCAACAAAGAGAACGAAAAGAATAGAAAAAATAGAGGAGCAGAACCGTCTGCAGGTACTTTAGGAAGCAGGTGTCGAGTTGAGGCATGTAATTCACTGTGTTCAGGTGTTTAAGCGCAACGTTGTTTGTAAAAGGTGTAATATCAAGCACTCTCGGCACACATTCTTGATTCAAATTGTGTAAGTTGGGTGTGGAATTCCTTTAAAGGGGTCGGGAGGCACTTTGAGAAAATGGTCTTGTGTGGGCATTTATAATTGTGGACTCTTGATATACCAATTGTCCATTCCGTTTTTTGCACGGTATCACGAAATAGGCAGAAAATTGCAGGTACGCTTTCAGTGACGCTTTCCTCCTCAAGTCTTGAAGTGAGGCCATGGAAAGAAGCCAATCCAGCCAATCACAGCTCCCCCTTGTCTGCAGAACATGACGGGGTCATCTACCAGTCAACTACCTAGGCGAGGGACGCAGGCAGAAGTAAGCATGTTTAAAGTAAACTGGGTATTTGGAAACTGTTTACGATGTTTCTCAATAGTCTAAGCTGTCGTTCTGCTAGCCAGTATTCTTGCTCGAGCTTGCCGACATCTGTCTGAAATAGCGTCTTGTTTGCGTGACGTGAGCGTGAACTTCCTGACTTGATGCGATAAATGACCGAATGCGTAAACTGGGAATTTTATCGCAGGAAATTCGGGTAGCCGGAAATTAAAACCAATCCCTCTGTTTACTGTCTGAGCATAAAATAACGAGCGAGAAGCAGTGATACAGCGCGTCGCCAAGTCTCCCAATCTCGCAGTTTGAGTGCTATTCTGCAATAAACAATGCGGGTAACACTGTGTCGCCAAAGGACACGGTCGCCTATAGCTCACTGCAGACGTGTTCAAGTTGCCGATGAAAGCTCTGCGTAGATTAGCATTTATGGAAACAAAGCGGTGTGGTGGCCTACAAACAACTACATTATTGTTGGAACCCATGACTTCGAGTAGCGCAAAAGAAAAAAAACGACACAGGACGCAGGGAGGCACCGGGCACAAGCGTTAAGTTCCAATGGAGTTTATTGAAAAAATGCGTGAATTTAAACACTGGGCTGGGACATTATCATAAAGAAACGGCGATAGAAAAGAACAGAATAAAAGCAAGGAACGGTAAAATTTGCACACAAAATTATTCACACAATGCTGTGAAGTCGACAAAAGGCAGCACGAGGCATTGACTTAGATGGCACGTATCCCCCACTCAGATAGCTAATCTCCTTATCGGACGAGGCCACGGACGGTGCGGACACGCAACGATCCCCCAGGAGTGATATTTCGGCCGCCTCGATTCCCTTGACTTCTGATTGGCGTGACGAGCGATGACGGCACACCTATCAAAGGGACGTACAACCGCAATCTCGGCAATGAATGCCCAAGTGGCCCTTGACAACCTTATGAACATTGTAGTCATGCTCACGCAGCCGGTCTTTCAGGCACCGACCTGTTTGGCCGACATATACTTCACGGCACTTCAAGGGAATGGCGTACAAAACGTTCTCCCTGCATGGAACGAACGTCATTTTGTGATTCTTGTCACACATTGGTAGCCGGGGCGCTGCGCGGTCATTTACACGGCAAACGCTGAACAATTTCATTGAGGCGGAGAACACAAAATTCACCTCAGCCTTCGCACCAATCTTCTTCAGGCGATAAGATAAGTCATGAAAGTACGGAATCACAGCGGGCCGTTTTTTGACGGGGCTATCAGCGCCGTTACGTGCCTCAAGCTATGCATCTCGACCGGCGTGCTTGATATTCCTGAGTAAGGTCTCAGCAGAGTCCTTCAATGCTTCTCTGGTCATGAAGTGTTGCAGGGTCCCTTTAAGTGGATGAGCATTCGGTTCGTTTGTATGCACTGACCCACACGGGCTGCTGATTGGTTGGCTAAGAATCGACGGTTGGTCTATACTTGAGCTATCTACATTGCGTTTAACTTCCATGTGCGGAAGCTTCTAAGCGGATGAGCGCTTTCAGCGTAGTTGTTATAACTACACCGCCATCATATCTCGCCCACAAATGACCAAACACATTTGTAAAAGCAGTGCATTTAATGTGCCCTTATGGCCGCGCGGCAGTAGGGCAGTTTTGGCTAATCTCGTCAGCGCGAGGCCCTGTTAGCCAGGTTCCGATATAGATTCTCTCTGCTAAACTTCTATATGCACAGGGCTGGTCTCACCTCCTCCGTCCTTTATGCTGTTTGTGGTGAATAAGAGACGTTCGATCAACAAAGATGAAAGTTCGCCTTGCAGTTCTGACGCCGACTTTGCGAGTTCACGTGAAAGCTTTATTTCGCGATTTAAAGGTGCTACGGCTGAATACATGAACATCTTTGACCGCCTTTTTGGTGTCTTTAACTCAACAAATCTGTCTGGCATATCGTACAAGGCAGCTCTGCGAAAGGCGAATGTGGCTTCAATGGAGATTTTTTGAAAGGCTGAATTATACGTAACGGTACTCCAGGATGCAGAAGGAAGAGTAGATAGGCTTGTGGCCACAGGGAAGCTGAAGTATTTGCTCAGGCACATGATATCCCAAGGCCACCTGGAAACATTTTTTCGTGTCTTGAAAGGAAAGGGAAAAACGTAGTAGTAACCAGGGTCATTCATAATTTTTCGCCCTTCTAACGGTCTTGGAAAATGGTGATGCGATTTGTCACATTGCCGGAGGGATCATCATCATCATCATCATCACCCTCATCATCAACAATAATAGTAACAACAACACCTAACTCAGGCCCAATGCAGAGTGAAGGCATCTCGTTTGACTTCCAACCGCCCCTGTCCTGTGCTGCCCGAATCCCCTCTTTGCCCCCCGAAGTTCCGTATTTCATCCTTCCACCGGATTAACGGCTTTCCCTTAAATCTTCCAGAACCATCTTGGTATCCACTCTGTTACCCTAATTGTCCACCGGTTGTCGGATCGTCTCACTACACGGCGAGCCCAAGTCCATTTCTTTTCTTTATTTGAACAATTCCATCATCTACTCGAGTTTGCTTTTTGCGCCAGACAGCTAGTTTCCCGTCCATAAGCGTTCCTCCTATCAATCTTCATTCCATGGCCTGTAGAGCCGACCTAAGTTTGTTTTCTAGTTGTTTAGTAAGGCGCCAATTTCCCGCTCCATATAAATAATCTCAGATATAAATATAAATAATATCATAAATATAAATGATTCAATTAAATAAATAAATTATTAAAAAATAAATAAATAAATAAACAAATATTTCGTATGGGATTTATATGTTGCTCATTGGGCCATCATAATTTTTGTTGTGCTTGCTCAGCGAAAGTTATATAATTTCCATAGTACGGTTTTTCCTGACAGTACGGTCTTTCCTGACATAATTT